>NC_031991.1:8750722-8811017 GCF_001879085.1 Nicotiana attenuata
TTTCCGTTTTTTAGGTTTTTGAGTTTGTATTTGTTTACTCGTTATTTTTTACCTTAAGTTAAAAAGCCTTTCTTCACCTTTTTTGACTGGATTCATTCATACCAAAATTCAGACCTTGTGATTTACTAGCTGTTAATTGATTTCCTTTCCTTATTTGCACAAACCGTGTGCTGCCAAGACCTTGTCCTTAAATATACCTTTATGTATTTACCCATATTATACTACCTTACACAAAGTGTTTGATTAATTTAGTTCCTTAATTAGTTTTACCATTCGAAATTTGAATCCCTTAGTTAAAGGGAAAAATTTGTGTAATTGATTGACAACTGATTTTCAAACTATTTTCTTGCCTATTTCTGCTTGCTTTCTACACTATAAATACATGACCTTCTTTAACACATTACACACGGTTAATACAATCAACTTTCAATTACACAACTTTCAGTTCAATACTTTTACACGAATTACACACTTGAGACACTTACAATCTCATAGCTCTCTTCTAAAACATAGTGTTCTGACTACTTGCTTGCACCTTGGCTTTACAAGACTACTGCTCGCTTTCCTTGTTTTCTTTGAAACCGGTATGTTCTAATTTTGGTTTTTGCCTCATCCCACTGTGTTTATTTTATAGCCATTACCCTCCTGTCTACTTTACTGTCTATGTTCAATGTTGATTAGTATGTCAATTTCTTTGCATATGTTTCTGCTGTGAATCTCTGCACCCCTATTCCCCTCTATGTGCTTTGAGTTAAAGTTCAGAACATGGCAACATGCAAGTTGTTGCTCATGTTTGGACTTGATCCCTTATGGGGATCCTGACTCCCAAACAATGTGGCCTAACAGGCTGGTAGGGTGTGCCAGCACTTCCAATTGCTAGGTATGACCACTAGCCTGTCCTTGCCTTCTCCCATAACCCCCTCTCTGCACTTACACTTACTCCTAGACTCTTGCCTTGGGACCTTGAGTTCCCTCTGAACTTGAACATTTGAGGGCTGGCCCTTCCACACTGCACCATAATCTAATTCCGCAATGATATTTGGGGTGTAAGCACTGCCTGGAGTTCATGAAGCTCCTTGGAACTTTGGCGCATCCCAAATGAGAGAAAGGCTTGGGAAATCTGATTTCTGGAAGTTGGTTTATTTCATGTATCAGACTAGGAGTCTGAATTAGGCTCTCCTTGGTTGGAATTTTAGTTGTTGATGTAATTTTTTTTTTCTGGATTTATTCAAGTTGTAATAATTTGTAATAACTATGGGGTGTATAGTAAAAATAGGGAGGGTCTCTCATGTTATGCATGTGGGGTAGATATCATGCTTTAGGTTTTATTTATGCAATCACAACATCTTCGTTTATGTATCTGCATATAGATATCCTGCCTATAGGTCATCCCATTATGCATTTAGAAACCCTGCCTATAAGTTATTCATCCGCATATAGAAATCATGTCTATAAGTTTATCTGCATATAGAAAACCTGCCTATAAGTTATTTATTACCGCATATAGAAATCCTGCCTATAAGTTATTCATCTGCATTAGAAATCATGTCTATAATTTTCTGCACTTCTGCATATGCGCATTAGGCAAACACTCTATAGGCTAAAATAATCAATTGCGTCCTAAACACCATGCTCATAGGACTCCTGCACTTATGTAAATGTTTTAAAATCAATAACGCTTAGAAGTCATGCCTATAGGGGTAATCGTTTAAATCTGATTCATCTACAAGTCTAAAATCAGTAGTAAATGTCGTTTAACATCTGCAAAATTTGTTTATCTCTAAAATCAGCAATCCCTCTTTAAAAAATCAGTAGGCCTTCTGCAATGTTAGATATCATGATTCATTTAGGCAAACCTGTAGGTAATTAATCAACTATACCAGTCTTTAATAATTACAACCAGCGGGCAGGTCTAATTCGGACTTCTTATCTGAAAATATGTGATAAATCAGCCACCCTTCCTACGTTAAGTTTAATTAAAGGCCTAACCAGTATTTGTAAGCCATGCTAAATAATTTGCTGCTTTGAATGAGGAGGCCTACTTGAGCCTTAACTGCTATGTGCTTCCCCATAATCTGCTTTATGTGTTTTTGTTTGTCGCTCTAGAATTTTATCCTTTTAAACCATACAAAACCCACATCTCCCTTCCCTTTAGGACTAGTAGTCCCAAATGCCTCCGGGACTGATAGGATCGGGGCGGGTACTAGCATGCAATAAGTAACGAAACCATTCCGCATTTAATACCTTAACGGGCTGGGAAAGGGTAGATGTGGATATGATGACCGGTGCGCTAATACCACGTGTAGCCCCTCTTTGAGGAGTGATTACCGGGTATTGCATTGATGTGATCCATATTATTTGTAAACCTAGGACCCTCTTCCCTTTATTGTTTATCACTTTCAAAATTTTCAAGCTGTTTTCTCAAAATTCGAGTCCCTTTCTGTTTTTCTTTGCGAACTTTAACTTATCTGCAATCCTTCATATTTGAAGCCCTTATTTGCTTATTTGTCCTTGTACTTGAAGTCACACTTATAACATGGCCGGGAACCACACTAGTGGATCTTGAGGGGTGCCTAACACCTTCCCCTCGAGATAATTTCTAGCCCTTACCCAAACTCTGGTTCTTCAAACTCAAACCCTTCTTAGTGTCCTAATGCACTTAATCATTAGGTGGCGACTCTTCAAACTCCAAAACCCAATTCCCAAAGGGAAAAAGAGTTGTCCGCCCAAATGTCGTAAACCCGATTTCGCGAGAAAAGGGGGCGTTGACAAACCCGGTTACCCATTCCCCCACGAATCCATATCTATGAGTTGTTTTGAAATCGGACCTCAAATTGAGGTCCAAATATCCAATTTTAGAAAAACCTAAATCTACCTAAAATCCCCAATTTCACCCATGAAAATCCTTGATTTTAAGTTGAAAACATGTTAAATGATGTTAATGATTAAAAGAAATGAGTAGAAACTAACTTACAATTGATTTGGAGAAGAAGGATTTCTTGGAAAATCGCCTATGGTGTTTGAGTTTGAGAAAGTGTGAAAAATGAAGCTCAAAATCGGCTAAGTATAAAATTTGCTCAGCCTCAGATGTGGGAATTGCGAACTGGGTTCGCATTTGCGAACCCTGCAGGCTTGGGAAATGCAAAAGGAAGTTCGCATTTGCGAACTCTAGGAAATCTGGGCTTGTTCGCATTTGCGAACAATTAGTCGCATTTGCGACCTCCAGCCATCTGGGCACACTTCGCAATTGCGAAGGAGGACCTCGCATTTGCGAGCCAAGGCAGGCCTGGGCTGGGTTCGCATTTGCGAACCAGCCTTCACATTTGCAAACCAGGCTTCGCAATTTGCGAAGCCTGCAGGCCTGTTCATACCAGCAGCAATTTCTGAGATTTCTAAGGTCAAAATGCAACTCGACACCTATCCAAAACTCACCCAAGCCCTCGGGGCTCCAAACCAAACATACACACAACCTCAAAAACATCTTACGGACTTACTCGTGCGATCAAATCGCCAAAATAACATCATATACATCGGATCAAGCCTCAAAACTCATGATTTCTTCCAAATTTTCATAAAACATCAATTTTCCATTTTATGTCCGAAACACGTCGAACGACGTCCGTTTTCAACCAAACTTTACAGAAAGCGCTTGAACCATATATAAGACTTGTACTGGGCGCCGAAACCAAAATACGAGCCCGATACCATAGTCTTTTAATCAAATTTCATTTTCATTTTCCTTAATCATTTCCAGAAAATAATTTCACACAAAAATTCATTCCTCGGGCTTGGGACCTCCCCAAGTCCCATATTTTCCTACGGACCCTCCGGGACCGTCAAATCACGGGTCCGGCTCCGTTACCCAAAATATTGACCGAAGTCAAATTTATCCAATTTAATATCAAAATTTAGCATATTTCTCACAGAATTCATATTTAAGCTTTCCGGCTACGTGCCCGGACTGCGCACGCAAATCGAGGCAACCCCGAATGAGGTTTTCAAAGCCTCAGAAGCATAGAATGAGTAAGGAAACAAGTGATAACCCTTTGGGTCGTCACATAAGCCCAACTAGGAACTGTAATAAACGCAGATTCTTAAATTGGTCAATGAAGGGTCTAGTTTCTTCACAGTCACAACCAGGTCCTGGAACTAATAGGTCGATCTCATCCCAGAGATCTTTCATTTTCGTATAATATGATGTTACATAATCAGTTCCTTGCTTTAATGATCCAATTTGTATCCACAGAAGGTAAAAACGAGTGAGATTAGATTTATCAAACCTCTCCTTGAATTCCTTCCATACTGTTTTTGCATTTGAAGCATAAATGATGCTCGGCTGCAATTCTGCAGATACAGTACGTCCTATCCATGAAAGAACAACCGCATTACATCTTTCCCATTGATTCGCCAATTCTCCTTTGTAAGAGCTTTTCAAGCAAGTTCCTTCTATGAAACCTAGCTTGTTATTCACCAAAAGTATCATCCACATCGATCTACTCCACAAACCATAATTTTCAGGTCCGGTGAGCTTAATATCATGCAAAGCTACTCCAAGTGTATCTGTAGCTGCTAAAAACAGAGGATGATTGTGATCAATTGGGAGATTTCCTGTATTTTCTGTTTCCCCCATGGCTGATGAAATCGAAGCTTCTAATCAGTGTTTGATGTTTAGATCTTGCAGAATTTCAATTCGATTGCAACACCTGCTCTGATACCATGATAGAATTAGAGTTGCATGAAAGGTTAAATCCTAGGTTCTAGAGAATTCATAGAAGAAGAAGGTGAAGAAGGAAGAAGAAGGAATTCATTTCATTTCGTTAATCTCTGTTGCAAGAGAATGGAACAGTATTTAACCAAAATAACCGACCTACACATGCCTCTCACGTGTGTGTATGTGTAATGACTAAAATACCCTCATTTTACTATCTCAACTCTCAATAATTTCTATTAAAGAATTCTATCTTTTTTTTTTCTTTTTTTATATTCATCACATATAATTTATATTCCTTTCTTACATAATTATTTAATATATAATTTGTAAGCAAATATTATAAATTATATATATTAACGGATAATTCAAATAAAAGCGAAATCATTGAGATACAAGATAATTAAATACAGGTTACATTATGGTACAATTCGGATTAAATACTACATAAATATTCAACTTCCACCTTTAGTATGCTCTGATAAATGATCTATTAATGCATTACGAAGTGCAAAATGAGCATCTTTGTCCTTAATTTTTTTGTTTCAAGCTAAAAATTGTTCGATTCAGTGATTTTCATCTACTACATTTCTACCGTTGGAGGTTCCCAATCATCTTGTATTGGTGCATTAAGATCACGCTCATCCTCGATTATCACATTGTACATTCCCAAGGGTTCCTACTAAGTTATGATGCTATTTACTGTAGTTTCAATTTTTATGTATTTTAATTTAATGCTTTTTTCAATTTTAATGTATTTTCATTTAATGTATATTTAATTTTAGAAGCATCTAATATTTTATGTTCGCACCTTTCAATTTTAGCAACATCTAATATTTTATATTTGCACCATTTATTTTTTGAGATGATTATATATTTTTTGTACAATTATAACTTAGAATAAAATGAACTTACAATTTTACATAAAAATAATAAATGTATGAAAATTAATTTATCAAAATTATACGTCAAAAATTAAGATGCAAAATTAATATTATAAAATTATTATATATACATAATTATATAAAGAGCTTAATTAAAAGAGTTAAATAATAAAAATAATAATAAAGTAATATGAAATAGTAATGGAGGAGATGAATAATGTCACTCCAAATTTGGAGTGATCCCCCATTTTGCAGCAAGAAATGCAGTAGCATTGGAGTCAAAAATTCTCAAAAATCAACTGCATTATGGCAAATGAAGGCAACCTTGGAGATGGCCTTAGAAGCTCATATCCTTAATTTCTAATCTAAGAAGAGATTAATTCATTTCTCTTTATAATTGCAATCTGATATATGGTCTTTTAAATGTTCCAAAAGACGTGTATTGTGTACGCAGTAGAGTTATGAACATCACAATTTTAATTTCTTTCATCATCAAAGAGAGAAAGAGGGGGGCGGAGGGGGGGGGGGGGGAGTAAGAAGGTTCTTGAAAAACATATAAAATAAAATAAAATGCAAAATCTCTATGTGAAAGATATGGTCCAGAATAATTCTAATTAAAAAGAAGGAATGTCATTAAGTTAAATAAAAAATAAAAGAATTAGTGGCTACTAAAGTAAGGCTGACGTTGGAAATAAGACCTGCATACTAAAGTCACACGTCAAATGTAGGATTCAGTGGATTACACTTTATGTTGTGTTTACTTTGAAATGAGTTGCCAAATTTTTCAAAAGAGTTTTACCAAATTTTTCAAAAGAAATTTTATAAACAAGAATTTGACCAACACCAAAATATTTCAACCTTATTTTAAAACAAACACCAAAAAAGTTGACGACCAAACTGTTAAGGTGCATTTATTATTCAGCTCCCCTTCCCCACCCCCTCCCCAAACCCCTCCCTTTCCCTTTTTCCTAGATTAAAATATCATGTATTCCGAATTTAATCGATATCCATAAAAAAGTGCTCCCTCTATTTTAAATTATATAATATATTTTCCTTTTCTTTTAATACTTTATTCTTCATAAAAAACTTTTATGATCATACATATTATGACCCTACAAATTTTTATATGACCATAAATTTTAAAAGTCTTCCATTATCTTAAATTCCTTATCAATCAAACTACCTCATGAAACGGAGGGTTAACCAGATTATCTGTTTTCGAGAAAAAATGAGTGGTTGACCATTGTGGTATATAAATAAATAAAATATTCCATGGGAACAAGAGATTGAGTCAATATAATCAACTCAAGTATTAATTGCATTTACTACTTGCCTACTAGTCAAAAGTAAAATGAAACACAATAAGTTTAATGCAATTAATGCATTTCTTACTGCACGCTAGTAGTATACTCCCTCCAGTCCACGATAAGTACTCCCTCCTGTTCACAATAAATGTTCAATTTACTTTTAGCACGTCCATTAAGAAAATACTAAATCCTATACAAAATTACCTAGTATGACTAAACTACCCTTATTTAGTAAGTTAATGTGATGAGAGAGAATTTTTTTTAGGGATATGCACATAAGGGTAAAAGAGTAAAAATAAATTGAATTTTTTCTTGATTACCTAACTAGACACTTATTTTGGACCAAAACCAAAAAGTAAATTGGACACTTATTATGGACCGGAGGGAGTAACTAATTTGCTTTGGGCACACCCATTAAGGAAATACTAAATTCTAGACCAAAAATAATTAATGTGACTAAGCTACCCTTTATTAAATGTTGCACCATAATTATAGTAACACTTACTTCTCTTCTCAAATGTGAGGAATAAATAACCTTTTAGGGATACGTACATAAGGATAATTGTGGGAAAAAAATTGGATTTTTTCTTGATTATATAAATGAACACTTATTTTGAACCAAAATAAAAAAGCAAATTTATCACTTATTTTGGACCGGAGAAAGTATCTTATAAAAACAGTAAACTTAACTCCATTAAGCGAACAAATTTTAAGTCTCCATAGTATTAAACCACAACCATGAAGATAGTACTCCTTTTTTTTTATCAAATTATCCTACTGCTTATTATTAGTTTTATCACTTTTATTTAAACACATAAGTATTAATTTGTAAAATCATATTTGACACTTAAAGGTATTTTAAAAGGCAAAATAACCTAATAGACACTTTTACTTGTTAGGCTTTGACATCCCGATCCCCATACTTTTTCATCTAGACACCTCTATTTGTTCAAACGATATTTTAAACCCTTCTGACTATGCGTGTTCCTCAATGGTCTTATTATATTATCGACGTTAGATAAAAATATTCCGTGTCATTTTTTTTATTCACAAAAACTATTTTTGAAAGAAAAAAACACGTTGAATCCTAAAAGTATTCTCTCACAAGTACCTACACGCCTTTCTCTGTCTGAAAATTAGCCCTCTGCTTATTATATTATCCACGTCAGATAAAAATATTCCACGTCATTATTTTTATTCACAAAAACTATTTTTGAAAGAAAAAAAAACACGTTGAATCCTAAAAGTATTCTCTCACAAGTACCTACACGCCTTTCTCTGTCTGAAAATTAGCCCTCTGCTTATTATATTATCCACGTCAGATAAAAATATTCCACGTCATTATTTTTATTCACAAAAACTATTTTTGAAAGAAAAAAACACGTTGAATCCTAAAAGTTTTCTCTCACAAGTACCTACACGCCTTTCTCTGTCTCAACATTAGCCCTCTGCCATTTGAGAACCAAAATTCATCATCTCATATTTTCTTTCAATTCTGAACCAAAATTCATCATCTCATATTTTCTTTCAATTCTGAGCCAAAATTCATTATTTCTCTTTCTTAATATTTGCAAAATCAAATCAGCCAGTTTTCCACAAAAACCCAGTGAACATTTCATTTTGATCATTTTCATTGAAATCAAATATAATAAAAGTATCCAATTTAGTTTATAAATTCTCTGCATGATACCATCAGATCTTGACACCAAAAAAGAAAAAGAAAAAAGATCATAGGCGAGAACGACCAGTAAAAACGGCCAAAAAATCCATAGCGACCCCTCCTCATCTGTCTTTCTTACTTTACGAAAATAATATCAAAAACTCAACTCCTAACGAAGTTGTATTAGAACTTCAAAGGCCATGTATACTTCTTCAGTTAAGGTGCCATGCAGGAAGGCATTATTAACATCCAGTTGCCGAAGTAATCAGCCTTGAGAAACAGCAAGAGAGAGAACAACCCGGACAATAGTATGTTTTCAACAAGTGAGAAGGTCTCAATATAGTCAATACCTGGTCTTTGAGTAAACCCCTGAGCAACCAAACGAGCCTTGTATTTGTTGAGACTTCCATCAGCATTCTGTTTCACCCGAAAAATCCATTTAGACCCAACAATATTCGTACCAGAGGGACATGGAACAAGGGTATTAGTGCCTTGATCCCTTTAAAGCATCAATCTCGGCTAACATGGCAGCATGCCAATCAGCGTCCTTAAGTGCACTAGCCACACTCTTTGGTTCACTCTTAAGAAGAGAAAGATTGGTACATTTAGATGTATCAATAGAAGCTGCAAGGCAAAGTCTAGTGAGAGGTTTACGAATATTTTCTTTGAGCGAGTGACCATAGAATGGGCATTTTGAGAAGATGGTGGAGGGACTAGTGAGGAAGGCATGGATTGTGAATGGGTGAATACTGGCAAAGTTGGGGAATCTGCTGCCATGGTAGTTGATGGTCTTGGGAATAAACCCTCCACAGAAATAATATTTACGGTAATAATAGCGGAACAATAATGTAGTACCGAGATACGGTAATCAACAAGAATAAAAAAGAACAACAAGGACACAAAGATTTTTAACATGGAAAACCCTTCTGAATAAGGGAAAAAACCACGAGTCCGAGAGGAGCAAAGTAATCCACTATAATGAGGAATTTTACACCCAGTAGTCCGAGTAAAATACTTCAGGGACCATTATACACTCAAAAGAAATAACCCTCTTTTAAGATTCCCACCTCACTACAATATCGCTCACACTCTCTATTTTTCCTACACAGTCTATTTCTCACAATACCTGAGAAATACTCTCTGCAACTATTGTGTTACTTTTCTTTCTCTGTGTGTTTTAAAATGAGAGCTGAAGCTCTCCTTTTATAGGTGAGAAAATGTTTCCCACGACAATCAAAATTGGTTTTGGTTCTGCAAGTTGCAGACTTGCAAATTGGCAAGTTGTTATCATCGCCCAACTTAGCCGATTTTGCTTTGTTCCAAATCTAACTTCATTCCTTTTTTTTTTCCTTTATTATAATGGGGATGGACCCCACAGATGGAGCACTGGTTATCGGCAAATGTTCAGGTTCCTGTACATTGGATACAATGGCTAAACTAGAAGGCAAATTAAAGTAGAGGAAGAACTTCGAGGGACTGTACCTGAACAACCTTCTGTAGTTGTTGAAGATGGAAAGGGTGAAGGAGAATCTTCGGAAGACGCACCAGCTCTGGGAGAGACAACAGATGTAGTAGATCCAATGGCCATCGGAACAAAATAATGAGGAGCCCATGTAATACCCCGTACATCCGGACAAGGTGTGGATATGTTAAATGAGTATTAATTTGATATTTTAGACATATGAAGTCCTAGCGGGATGAGTATGGGTAAAAATAGTTATTTTGGAATCAAGACGGAGAGTGAGGTGCCTAAGATTTGACAAAATCGACTAAGTTTGCAGAAGGTCTGTCTTCCAGCAGGTTTTAGTGAAAATATGTAAGGGATTTGGGAACACTCAAAGCATGAAAGTTGTAGTCCTTTGAAATAGCTTTCCAACAATATATTGTGGAGCCCAAACGGAGCTGTGTACAAAATGTTATGCGCGTTTTACAAAATAGTATGCGATATGCGCGCCCTGAGCGCGCCCCGAGCGCGGCCGCGCTTCTTTTGAGGCAGTGTTACTGCCATTGTGTGCGGTCTCAGTAGCGCGGTCAGGCCTACCAGGTGCGCGAGGGCGCTCATGGGGGGTCATTTTAAAGCCCTACTTCGTCCCCCACAGCCCCAAAACATAAAAACTTGCTCTAGAAAGGGGAACTCTCAAAAACCTAACTCCTTAAGGGTCCCTCCACCATCTAAGGTAAGTTCTAATGGTGATTCTAAGTTAGTTTCAATTTCCTAACATCTTATTAACATGGGTAAACCCTCCAAATCATTAGATATTTGATTGGGGCATCATTGTTGAGAGAAGGAACCCTAGAACTCAAATTCAAGAAGATTGAACATCAAGAAGGTAATATCTTCACCCTCTAATTGATTATAGCATTGGATTAATGATTGTAGACTACAAGTTCATGAGATATGAGTTGATGGGTTTGATAGAAAAGCATGAACAATTATAGGTTTGGCTTGTTGATTGTTGACTATTGGTTAAGGGTGTTATTTATCTTATGGGTGAAGAAGAATGACATTGATTATAAGAAATTTGAGATTTTAGAATTTATCTAGGATCAAGAGAATGGCTTATTGGGCGTAGAAACAGCATTAATAAGGACTATGAAGCTTTATGTCACCAAGTGTTTGAGAAAATATTTAAGCGACTAAAACATGAGAATTATTGCTAATATGGAATCCCTTTGACTTGTATTGATATAGATTAAAGTTGAAAGGGTTGGCGAATGTGGTATTACGCTCAAGAGCAGGAAGTTAAGGTATGTGAGGCTAAATCTCTATGTTTGGGAATTTTAATGATTCTCCCTACACTACATTTCTTTTACGACGTTACTAATTGCCTCAGAAATATAGTTAAGCCTAGTTCTTTGAATAGTTGTAGAACTTCTATTCTCTAGCTTCATAACTCGTTTACCACTTTCATTCTAAACATTGTGAGTTCAGTGCATATTCAATATAGACTTGGGTTTGATGCCCCCGAGTCTTAGTATAGATTACTCAGTATGCCATAAACAGTTGAAGTTTCAGTGTTCATAATCAGTTCAAGAATACATGTCTCAGTCTAGTCCTATTCAGTATTCCAGTAGTATGTAACTCAGTGTGATTCAATATTTCACTATCATGTATTGTAGTTTGATTCTTAGTTCTTAAATGTTGAACACCTGTATTTGGGCCTGAGGCCGTAGTTTATATGCTTTATGCATACTTGGGCCTGAGGCCGTAGTTTATGCTTTATGCATTTTTGGGCCAGAGGCCGTAGTTATGTATACGTATACTTGGGCCTGAGGCCGTAGCTTGTGCACATATATATTGGGCCCGAGGCCGTAGCTTATTCAGATAAACAGGTAGTTCATCATTAAGAAGAGGGAGTATTCATATTCTTACTTTCTTTGTTCAGTTCAGTTATCAGTTATCATTTCAGTTACCAGCTATCAGTTCAGTTATTAGTTATCAGTTCAATTATCAGTTATCAGTTATCAGTTATCATTTCAGTTTCTGTTTCAATAGTATCATTTCAGTACCAATTATCAATTCTCAGTTATCAACTTAGTTTCAGTTTCAGCATTTATAATTCTGTCTTTCAGTTGCTTTACATACCAGTGCAATTCAAATGTACTGACTTCCCTTTTGCCCGGGGCCTGCATCTCACGATGCAAGTAATAATTTACAGGTTTATGATTCAGAGTGCTAGGATTCTCGTACTAGCTGTTTGGTGATCCCAGTTCTTTCGGGGCATTATCATTACTTTACGGCCTTTCAGTATTTACAGGCAGTCAGTGTTTTCAGTACTTCATTAGAGGCTTCATAGACTAGAGTAAGAGTTAGACAGAGTCTCAGGCTTTTCATGTTAATCTATGTTGGCTGCAAACATGTTTTAGAATTGTATTAGTATTTCCACACTTTGATTTATATCATCCAGACTTTCAGCATATCAGCATGTGTTAGTTTATCTTCCGCATTCAGTATGTTATGATATCACATGTTGATTCAGCCAGCCAGTTGGTTCGCTCGGTCACATGTAGTCAGGCACCGAGTGCCGTGTTACGTCGAGGCCCAGGTTCGGGGCGTGAAAAAACTTGGTATCAGAGCACTAGGTTCAAGTGTCCTAGGGAGTCTATGAAGCCGTGTCCAGTGGAATTTCCTTTATATGTGCGTGCCGGCCACTCATATAAATGGTTAACTACCAAGACATCCAGGATTGTCTCATTTCTTTCTACTCTAGATCGTTCCATGAAGCTTAGAGCAATAGTTAACCTTCTCTTCCTATCGAATTCCAAACGTATTGGATGCCCAAGCGATGCGCAGGGGAAACCTAAGGTCCTAGAGAGGATAATTACCCATTGGGGTATAATTATGGAGTACGGGTTGGTAAATATGAGACTTGAGAGGATGTTAAAAGTTGGATGCAACGGATAGTAGTACAGATTAGAGCATAACCTTATCAGAAAGTATAAAAGCAATTATCATGTCTTATGGTTATCAGTTTACCTCAGTTACCAGTTATACAATCTTTGAGTTAGCAAGTTTATGGTTATTCAGTATGCCAGTATTCGGTTACATGTTTACCAAATATCCAATTTTCAGTGTATTAAAATTTCTGGTGACTGGTGAGTATACAGTAATGCCTATGGGAGCTAAAAGAAAATTTAAGTAACGGTGATTATAGAGAAACCTTCGCATATTTTAGGCCTGGATTAAGACCAAGACTCACTGGATGGCGCAGGAAGTGATTTATCAGATGATGGTATACTTTGAAGGATAAGTTTGTGCATAGTAGTGTATCCGTACGTGTTTTACCTCCTAGAACAACTTCACTTAATTTTTGGAAGTGGAGCCATAAGTTGGATGATGATAGTTCAGATGTCAGACCCTAACATTGGTCACTATAGTTTTGGACAGAAAAGAGCCTAAGGGTAAAATACCTAGGAGTCAGAAATGTTTGTTATTAGAGATGTATTTTTCGTAGAAATCATGCAAATGACTAGAAGATATGATGTATGCAATGAGAACCAAGAGCAGCCAATAGTGAATTTCAGGGAACGATTTTAAGTTGTTCATATTTATTCAAATCAGAACTAGAGGTACCATGTTAGTAAGTTACTATAAGAAGCAGCTATTGATGTAAGATAAAAGATATGGCAGTTCCCCTTAGGTTATGTGACTAAATGATTACCCGGGATGTTTATAGTATGATATGATTTAGTATTGTATAGAAAGTTTGGGGTTAGATATTCCAATTTCATTTAAGGCAGATGAATTCCCTAAGTATGATCCATGCACATAGTTAGAAAAAAAAAAGGATAGTATGTGATCGTAGAACAGTGTCAGATGGTGAGGGAAGTTAGAATAACCTTATGCTTCACTTTAGTTATTCAAAGCAGAGCAAGAAAACATGATGGCAGCAGGTGGTTAGTAAAAGAATAGTAAGTAAGTTTTGAGTTGATACAGTGAATTAGCACTTTCAGCAGAGCTAGTAGAGGTACAATTTGATTCACTTAGCCAGGTTAACTCTAGTGAGTGGATAACAGTTTGAAATACCGAACGTGTGTTAGAACCCAAAGAGTTTAAGTTAAACCCGAAGTATAGCGATAGTGGGAAAGATAATCAGCTAGCAATAAGAGAGCAAACTATAGAAGAATAGCCTTAGGAATTATCGAAATGTGGTTTCTCCAAGATTGATAGTGTGAGCAGAGTTAAATTATTAAGAGTGTGTATGATAGTTGTGAATACATTAGCTTTCCGTTAAGTGAATAATTTAGTTTTTCCTAGTAAGAAAGATTTCTCAGAAGTAAGTTGGAAGATGAGTCGTCATTGACGTAGAGTGCAAAGAATTGCAAAAAAATAGGGAAAGTTATTTGGATCCCAACAAAAAGAGAAGGATCCAAAAGTATAACACCTTTGGTCTAAGGGGTGATGTGAAAATTTTCAGTAAGTCCAGTTAGATATTTGAAACCCGAATAGTTAGCATAGGATATGAAAAAGAAAATCAGTTCGGTAATGAGGGAAAATTATATAATTACCACATGGATTATGTCTAGCATGTGTAAGAAACAAAAAGTGAGTAGAATGATATCCGAGCTTAGTTATTGATGATAAAGTGACCACAGAAAAGCTATAAAATCATGCCTATTTATGTGTCACGAGGGTAGTGCCATTGCACGAGACTCTAGTCTTCGGCGTACATGTCAAAGACTTAGTTCACAATGAACTTTTAGAAGTTCTTTCAGAAAGGATTAGGCACAAGTTTTTCATCCTCAGAAAGATGGCCAGGCATAGCGCATTATTCAAACAGTTGAGGATATGTCCTTGATGTTAAAAGTAATTGGGATGATCACATACCTCTCATTGACCTTGCTAATAATAACCTACCGTTCTAGTATCAAGATGGCACGTGCGAAGCTCTGTATGGGCGAAGGTGTAGATCACCAATTGGTTGGTTCGAAGTTGGAGAAGTGGAGTTGTTAGGACCCGATTTGGTCTATCAGACTATAGAGAAAGTTAAGTTGATTCAAGAGCATTTGAAGATGGCTCAGAGCCGCCAAAAGTCCTATTCGAGCGTGCGGCATAGAGACATAGAGTTTTCAAGTTGATGGTTGGGCGTTTCTGAAATTTTCGCCTATGAAAGGCGTTATGAGATTTGGGAAGAAGGGGAAGCATAGTCCCTGCTATATTGGGCCATATAAAATCTTGCAAAGGATCGGTCAATTAGCTTATGAGTTGGAGTTGCCGCCAGAATTTGTGGCTATACAGCCACCACTTCACGTGTCATGTTATAACATTCATGTTTCCAGTACTCAGATACTCATGTTAGTTCAGTACTCAGATACTCGTTTCGGTTCAATACTCAGATACTCATGTCAGTTTAATACTCAGCTACTCATGTCAGTCCAATACTTAGATATTCATGCCAGCTTAGTACTTTGATATTGATGTTAGTTCAATTCTCAAATATTCGTGCCAGTTCAATATTCATATATCCATGTTAGTTCAGTATTCACGTATCCATGGCAGACCAATATTCAGTCAATGCAGTAGTCATTCCGATCAGTATCTCAACAATTCAGTAATCATGTATTCAGTTTAGTATGCAAGTGTTAATGAAAGTTCATATTTCCACCAGACCCGTTTAAGGTCCAGAGTTAGCAGAAGTTACAGTCTGAACAATCATTCAAGGACGAATGATCCCAAGGGGGAGATAATGTAACACTCCGTACATTTGGACTAGGTGTGGATATGTTAAATGAGTATTAATTTGATATTTTAGACATATGAAGTCCTAGCGGGATGAGTATGGGTAAAAATAGTGGTTTTGGAATCAAGGCGGTGAGTGAGGTGCATAAGATTTGACAAAGTCGACTAAGTTTGCAGAAAGTCTGTCTTCCAGCAGGGTTTAGTTAAAATTTGTAAAGAATTTGGGAAAACTCAAAGCATCAAAGTTGTAGGCCTTTGAAATAACTTTGCGACGATATATTGTGGAGCCCAAACTAAGCTCTGTGCAAAGAGTTATGCGCATTTTACAGAACAATATGCGATATGCGCGCTCTGAGCGCGGCTGCGCTTCTTTTGAGGCAGTGTTACTGCCATTTTGCGCGGTCAGTAGCGCGGTCAGTCCTACCATGTGCGCAGGGGCGCTCATGGGGGGTCATTTTAAAGCCCTACTTCGTTCCCACAGCCCCAAAACATAAAAACTTGCTCTAGAAAGGGGAACTCTCAAAAACCTAACTCCTTAAGGGTCCCTCCACCATCCAAAGTAAGTTCTAATGGTTATTCTAAGTTAATTTCAATTTTCTAACATCTTATTAACATGGGTAAACCTTCCAAATCATTAGATATTTGATTGGGGCATCATTGTTGAGAGAAGGAACCCTAGAACTCGAATTCAAGAAGATTGAACGTTAAGAAGGTAATATCTTCACCCTCTAATTGATTATAGCGTTGGATTAGTGATTGTAGACTACAAGTTCATGAGATATGAGTTGATGGGTTTGATAGAAAAGCATGAACAATTATAGGTTTGGCTTGTTGATTGGTTATTATTGGTTAAGGGTGTTATTTATCTTATGGGTAAAGAAGAATGACATTGATTATAAGAATTTGAGATTTTAGAATATATCTAGGATCAAGAGAATGGCTTGTTGGGCGTAGAAACACCATTAATAAGGACTATGAAGCTTTATGTCACCAAGTGTGTGAGAAAATGTTTATGCGACTAAAACATGAAAATTATTGCTAATATGGAATCCCTTTGACTTGTAAATGATATAAATTAAAGTTGAAAAGGTTTGCAAATGTTGTACTACGCTCAAGAGCAGGAAGTTAAGGTATGTGATGCTAACTCTCTATGTTTGGGAATTTTAATGACTCTCCCTACACTACGTTTCCTTTACGACATTACCAATTGCCTCAGAAATATAGTTAAGCCTAGTTCCTTGAATAGTTGTAGAACTTCTATTCTCTAGCTTCATAACTCGTTCACCACTTTCATTCTGAACATTGTGAGCTCAGTGCGTATTCAATATAGACTTGGGTTTGATGCCCCCGAGTATTAGTATAGATTACTCAGTATGCCATAAACAGTTGAAGTTCAGTGTTCATAATCAGTTCAAGAATACATGTCTCAGTCTAGTCCTATTTAGTATTCCAGTAGCATGTAACTCAGTGTGATTCAGTATTTCACTATCATGTATTGCAGTTTGATTCTCAGTTCCTAAATGTTGAACACCTGTATTTGGGCCTGAGGCCGTTGTTTATATGCTTTATGCATACTTGGGCCTGAGGCCGTAGTTTATACTTTATGCATTTTTGGGCCAGAGGCCGTAGTTATGTATACGTATACTTGGGCCCGAGGCCGTAGCTTATGCACATATATATTGGGCCCGAGGCCATAGCTTATTCAGATAAACAGGTTGTTCATCATTCAGAAGAGGGAGTATTCATATCCTTACTTACTTTGTCCAGTTCAGCTATCAGTTATCATTTCAGTTACCAGTTATCATTTCAGTTATCAGTTATCAGTTCAGTTTCTGTTTCAATAGTATCATTTCAGTACCAATTATCAATTCTCAGTTATCAGCTTAGTTTCAGTTTCAGCATTTATAATTCTTTCTTTCAGTTGCTTTACATACTAGTGCAATTCAAATGTACTGACGTCCCTTTTGCCCGGAGCCTGCATATCACGATGCAGGTAATAATTTACAGGTTGATGATTCAGAGCGCTAGGAGTCTCGTACCAGCTGTTTGGTGATCCCCAGTTCTTTCGGGGCATTATCATTACTTTACGGTCTTTCAGTATTTACAGGCAGTCAGTATTTTCAGTACTTCATTAGAGGCTTCATAGACTAGAGTAACAGTTAGACAGAGTCTCAGTTTTTCATGTTAATCTATGTTGGCTGCAAATATGTTTCAGAATTGTATTCGTATTTTCACACTTTGATTTATATCATCCAGACTTTCAGTATATCAGCATGTGTTAATTTATCTTCTGCATTCAGTATGTTATGATATCACATGTTGATTTAGCCAGCCAGTTGGTTCGCTCGGTCACATGTAGTCAGGCACCGAGTGCCGTGTTACGTCCAGGCCCAGGTTCGGGGCGTGATAGCCCAAGCTGTAATGCTATCAGTAGTGACAATATTATTAATACCAGAATATTGAGAAGAGGGAAATTCATGCTCGACAAAGTCAACATGGCGTGAAATATACATTCTGTGCTTTTGAAGATCATAACACATATAAGCACTCTGATTTGTAGAGTACCCCAAAAATATACATGGAGTGGAACGAGGCTCAAGTTTATTATGAGACTGTGGGCGCAACCAAGGATAACAAAGACAACCGAAAATTCGAAGCTTATGATAATTTGGAGTTTCGCCAAACAAACGGAAGTGTGGCGAATCATGATTAAGAAACGGTGTAGGAAGTATATTGATAAGATAAACAGCTGTTAGGAATGCGTATGACCAAAATGAAAGGGGTAAATGGGACAAATGGAGCAAAGTAAGGCCAGTTTCAACAATATGACAATGTCTACGTTCAGCTGTTCCATTATGCTTCGGTGTATATGGTGGTGTAAGAAAATGAGAAATACCATGAGAGGTAAAGAATTCTCTTAAATGAATATATTCACCACCATTATCGGAATAAACAGACACAATAGGCACCTTCAATTTTTTTTCAACAAGAGCTTTAAATATATTAGAGACCTCAGATTTCCTTTTCATTGGGTAAAGCCAAACATACTTAGTAAAATGATCAACAAATAAAAGGTAATATTGAAAACCATCAATTGAAGAAACTGGTGCAGGCTCCCAAACATCAGAATAGACATACTGTAATGGAGAAGACGATTTTATTGAAGAAACTCCAAAAGGAAGTTTGTGCATTTTATTGCACTCACAAGAATTGCAAATTTTTTTGGATGAAACAGAACTAGAAATATTCAAAGAGCCTAAAATGTGACGCAAGATAGGAGAAGCTGGATGACCAAGACGATTGTGCCAAGCTACAGTAGAAACGAGTTGAGTATGAAAGGCCCGAGGTGAGGATGCAATTGATGGCCATGGATAAACTCCATCTTTAGGCTTTCCCGTTACCAGATGCTCCCGTGTCAGATAATCCTTCACAATATAAGAAACAGGTGAGAATTCCACAGAAACATTATTTGATTTACATAATTGATAAACAGAAAGTAAATTCTTTTTCATTTATGGGACACAAAGAACATTAGAAAGATGGAGGGTGTGAGTAAGCGTTGGTAAACAAAAAGAACCAGAATGTGTGACTTTTAGATTGTTACCGTCGCCAATCATAACATCATCACCAACATAATCCAAATGAAGAGACAAATTATTTAGATCACTCGTGATGTGATGGGAAGCACCGGAATCCAGCAACCAGTTTGAATCTCCGAAAGCAGTTGTATTGGCAACATTGGCCACTGGTTTAGGAATACCAGTTGCACTAGAATTTGAGGAAGCAGTTGCGCCGGAGGTGGAAATCCAAGGAAAAGCATTCTTCAGCTTTCTACACTGTGTGACAACATGACCTGGTTTGTCACAATGTTGACAAATTACTTGGGGCTTAGAGTTGTATCTTTGTTGAGAGCCGGTATTGCTAGACGACTTGGAGTTTGCTCCTGGAATTGGAATAGTTGCGTGTAGCAACATTAGCAGTAACGGGTGTAGCAAGATCATTATTTTCACGTTGAAGATATTGTTCATAATCACATAACTTCTTATGTAACTCATCAAGCGAAAAGGGTGTATCCCTAGTACGAATTGAATCCGCAATACCCCGGTACTCAGAAGGAAGGCCCTGCAAAACATGTAAGGTAACATCATCCATAGTCAAATTGGCTCCAAAAGAGTTAAGAGTCGTGACTAGTTGTTTAACATATTGAAGGTAGGAAGACATGGACTGCAATCCCTTAGTAGCCCGAGATAAGGATTCTTTTAGACTAAGAATCCGACTTCGAGAGGGACGCGCATACATAGTATGCAAGGTGGTCCAAACATCATACGAGGCCTCTGCGGTATTCACAAGTGGAAGAACTTCTATTGAAAGGGTAGCGATAATGGAACTTCTCAGTAACTGATCTTGACGATACCAGTAGTCGGATCGAACTTGCTGTGTTGATGGTTGAATAGTCACAAAATGTGTGAACCCATACCCAATAAGAATAGAGCGCCATTGGTAATACCAAGTCTGATAGTTAAATGAGGTAAGTTTAACAGAAGCCTGCAAGGAAGAGGTTATTTAGAGAGGATTGAGCAGAGGAATATGTATTTGGCTGAGAGGAGATGATGGTTGAAGGAGTTGGGTTTATTATCTGATTAACAAATGAGTTAGGTAGGGAAGTGTCAAATGGGGATGCAATAAAGGAAGAGAAGAAATAGTCTGGTTATCAGAAGGCCCCAACATGTGGTTTGTGGGTGGTGCAACCATTGAAAAGGTTGGCATAGTTGATGCTGGTAAAGAGCCCAGCGACTGAATGAGAGAAGGGTTACTGACATAGTTGGCGGAGATTAGAGGGGCAGGGATGGAGGTTGCAGCAAAAGAAAGCGGGTGTGATCCGACAAGAAGAGAAATGTGATCGGCAACAGTGGTATGACCGGAAACTGTGGCTGTAGTGATGCGTTCTGTACCAGAAACTGAAGTAGAGACTGGAAAAGAGTGAGTAGAGGAGTTTTCTTTGTTTCCCATGGTTTTTGGTGAAACGAGATGAATCGCAAAGCCGTTAAGCAGTAGGCTCTGATGATGGAATATATACCGCAGCAGAAGCAATCACAGTATCTTATTCACGTGTAAATTAAACAATTAGCACATACAGAGATTATACGAGTTACCTTTTGAAGCGTGAACAAAGCAAATCGATATCCTTCTCCAGTTTCAGAATTGCAAGACCTCAGCAACCTTCCACAGTCTTCTACTGTGTTACCCAAATAAAAACCGAAAAATAGAGAACTTCGGGTGGGCGAAATTCAAGGAAGAAAAACGTGTTCTTTTTAGTGCAAAAAATGGCCAGCTATATACCATGTATATATAGCTGCATTTTTTTAGGTCAAAATATTTTTCCAAAACCTGTTAGGTTTTCTTCTTCCACTAAGGAAAGGTTTCCTTTATTTCCTATTATTCAGGCACAGTAGGGACTACAAAATTTAATTAACAAGGCTTCCTATTATGAAATTAATTTCGAAATTTGAAATTAATTTCTACCATAGTAAAGTACGAATTATTCCACTAAATATTCGTAATTGCACTCCTTAGTTCAATTTCGAAATTCTTCCATAAAACCTTATTTAACTCCCCATGCTAAGATTCAGATACTAACCAATCAAATTAAAATTACTGACAATTTAATTTATTGATTACTTCCTTTGGACTTTCACTTAACTTATTTCATGTGTCGGATACAAAATCCATCGGCCGGGTTTACACATGAAAACTTATAAGCTTTCATAAAGGAGTATCATCAATCTCAAAAGACCGAGACATGGATTCTATCAACTAATTATTACTTCGCTAATGTATATCATTATTGTCCAACTTACCAGGCTTATTGACCCACGAAAGAATCTCGCCTTTTAATAAATCAAAACAATAAATGATATACACAACTAATAATAATTATATCAAAATTAAGAGTATAAGTACATTGAATGGACTAGAGAAATTATTTTATTAAGTTAAAATACCTATCTCTACTTGATCCGTTCAATACATACAAAATATACTAGCACAAGAAGTTGGAATTAGACCATTCCCATAATCAAGATAAATCATATTTAATCTTGTGCTACAACCATTCCGATGGCTTGTCCAATTCCATCATTAGATTGTGAACATAAACTTTATGACTTATAAGAACCGATGATCTAATCTTCCGTGTATAAGCTAAACTCTATACACTAAATCATCTACTATATAAGCAATGGACACACAAACAAATACATGATCTATTTAAAATAAAACTTTATTGAATTGAATAAATAAACAAACAATTGTTCCATAAAGAATACTATAACAATACGCATGATTTATAGTATATCCTAACATCTGATACCATAACAAAGTTGTATTAGAACTTCAAAGGCTGCTCTTTATTAATGAACACATAGGCGTATTTATACATAGCAATCCTTGATTAAGGAGGAGTAGAATCCCTGAAGAAGGGGAAGAAATTTAAGTTAATCTAAACTAACAAAGATAAGGATTACAAGATAGCTTTCTATCTAATAACTCCTCAGTATAGTAGACCTTTAAATCATTAAACAAGAACCTTCAAATCAGTGAAAAATCAAAATCCCGTCTCCTAAATCAAGTCACCAGAAAATCCACCAGGGTTTAAAACCCCCAATTTGAAAATTTATTTTTGACAAAAAAATCCATCTATTACGGCTTATATTCGACTTGATTTTGAGGCTGACTGGAAGAGACAGGGGAGATGATAAAGGGATAGAAAGAAAAGAAAATTAGAGAGGCGGAAGAAGTAGGTTGAGTTTGGGGGGGGGGGGGGGGATGGGGGAGGGAGGAGAGTAAAAAAATTGGGAAGGGGGAAGGACCTCGGTGGGGGTGAAACTCGTTGTGTAAGAAATGCTTTTTCTAAAAAAATCTTTTTTTTTCATTTTTTGGTATTTTAAATTAAAATCATCAAATTTTACTCGCTTCTTAAAGCGGATAATCACGCACTTTATCCAACTCAGCAAAGCAAATGCCACATAGACTTAGTCAATAGTCAGAAGGATTTAAAATATTATGTTTGAACGAGTAGAGGTGTTTAGATGAAACTTCATTAAGTACGGGTCCGGGATGTCAAAACGAACAAGTAGAGATGTCTATTACGCTATTCTGCCATTCTAAAACTCTTAATACTTATGAGCCGCGCCACTTTTAATCAACTATCCTAAACTAGCTCTAAAGTACAAAAAAAAATTAGCATCGAAATGAAATATAAGTGTTAATATAGTTATACAGTGGATGAATACAGACTTCTACATAGCCGAATTGATTGGCAACTAGTAAAGATAATCACTATTTCATCTTTTGCTTGGTAAATATACCCTGATCAAATCTGTGACAAAACTTACAATGTAAATACAGGAAAGACTGAAAAAACAATAATCCAAGAGGTTAATTATCATAAATAATTTAACTACGTCAACAAGGTCGTTGTAGTATAGTGGTGAGTATTCCCGCCTGTCACGCGGGTGACCCGGGTTCGATCCCCGGCAACGGCGCATATATGTTTTTGCTGTTCTTTTTTCACTCATTTTTCTTGTTTCCTTTCCTTCTTTCTGAGTCAGGGTTTTATCTTCTTCATCTTCTTTCTCATCTAACCAAACCATTATTTTGGACTAAAAAGCAAATATTATATTCACGCATCTAAGAATATTTTATAAAACCACTGTCTATAGCTAATTAAAGTTTCACCACGAAATGTGCAAGTGATATTTCCTCATCTATGGCTATGAAGATGCAGAAAGAAAAAAGAAAAAATAATCTAAAGACGGGAAGATGATGAATAATGAATTGATAAATCAAAGAGTTGAGGATATTTAAAAGTTTATTCTAACTCTGCTTATTTACTGGACTAGATAAACCCCAACTCTACTCTCGGGCGGAGGGCAGAAGAGGTTCATCCAAATTCTGTTCATTAGTAAATTACGTTGGAGAGATATCAACAACAACAACATCATACTCAGTATATGGTCAATTTTGTTTATGTATATATAACTTAGATGTTGTATCCTCTTGACTTTTTCTTTTCTTTTCGCGCGTCCACTGAAGTCTTGATAATACATAAAAGATTAAATCATCGATTCTTACAAGTTATAACATTTATGTTTACAATCTAATGTGATGAAATTGGACAACTATCGAACGGTTATAGCACAAGATTAAATATAATTTATCTTGATTATATGAGAATTGTTTAATTTTGACTTCTTATGTTATTAGTACATTCTATATGTCTTGAATGGACCGGTAGAGATAAGTATTTTATACTGACTTAATAAGATAATTGTCTAGTCCATTATATGTACTTCTACTCTTAATCTTGATATAATTATTATTAGTTGTGTACGTTGTTTATTATTTTCTTTTATGTGTCAACATGCTGATAAATTGGACAATATAATATATATTGGCGAATTAATAATTAGTTGATGGAATCCTTGTCTCAGTCTTGAGATTGATGATATATCTTTATGCAAACTTATAAGTTTTCATGTGTAAACCCAGACGGTGAATTTTGTATCCGACACATGAAATATGTTAAGCGAAAGTTTAAGGAAAATAATTAGTAAATTAAATTATAGTAATTTTATTTAACTGATAGTAACTGAATTACATGGGAAGTTAATAAGATTTAAAGGAATAATTTTGAAACTAAACTAAAAAGGTACAATTACGAATTTTTAATGGAATAATTTGTAATTTATTATGGTATAATAATACGAATTAAGAAAATGCTCAAAGACAATACTAGAAAAACTAGCGAGTAAGACATAGATAGATAATGGAAGACCTCTATTTTTGGGTCTTCTTTTTGCAGTGAGAGAATGTGAAGGAAAAGGGACAACAAGTTTGTGGTTAGAAATTGACGTAAATTGCATTAATTCCCAAAGTTTTAACTAAAATGTATAACTTGATAATTTTAAAAATAAGGTGAAAAAAATGATTAAAATTTGGATGAGTTAGTAAACATTAATTTGTATAAAAAATCTCCGCATAAACAAACCACAAATTGAATATATAGTGGGTCTTTTGCAACCCCACATTTAAACCACCATAAAAGGAATTATTTTGTAGGGGCTAGCACAAATGCCACAAAACAAATTCATAGTAGGGTTTTTTTTTACTACCCCATGAATAAACCGCCACAATTTAGTGAGTTTATTGTAATATTAGAATGCAAATTATGATATTAATGTACCTGCCAGTTCTTTACAACATTTTGACTTAACCAAAATGTCGCCATTCTTCTCAGTAGTAAAAAGTATTTAAAATCTAGATGAAATATGTATGGAATACCAATGATATAAAATTGGAATGTTGCAATATGTAAGGTCCATGAGTAATCTCATAAAAGGCAGTATAATAATAAAGTAGTCCTAATATTAAAAACTAAAAATTATCCTGCAATAATTCTTTATATAATAAAGAGCCAACAAGCTGAGGATCGCTGAATTCTATAAGCTCTAGTCAAACAAGCTGAACATCAACTCATCATCACTCTCTTCTTTTACTTCTTCCTGCAACGAGAGAAAACCAACAAGAGAAAACAATATATGAGCTTTTGCAACTTAGTTAATAAAGAGGGGAGGGGCGGGGGGGGGGGGGGGGGAATAATATTCCATCCTATAGCATGCACGACCTGATAGCGGTTGGGCAAAAGGAAAAGCTATCAGACATCAATCTAATCAACAATCAAAGCGGTTTGGCCAAAGGGTCGGGAAGAGAGAACAACTATACTTTATGGTCACAATTCACTTACATATATATAGACTTACATTGTTGGGAAAAAATTCTTTTCTGAATATTTCAGGGAATTTGTTCAATTGACTCATAATATAGTTTTTTCACACTTGTTAACTAAACTAGAAGTAAAATATTATGAGCATGCATGTACTAGTATTTAATGTCAGAGTTTTAAAACATGCATATAACGCAGAATTAACATCGAATCATGACTAACTTAAATAATTACTAGAGTAAATACTGGTTATTGCAATCAAGATACACTACAAAGAAAAAATAAAATTAGCTATGAACTTCGTCGTCACTGTGTCTAAATCGCTCGTAGGTAACAAAAACTTTTTAATAATCTGCAGCTAATCCATCGCAAAATAGGATTAGCGACGAATTTTTTTGTTTAGCTACATAATTTGTTCATCACTAATTCCTGTTTTTTTTAGTATTGATATAATTTTAGACAGAATACATATACATGTATAACTTTAGACAGAAGAATTACTAGTGGATCATGAAAAATTAGTGGAAGATTGAATGTATACCTTCTTCTTGTCATTGGCGGAAGGTGCAGCGGCGGCATCCTGACCAGTAGTAGGAGCGGGAGCAGCGGCGGTAGCAGCCGCGGTTCCGCCGACGCCGACGTTCATGACAAGTTCATCCACGTTCATCTTCTGACAAAGTTTGGCAAAAAGGCTCGGCCAGTATGATTCCACCTTCAAATTTGCTGCTTTTATGAGTGTACCAATTTTCTCGGCATTAATAGGAATGCCATCATCGTGAAGGATCAAACAAGCGTAAGTACAAGCAAGTTCACCGATGGAAGACATATTTCCTCTGATTTCTTTTCTATATTTCAAGAATAATATTGCAGAAACCCTAATAGAGTAGTAGGAATTTTGAGACTGTGAAACGATTTTGTGGGGTTATTTATATAAGTTTTCTTTTCATTCCTTTCCTAAAGATTTATGATTTATAATATACATACTCCTATTTCAATTTGGTTAAGAGGCCGACCAAAAATATATTTACTGAAAGGAAAAAAAAAAGGGGGGGACAGATATACGATTTCCATATATGTTGAGGAATTCATTTACTTTTTATTTATTTTGGGAAAAAAGAAGGATTTCAGAATGATTAAAACCTCAAAATATTGTTTAGAAGTAATTGGACTTTTTGATTTAGTTGTTATTGGAAAATTTCGATTTTGATCCTTGATATAGTTTGCTAAGCATATTTACCCTTGAAGTGATTAAAATGTATAATTTTTTTCCCTTTACATATGAAATATGTTATATTTAGACTATTTTTAGAATTATATTACCATAAAACGTGAAATTATAATAGTATAATTTAATAACACATGAATAATCAAATGACTTAACAATAAATATATTCATTAAACTTGTGAAGATTTACAAGCAGAAGGATAAATGATTAGGTCAAATACGATCGATCAGAATCAGAAACTATCAGTATTTTAGGGACTAAAAGAGTGAATTTCCTATTGTTTATTATGTTATTGGTTTGCTTCAGGAATACTTTTACTACTAGTAGTGTAGTGATTACAACTATATTATTACTCCAACCATCATTAACATTAGTATTTATTGTTTTAGCTTAAATATATAAACTTAATTTAAACATAAATAAAACCCTATGGAAAAACTAGGTTATACTAAATTTGGATCGTTGAAAGCTTTTCTTGCCTATAGAATTGGCACAAATTTGTTAGAAAGTTAATATACTAGTCCTAGTAAGTACTGCTTGTTATTTTATTTTTTTTTGTTTAAGTTTAAAACCCTAGATGTAGTTGAGGTCTCGAGGACTTTCGAGTCTTTTTAGTGGTTAGAGTTTTATTACATGGTCAATGCATGTTCTTGATGCATTATAGATGTATGAGTTATTAGTTGGTAATAATATTATTTTATTTTATTACTTGTTTGATAAAAAGAACCTATGGCCGAAAGACATTTATAATGATGAAAAGACACATACAAATGATGACTCCTTGAACAAAATAAATATGTTATGACCTCTTCCTGAGCAATGTGTGGGTAAACAAAATACAGAGCTTGTCATGTGGAATCTTTAACAAATAGTTAAAGGCAAAATACCTTAAAACCCCCCCTTAAACTTGATATGGATTATTATTTACAGCCTTAAATTATTTGTGGTCTTAATTATCCTCCTCAACTTGGCCTTTTGAGAGTCATTACTGTTGAACTTTTAAGCCATTGGGCTTTAAAGATGAGTAGTGTGAATTGGGTAATGGTGGGAAATTAAATGGACTGGGTTGGGCTTCAATAACTGACCCGGTTTATTTGGTTAAACTAGTTGACCCAGTTTAATAAATAACGTTAAAAGAACGTATCTTCCTATCATATGTCTGTTCACAGTGAACAGACACCATAGTTCACAGTGAACAAACACCATACATTTTCACAAAGCCAACAATTGCCTATAAATTCAGGCATGACTTCCGTTCTAAAAACTCAGAAATTCAGAAACTACAAAATCACTTTCCCTCTCTCTGCAAGTTCATTAATCCAAAAAGGTCTTGAGCTTTCTTGTTCCTTGAAAATTGTAAGTGTGATTCTCTCTGCTCTTTGAGTTCGTTGGTATCCTGTTTCTAGTATTGCCACTGTTGCAGGAAGGTTTTATTCCGTTTTATTCTGGGAGGATTTAATCCATTACCTTGGCAACTGTGAGGGGGTTAAAATTCCTTAAGGACACACAAGCCAATTGTGGACTCGGATTATTTATTCTATTTCTTCTTCCTCTTGTTTTTCCTTAACAGTGTTGATTTTGATTAATACACGTAATTGTGAAACGATTTAAAGAAAAGGAAAAAAAAATTGTTTTGTTTAAGAATAAACGAAACAGAAACAAAATCGTTTACTGCCTGGTTTCAATTCGTTCTTGCTTCTGATTGGTTAACCTTGAAATTGTTTAGTTTGGAGATTTAGATTGCCAGAGTTATTTCTATTTTGTTAACTTTTCAGTGTCGCAGAAATATAATCTGATCTTGCAGAGAGATCAGATTAATTTCTGCCGCATCAAATTGTTGTGTTCGCTGATTTTGCAGTGTGTTATTTTCTGCTGCAAGTTTGATGTTTTTTTTTTTCAGCAGTATTTTTGCATCAATTTTGGAGATTAAAGCTTAATTACTTTCTACTCCGGTATATTTTTTACTCCGGTCTAAAGAATATAAAAACTTTACCGGGGTATTAAATTTGAATACGGTTTGAAGAATATAATAAACTTCAGCGTTTATGTTTTGAATAGTTGGTTTGGTATTCAGTTTGAAGATATAAAACCTTCCCTGATTTTGAAAAAAGTTCAGTTTGTTGCCAACTTTACAGAAAAATGACAAATGAAAACCAAACTAATAGAAATGCTGCTGGAACGGGTGCTACTATTACGAGTGTTGCTACCTCGTCGAGCCGTTCAACTCCTGCTCATGCTATGGCACCAGCAGAAAAACCCGGAAAATTTTCCGGTATTGACTTCAAACGTTGGCAAATGAAGATGCTCTTCTATCTTACTACGTTGAGTTTGCAGCGATTCATCAAGGAGGATCCTCCGGTCGTGGCTGAAGGCACTCCGGATGACGAACGATATGTTGTAACTGAAGCATGGAAACATTCTGATTTCTTGTGCAAAAACTACATTTTGAGTTGTTTGGAAGATAGCTTGTACAATGTCTATAGTGTCATGGAAACTTCAAAAGCGTTATGGAATGCGCTTGAGAAGAAGTACAAGACTGAAGATGCCGGACTTAAGAAGTTCGTGGCTGCAAAATTTTTGGATTTCAAGATGGTTGACACTAGGTCGGTCATAACTCAAGTCCAAAAATTACAAGTCATTGTGCATGACCTCCTTGCTGAAGGTATGACCCGAATCAATAATTTTATTAATAAGATTTATCTTGTTATTAATTATGAATTTATTATTGAAGGTATGGTCATAAATGAGGCCTTTCAAGTCGCTGCTTTCATTGAGAAGTTACCTCCGTTGTGGAAGGACTTTAAGAACTATCTAAAACGCAAGCGTAAGGAAATGACACTTGAAGATTTGATTGTTCGTTTGAGAATAGAAGAAGACAACAAAAATGCTGAAAAGAAGTCACGTGGAAACTCGACAATAATAAGGGCTAACATTGTTAAGGAGGCGCCACAAAATAAGAAGAGAAAGAAGGCTTCTGGACCAAAGAATTACCCAAGCAAGAAAAAGTTCAAGGGTAATTGCCACAACTGTGGAAAGTCTGGGCATAAGGCCGTGGACTGTCGTGCACCAAAGAATGATGTACTAAAGAATAAGAAGAAGAAGAATCAAGCTAACATGGTTGAAAATGTTGAAGAAATGGAGGACTTGTGTGCCATGTTGTCTGAATGCAACTTGGTAGGAAATCCTAAAGAATGGTGGATTGATTCTGGAGCCACCCGCCATGTTTGTGTTAACAAGGAGTTATTTTCTTCCTATGCCCCCGCAGGACCCGACGAGACAATTTTCATGGGAAATTCGTCTACAGCCAAAATTGAAGGAGTTGGCAAGATTGCGTTGAAGATGACATCGGGAAAGATTGTGACTCTAAACCAAGTTCTCCATGTTCCAGAATTTCGCAAGAATCTTGTGTCAACCGCACTTCTTGTCAAGAATGGATTCAAATGTATTTTTGTTTCTAATAGTATTGTACTAAGTAAGAATGATGTGTATGTAGGAAAAGGTTACCTGAATGAGGGCCTTTTTAAGCTAAATGTAATAGCAGTTCCTATCAATAAAGTTAATGCTTCTTCTTACTTACTTGAGTCAAACACTTTATGGCATGCACGCCTAGGTCACGTCAACTTCAAAACATTGCGAAAAATGATAAATTTGGAAGTATTGCCAAAATTTGATTGCATTAATTCCAAATGTAAATATGTGTGGAATCAAAGTATTCTAAGCATCTTTATAAGTCCGTTGAAAGGAATTCAAGTCCTTTAGACTTAATTCATACAGATATTTGCGACATGAAGTCAACACCATCTCGCGGTGGGAAAAAGTATTTTATTACTTTTATTGACGATAGTACGAGATATTGCTATGTTTACTTACTTAGTAGTAAAGATGAAGCAATTGATGCTTTCAAGCAATACAAAAGTAAAGTTGAAACACAACTAAACAAAAAGATGATAAGAAGTGATAAGGGTGACGAATATGAATCTCCTTTTGAAGAAATATGTTTGGAAAATGGCATTATTCACCAAACAACTGCCCCTTACTCTCCACAATCTAATGGAATTGCGGAGAGAAAGAATCGAACATTGAAAAAGATGATGAATGCGTTGTTGTTAAGTTCTGGTTTACCACAGAACTTGTGGGGGAAGCTATACTTACAGCTAACCGAATAATCAACTGTGTACCTCATAGTAAAATACAGTCTATTCCTTATGAAAAATGGAAAGGAAGGAAGCCTAGCTTGAAGTACTTCAAAGTGTGGGGGTGTTTAGCTAAGGTACAAGTTCCTAAACCTAAAAATGTCAAGATAGGTCCAAAAACGGTTGATTGTGTATTTATTGGATATGCAACCAATAGTAAGGCATATCGTTTTCTGGTTTATTAATCAAAAAATCCTGAGATTCAAGTTAATACGGTGATAGAATCAGATAACGCTGAATTCTATGAAAAAATTTATCCGTATAATAAGGAAAATGGCTCGTCCTACGAAAAGTCCAAGAGACCTCGGGAAGAAACAACAGATATTGCTCCTAATGAGGAAAATCCGAGAAGAAGTAAACGTCAAAGGACATCTACTTCATTCGGTCCAGATTTTCTGACTTTCCTGCTAGAAAATGAGCCTCGAACCTTCAAGGAAGCAATGTCTTCCTCAGAAGCACAATATTGGAAAGAAGCTATCAATAGTGAAATAGAATCCATATTGAGCAACCATACCTGGGAATTGGTTGATCTTCCTCCAGGTAACAAAACATTGGGTTCTAAATGGATTTTGAAGAAGAAAATGAAAGACGATGGTACTATTGACAAATACAAGGCAAGACTTGTTGTCAAAGGATTTAGACAGCGAGAAGGTCTTGAATATTTTAACACATACTCGCCGGTAACAAGAATTACATCCATTCGGATGCTAATAGCGTTAGCCTCCTTGTATGGTCTTCAAATCCATCAAATGGATGTAAAAACAGCCTTCTTAAATGGTGATCTGGAGGAAGAAATTTACATGAACCAACCTGAAGGGTTTGTGGTTCCGGGAAAATAAAAGAAGGCGTGTCGACTTGTTAAGTCCCTTTATGGACTAAAACAAGCACCCAAGCAATGGCATGCGAAATTTGACCAAACCATGTTGTCAAATGGCTTTAAGATTAATGAATATGATAAATGTGTTTACATTAAGAACGTTCCAAATCATATAGTCATTGTTTGCTTATATGTTGATGATATGCTAATAATGAGCAAAGACATTGCTGACATTCAAGCTACTAAGCGTATGCTTGCTAGTAAGTTTGATATGAAAGACTTAGGAGTTGCCGATGTAATTCTAGGAATTAAAATCCAGAGGACTCCTCAGGGTCTAGCTTTGTCTCAATCACATTACGTGAAATGGTACTTGAAAAATTCAAATATTTGGAATTTAGAAGTGCAAGAACTCCAATTGACTTAAACCATCATCTTATAAAGAATAAAGGTGAAAGCACGTCTCAATTGGAGTATGCTTGTGTGTTGGGAAGCTTAATGCACATCATGAACTGTACACGACCTGATATAGCTTGTGCAATAAGTAAACTTAGTCGATTCACAAGTAATCCCAACAAACATCACTGGGTGGCAATGAAACGAGTTCTGGGATATTTGGAATATACCCAAGACTACGCTTTGCACTACAATAAATATCCTGCGGTTATCGAAGGATATAGTGATGCAAATTGGATAACTGGCTCAACAGAAACAAAGTCCACAAGTGGATATGTTTTTACTATTGGTGGAGGAGCAGTATTTTGGAAGTCTTCCAAAAAGACGTGCATTGCTCGCTCTATAATGGAATCAGAGTTTATAGCTTTGGATAAAGCCGGTGAAGAAGCTGAATGGCTTCGAAATTTCTTAGAAGACATTCCGTTCTGGCCAAAACTTTTGGCTCCTATTTGCATACATTGCGATAGTGAGGCTGCAATAGGACAGGCATGGAGCGTTATGTATAACGGAAAGTCTCGTCATATACGACGAAGACATAACACCGTTAGACAACTACTTTCTAGTGGAATTATCACTATTGATTATGTAAGATCAAAGGATAATGTGGCGGATCCGCTTACAAAAGGCTTAACTAGAGAGGGAGTTGAGAAATCATCTAAGGGAATGGGACTATGGCCGAGGACAAGTCAACATGGCGGTAACTCTACCTAGAATTTTGGATATTCCGAGATCTAGGTTCAAGGAGCTCAAACAAAGTTGTGATTGACCGGGTCAACATTGTCAAAGTAAAATCTTTGGTCCATTCTCGTAATGAAGACAATGTTCAGTAACAAGGATAGAACTGTACACGTTCTTTAATGATTACCTAAGTTTGATGTAGTATTTATCAAATAGTGTCAATCTAAAGGATTACACGTTTAGGAATCACCTATGTAAGTGTGAAGTGTAAGCCGCTTCAAGGAGAATTCTGTAAGGCCGATTCTCTACGCACTTATGAGACCAGACGGTTTTCATGACTGAAACGAACACAAAAATGAGAACCAAAAGACGGTTAAGGGTCGATTGTGTGACATATGGTTGTTTAGATATACACCAAAGTTCGACGGTTCAAAGATATCAAATCTACCGATTGACCGAGTATATCCGACATATGTTCACTATGGAAAGTTCAAAGGGAAACCTACTTATCTAGATGCGGTCGATCTTTTCTTGCGAATCACAGAGTTTCCATGTATGTTTCTTCTTTATATAGCCATTCCCCATTCATGTGGGGGATTGTTGGACTTTTAAGCCATTGGGCTTTAAAGATGAGTAGTGTGAATTGGGTAATGGTGGGAAATTAAATGGACTGGGTTGGGCTTCAATAACTGACCCAGTTTATTTGGTTAAACTAGTTGACCCAGTTTAATAAGTAACGTTAAAAGAACGTATCTTCCTATCAGATGTCTGTTCACAGTGAACAGACACCATAGTTCACAGTGAACAGACACCATACCTTTTCACAAAGCCAACAATTGCCTATAAATTTAGGCATGGCTTCCATTCTAAAAACTCAGAAATTCAGAAACTACAAAATCACTTTCCCTCTCTCTGCAAGTTCATTAATCCAAAAAAGTCTTGAGCTTTCTTGTTCCTTGAAAATTGTAAGTGTGATTCTCTCCGCTCTTTGAGTTCGTTGGTATCCTGTTTCTAGTATTGCCACTGTTGCAGAAAGATTTATTCCGTTTTATCCTGGGAGGATTTAATCCATTATCTTGGCAACTGTGAGGGGGTTAAAATTCCTTAAGGACACACAAGCCAATTGTGGACTTGGATTATTTATTCTATTTCTTCTTCCTCTTGTTTTTCCTTAACAGTGTTGATTTTGATTAATACACGTTGCCTAACAATTACTCCCCTGGACGCTGATGTGGCAAAGAGTGTGGGTGCACTCGCCTGCCACATGGATTTTTCTGTATATGTGTCATTTTTTTTTAAAATAAATATATTTTTACCTTTTTAAGTATGTTACTTTTTTAGATAATTTTTTTCGAATACAATTTATAATAAAACTTGGATAGAACTACATTATTTAGGCTAGACTTTTTATTTGGATAAAAATAATAATGTTTTAGTTAATCTATTTTTTAAGTTGACCAGAAAATAAAGATTTATACAATTTAAATAAATAGTCAAGGCATCTAAAGACTTATAAAAAATACATAGCTTGAAATTAACTATTTTGGCTATAATTTTTTATATAGCTCTAAATTACGGTGCTCTAATTTTATTTTATTTTTACAAATTTTACCTAAAAAATAAAAATACACAGTTGAAATAAATAGTTATTGCATCAAAAGAAGAAATAAAAAGAGTGTACAATTGCAAGAAATAAAACGAATAACTTGCATTATACTGCAATTGTACACTCTTTTTTAAATAATCATTGTATAAATCTTTATTTTCAGGCCAAATTCAAAAAAAGATTAACTAAAACTTTATTGTTTTTAGCCAAATAAAAAATTTAGCCTAAATAATGTAGTTCTATCCAAGTTTTATTATAAATTGTATTCGAAAAAAATTATCTAAAAAAGTAACATACTTAAAAAGGTAAAAATATATTTTATTTTTCAAAAAAAGTGCCACATATACAGGAAAAATTCAAGTGGAAGTGCACCCACACTTTTTGCCACATCAGTGTTCAGGGGGGTAATGGCTCTCAAAAGGTCAAGTTAAGGGGGGTAATTAAGACCATGAATGTTTAAAGCTTTAGCTAATAATCCGTGTCAAGTTTAGGGGGATTTTAAGGCATTTTGTCATAGTTAAAACAAGAATTTATTTTGATTGAACATTCTAGTTTGTTTTGTTTATTGTTTACTGTAGGGCATGGGCATAACTCATTAAAAGATTCATGGACTGCTACTCGTTTTTAGTCAATACTACACTCTCAAGTCTCAATCATGGCCACTAATATAATGCCCTTTACAGAAAAGGGCCAAAACTGCCACTGTAGTAAGTACCATCAATCCATCTATTTCGTCATATTTAATTTAATTTTCGAGATGATATGTTGTTTATTGACTCTTGGGATCTGCTAATACGTATTAGAATTTTCATATGGCTTTGGACGAGATTGGATGTTAGAGAGAGAGGAGAGGAGAGAGAAAGAAAAAATGAGAAATTGTGTAACTGAATCCCTTAATTGAAGACACTAATCAAGATTTGGGAATCTTTTAACACTACTAAAAAAAATAGAATTAGCTATGAACTTCATTGCTAATTTGTCGCTAAATCCTTTAGCTAGCATAATTTTTTGATAATTATAGTTAATCCTTCGCCAAATAGGATTAGGAACAGATTTTGTTGTTCGGCTATAGAAATTGTTCGTCGCTAATTCCTATATTTTTTTTAGTGGTGTAAGGAAACGTATACAAATTATAAAAGAAAACCCAGTTAATTTTGGTAATTTGCAAAATATAATTAGTTTGTAATATATATATATATATATATATATATATATATATATATATATATATATATATATATATATATAATCCCGTCTAGTAATGTGTTCATCGTGATGTGAATGCACTCTTCAAACTTAGATGTATAAATGATTGGGATCATAACCTAGAACGAAATTAATTTTATTTCACAACTTGCTATGATCTGCATGCAGGAAAATGATGCACATCAGATATTATTGTATTCACTTCTTAGACATAAGCAATAAAAGTACTTGAATAGCAATTATGGAAGCTCAACTTCATTGGAGTAAATATTATCAATATCAAGATTCGAGGATAAATCTTTTTTGAAAAGAGGAGAATGATAGCAACCATAGAAGTTCAATGTTATTAAAAAAAATAAGGATGAAGTTTAAGAAGCTCCAACAAGGCTCATGCAAGATCTCAAACAAAAAAATTTCAAGACAAGTTTAATCGGCTTTAATTGGCAATTTAAAAAGTGTCTTATGATACAAGAAGAGTTCCAACAGAAGGAGGATCTTTGGGCCAAGCCGTAACAATTATTTGGAAGCCCAAACTTAAGGCCCAAATTTAGTAAAAATATTTTAGAACTTTGAATTAAACTAATCAAATCTTCATGTCCATAAATAAAATTTTCTTCAATAAGATCCAAGATAATATATTACAAACACATCGCTAATATTTTGTTAATTGAATTAATGCTTACCAATATAAATGACAATATTTCTATGTGAGTTCAAGCCTTTTTGCATAAATAACAAGTATGGAAAAAAAAAAGGCATGACACCAAATTTTATAAGGCATGGTCTTATTAACATTTGAAGTTATGCTACTAATTTATTGAGAAACCCATGAAAACAACATAAATTTGTGAGATCAACTTATTCATGGGTAGCATTTTCTAATGCCCCGTGGATTTTGCACTATTGGATAAATGTCTCTGATTCTATTAGTTCTCTAGCCACCTTCATGGTGTATTAGTAGCAATATGTTCTTGTTATTCCGCCATTGGAAGGAAAGAAATTGTAGAAAAATAATTTTTTAATAGTTGCGATAAAAGTGCTTGAATAATTTAACTTGCTTAGCATAGTCCTAATTCTTGAATTCTTGATTTTGGGCCTTTTGGTGCAACTTGAATTGAAACTAGAAGAAGCAATATTCTAGTATAACCCGACCTTGTCACCAACTTGTAGCACACGAGTAGCAACAAATGTCTACCCGATATATATACTAAACCTATCCTAATGCACTGTAGCATAAAGTGTTTTAACCTATACTTCTTGGGATAATTTTTTTCTCCATAACAATCCTTCTAACTTTCTTCATACTCTAATAACGGACAATGTACTCAAAGGTATCATAAAAAGACAAAGGGTGGCTCAAGGGGAGGCTACTAATTAAATCGACCTCGTCGCCCGCTTGTAACACTCGATCGTTAAACAATTGCCCAGCCGATATAGTAAATCGATCTTCTTGCACTGTCACATAAAGGATTTTAACTTCGTACTTCTGGGGATTATCTTCTTTAGTGGAATTTCATAAATCAAAGGAGTGGACACGATTATTCATAATGACCCTTCTCACTTTCTCCATATCCCAATAATGAAATATGTATTCAAATGTCTCATGAAAAGATAACACAAATCTTGTAAGTTGAACTTCTTCATGATTAAGAACTTTCCTGATTATCCAGAGTTTTCTACCTCAATTATTGGTGCTGGATATATGTCTCTAATTTCAACAAATTCTCTAGTTACTTTTCATTGGGTATTTGTTGCAATGCATTCTTCTTCCTCGGCCTTTGAAGGAAAGAATATGTAGAAGAATGTTTTCTATGTTTTCTTGAATGTTGCAAGGGGAGCTTCTTCAGCCTTGCCATGAAAATGCAGAGCGTCAGGAAAGAGAGATTCTTTTATTAGTTGAACTGAACTGTGAAGAGGGAGTGTGTGTATTTGTAGGTTGTTAGAAGAGACCTCCAAGTTATAGTTATTACATAACTGACCTCCAAGTTATAGCATCGGGTTAAATATAAGGATATTTGCATAAATATGCATCTAAGTAGCGATGCATGTCTTTAAGTTTATACCTGCATAATCCTTTTTTTTTTGCAACAGTATTTATCATAATGTTATACAATATTATACACTTAGTATAAATAATGCAACAATCTTGTATAAAAATATATAATAATATATCAAATTTGTGTATACACACCAGAGGCGCAACCATGATTTCAAGCTTATGGGTTCGGGATTCTAATCCTTTTAAGTTACTTGGTTCTAAATTAAGAATTTGTACATACTTAATAAAAGTTTTAAGACAAGTATACAATTTGAACCAAAGCTACTGGGTCCGGCAAAACACGTAGCTGAATTTGTGGCTTCACCTCTGATACACTTTTACACTGTTATACAAAAAATAAATTTTATCTCTTATGAACTTTAACTCACGAAACTCCATCCATAGCTCTATTCTTTTGTCACGACCCAAATTCCATTAAAGGTCGTGATGGCGCCGGACACCACTGTCAGGCAAGCCAACACTACATAATCAATTTAGTTCTCGTTTTATTATTTTGAAATCATGATTTTTCTTCAACTTATAGTAAAAGATGGACTTTATAGAATAAATAATAATATTTTAACAGTTTAAATATTGAATAACCCATAATCATCCCAATATCCGGTGTCACAAGTGCATGAGCGTTTACTAAGGAATAAAATACAATAAATGACCGGAATACAATTTGGACAGAAAGGGAAATACCAATACTCTGAAGGAGACTCTGCTGGTTGCGGGTCGTCTCGAGACATACAGCTCACCTAAGTCTCCGTATCAACCATGCCACTGCACCCACTAGGCCACTAGACATGCATGTACTTGTGCAACAGAAATGCACAGCAAGTGTAGTATGAGTTCGAAAATAACGCGTACCCAGTAATTATCCAGTCTAACATCGAAGAAGTAGTAACGAGAGGTCGACTTCAACCCTTACTAGCGGTCTAATAATACCAGGTACAGTAAGGAAGTGAATAGATATGAATCAGAGTAAATATATGAAATAAACATGTATAAAATACGTGGTACAATTCCCCTCTTTACAATTTTTACTCAAGCTCTCAAGTAGCAAGTTCCCTCCGTAACCGGAGCATATATATATATATATATATATATATATATATATATTGGATATCATCAAGAGGTTATCATAATTCAAATCAGGGAAAACCCCTCAGATACACTGGCTTCTAGCCAAAAGTTACGCGTGATTCCACGAGGAAGAATATATATATATATATATATATATATATATATATATATAGTGGATATCATCAAGAGGTTTTCATAATTCAAAGCAGGGAATAACCCTAAGATACACTGGCTTCTAGCCAAAAGTTACGCACGATTCCATGAGGAGAATATATATATATATATATATATATATATATATATATATATATATATATATATATATATATATATATATATAGGAAATGCCGAGGCGTATGGTCCGATCCAATATAAAAGTAAAATGTTCACTGCCGAAGGTCAGACGGCGCGAACCATAGATGAATCTATTACCTGCCGAGGCAATTGGCCCACTCACATGAGAGTAGTAGAAGGAAATACCCCGTTCATGAATCATACATGCAACGCGGTCAAATATAAATTTAAGGACTTACCCCGCTCGCAAATCATACGTGCAATGCGGTCGAATATAGGTTTAAAGAATTACCTCGCTCGCAGATCGTGCATGCGACGCGACTGCACATAGATTTCTTAAGTTATTAAGGTATTCCTCGATTCTCTTTAAGTTGCGAATTTCAAATGAAAGCTTTTTAAGTTCCCAACCTTTCCTCAATTTTAACTCCTTTCAAAATATTTAATAAGCTAAACCAATCCCGCTTCTTCTCAAGACAAGTAATAAACATAATCTAACAACAATATCAACAAGGCATGATGTAAGCCTAAAACTACCCGGACATAGGCATAGCTAGTAGCTACGTACGGAATCTCGTCACCTCGTGCTTACGTACCCCACAAATAGAAGCACATAATAATTTAGTTCACGTATGGGGTTAATTCACTCTTACAAGGTTAGAAAAGAGACTTACTTCGCTCCGAAGTTCCATAACTGGCTCCCAAGCCCTTCCAACGAATCAAACAGACGCCCAAAGCTCCAAAACTAATCAATAATGATGCAAACTCATTAATATATACTCAAATACTCATTAAAATCCTATTTACAACAATTCCCAACTTCGCTTGAAAATTCGATAAAATCACCCTCGGGCCCACGTGCTCGGATTCCGAAAATTTTTGAAAATAAACTTTGCCCATGACATCACGAACTCAAATATATAATTTATTCTCAATTCCATGTCCAAAATTCGTGGTCAAAATCCAAATATAGAAGATTCTAGGTTTTTCACCAAAACCCCAATTTCTACTAGTTTCCATGTTCAAATCTATGTCAACTCATGTATTTAACTCAAAATCGTGAAGAAAGCACTTACCCCCATTATGATTGATGAAGATGGCACTCCAATGTGCTCCAAAATCGGCTCCCATGGGCGAAAATGAAATGAAATAGAGCCAAACCATCTGTGACGACCCGACCCGTCGTCTCATGTGTTACTGCTCCGGTTCCCCTATTTTATGCTTCTTCATGTTTCGTTATCGGCATGTGGTGTGTGAGAGTTGATTTGGATTGGCTTTGATAAGAAATGAGACACTTAGTCTCTTTAAGGAAGACTTAAGTTGGAAAAGTCAACCGGATGTTGACTTATGAGTTATAGGGCTCGGATGTGATTTCCGGTGATTTGGTTGCTTCGGGGGATGATTTGTGACTTAGGAGTGAGATCGGAATTGATTTTGGAGGTCCGGTGTAGAATTAGGATTGAATTGGCGAAGTTAGTATTTTGGCGGATTCAGGTTGATAGGTGAGATTTTGATCCGAGGGTCGGAATGGAATTCCGAGAGTTGCTGTAGCTTCGATATGTGATTTGTGATGTGTGTGCAAAATTTCAAGTCATTCGGACACCGTTTGGTTGGGTTTTTGATCGAATGCGTGTTTCGAAAGTTTTCAAAGAACTTAGGCTTGAATCCGATGAGAATTGATGATTTTAGTGTTGTTAGATGTGTTTTGATGATTGGAACAAGTTTGGATAATGTTTTAAGACATGTACGTGCTTTTGGCTGGGGTCCTGGGGGCCTTGGGTGAGTTTCGGGGTGGTTTCGGACCATTTCTAGGCCATTTTTAACTGCTGGTTTTTGGCTACAGCAGTGTTCTATGCGATCGCGGGGAATTGGTCGCGATCGCGGTGAGTAAAATGTGAGAAATGTGCCAATGAATCGCGATCGCGGAAAGCCGTTCGCGATCGCGGAGAAGAAATATCCTGTTGCGTTGATCCCACTTCGGAAGCTTATATCTCACAATCTATAAGGAATTTGGAGATGATCCAAAAATAAAAATTGTAGCCCTTTGTGTCTAGTTTTCAGAAATGTAAATTAATTGGAATTTGATGTTGTGTACAAAAAGTTATGGTAGTTACACTATAGGCTGCCTGGGAAGGTCTCTAATACACAGGGTTGATTTTGAAAGCTTATATCTCGCAATGTATAAGGAGTCAGGAAATGAGCAACATATGAAATTATAGCTCTATGTGTCTAGTTTTCAGAACATCAAATCATTTGTAATTTGGAGTTGTGTGCAAAAAGTTATGACCATTATACTGGAGGCTATCCGGAAGAGCTGGGAACTGTTCATCGCGATCGCGAAGCATTGACCGCGATCGCGAAGAGTAAATTTTGGGCTGGAAAAATTGTTCTCCGCGATCACGAAGCATTTTTTCGCGATCGCGAAGAGTAAATACCTGGGCAGAATGTTTTAAAACACGTCAGTCGCGATTTTGGGGTCATTTTACACCCATAGTTGCTCGTTTTTGAAGATTTTTGGAGGAGATGAAAGAGGGATTCAAGAGGAATCAACTTGAGGTAAGAATCTTGGTCTTAAAACTCGATTATATTGTGAAATCCACCTAAAAATTCATGAAATTAAGCCGAAAATTGATGAACTACGGCTTGGAATTTTGAGAATTTAAATTGGGATTTGAGGGAGCATTTGGACTCCGATTTTTGTAAATTTGATATGTACGGACTCGTGGTGAGACGAGGAATCCGGTGATGTGAGTTTTGTAATTTTTTGAGAAGTGGGCCCGGGGCTCGGGTTTTGCTAGTTTCGAGATTTTTGCTATATTTTGATTGTTTTCGATTGGGTATTGTTCCCTTGGCATAGCGTGATGTATTCGCTCTGATTTTGGTTAGATTCGACGCACGTGGAGGCCGATTGGAGGGGCAAAGGCGTCGCGGGCTAGAGATTTCGCCGGTTCGAGGTGAGTAATATTTGTAAATGATATCCTGAGGGTTTGAAACCCCGGATTTGCACATCATAGTGCTGTATTGTGGTGACTTGCACGCCAGGTACGAGCGTGGGGTAGAGCACCGTTGGGGATGTTGACTTGGTCCGTCCTGGTTGTTGATTTTACTGCGTAATTGACTGAAACCTACTTGTTATCATTCATTATTTGGGTTGATTGCTATATTTGGGCTTCATGCCAATTATTTGAATCCTTTAGGGATTATTATCACTGTTTTCATGACACTTAGCATATTAAATGATTTCAGTCCTGAGTTAAACCCTGTTTTGAAATGTGTAGTCATATTGCTAAAGTTTAAAGACTTAAATTGCATTTTCTGATGTTTTGAGTTAAAAGCTATTACTTGACATTGCCCGAGTGGCTTATTTGCATGTTCTGGACTGAGGATGGATCGGGCTGCACGCCGCAGCGATACTATGATGATATTGCGCTTGGGCTGTAGGAGCCCCTCCGGAGTCTGAACCCCCACAGTGAGCGCGGGTACCCAAATGGATCGGGCTGCGCGCCGCAGCGGTCATATGCATTGCATTGCATTCATGCATTGGTTCCTGTTTGTACTACGTGTCATGACATTCAGCACTCTCATATCATTGGCATCCATGCTACTTCTTGCACTATTTACCAGACGCCCTGGTGTTAATTGTTTGTGGAGTGCTGTGCCCGAGGGGCTGACTTATGTGTGGACTTGCATTATCTGAATATGCATTCATTTGCTTGACTGTTGTAAAAGGATATTTTCAAAAGAGGTTTTTAAACTGAGCCAGATATTTTCTAAAGGATTCTTCACGGTCTTATTGTTTTCTAAAAAGGGTTGTACTGTCCTATATAGCATGATGGAGTGCTCTTACGTGATTTCTTGCCTCTCAGTTATTATTTACTCTTATTNGTTTAACTGAGTCAGATAGTTTCTAAAGGATTTTCACGGTTTCATTGTTTTTCTGAGAGAGAGTTGTACTGTCCTATATAGCGTGATGGAGTGCTCTTACGTGATTTCTTGCCTCTCAGTTATTATTTACTCTTATTACCACTGAGTTGGAAGTACTCACTTTACTCCCTCCACCTCGCGTGCAGTTGCAGGTATTGTACACCCGGTAGCGGGTTATTTAGCTGATTGAAGGTATGGCTATTGTAGCTGAGTAAGGTGACCGCCAGCGTTCGCGACACCGGATGTTGTCTTTTGATTTCCAGAATTTTCCATATATGTTATTATCGGCCCTGTAGTTGTGTTCAGGCTTTTCTTTAGATGCTCGTGACTTGTGACACCCCGGTCGGGTAGAAATTAACAAGTTTAAATGTCATTAAGTTGTATCTTCTATTTATTTATGTTTGATAATTGTTAGTGATAGGATTTGGATTAGTTGGCTGGCCTTGTCTTCACGAGAGGCGCCATCAGGACCAGGTTGGGAATTGGGTCGTGACAAGTTGGTATCAGAGCCTAGGTTACTAGGTCTCACGAGTCATGAGCAGGTTTAGTAGAGTGTCACGGATCGGTACGGAGACGTCTGTATTTATCCTCGAGAGGCTGCAGAACCTTTAGGAAAACTTCACCTTCTTGGAATTCTTATCGTGCGCATTTGATTCAGCTTGAGATATAACTCTTGAAATTTCTTTCACACGTCTGTATGCGCACGTGAGCGCTCAGTATTATATGTGCCTTGATGGTTTGTGATTCCCCGATCGAGGGGCGAGATGTAATCTTCGTGAGTATGTTGGGCCAGTCTGGAGGACTTGAGGCTGGATCCTTGCCTATGGCTTGAGCACCGAGGTGCTGATTGTGTGAGCAAGTGTTTTGAACTTATATGTTCAGTATTTCCCCTATTAGCCGGAATGGCGGTTCGGTATTCATGTGATGAGTATGTTAGTACTGCGAGATGTAATTATATGACTTGGTATAATAGATGAACTGTTATGTGATTCGACTCCTATTGTGGATTGATGTGTAGCCCGAATTATGGGCGCGTGAAGAACATTGTCGTACCTCCTAGTTGGGAAGTGAAGTGCATTGCATGCGGCGGTATGAGTTTGGACTCAGGAAGACTAATGACTGAGTAACGTATATGATGGTGAAAGGTATGCTGAAGTACTAAATTGAGGCGAAGCAGGGGTCATCTCCTGCGGAGTGTTCTTGAGTGGTATGGTCCTTACGTGTATGTTAGAAGATCTCATGTGTAATTGAAGGGTATGTGTTGAAATTTAAAAATTCGGGTCGCTTAAAAGAGTGGACTCAGTTGATGTGGGGATAAATGCGAGGGTTGTAGAGGATTTCAGTACTAGATGATCTGTGTTTTCACAAACTTGTAAATGATTTGAGTTTAATCTCACTATGACATTGTGGCATCATTAGAGTAAAAGTGTTATGAGTTGTTAAGTGTGTCTTGATATATGGCTTCGAGCCAAGTTGGGGAGGTTGCTGTTGATTAGCTGATTGCACGGTTATGTGCTATGTTGGTTACGTCCCGAAGTATGCTGGCGAATTAGTTCTAGTTACAGAGATTGAGCCGAGGATGGCACGAGTGAAGCAAAATTTCGACAAAGGTTATATTATGTTCCATATGGTATGAGAATTTCGAAATGTCTAGAGTTGTTGTTGGTAAAGAATGCTCGGTGCATAAAGCAAGAAGTTGCTTGGTTGTATTGGGATGAAGGTCTCATTTTACGGTATCGGAGTGTCAATAAAGCATGAGTGGTTCTGTTCGTAAATCAGGTAATTTGCAGATGAATAAGAGTGAACGACTCTCGAGAAAGGTTTTAATGTGTTCAAGAATCTACATGTAACACTCAGGTGTTTTAAGGTGGTGTATGTGACTAAAGACAGTGTTTTCAATAGAAAATGTCAAGACTTGTGGTATTCTATGTTGATCATGGGATCCTATGTGTCGATACCTGGAAAGTAAAGGTAACGAGTTTAGATTCGCAGAAAGTTCTTCAGAGTAAAGTATTCTGGAATGTGGTTTTTCTGGGAAACAATTGAAAGAGTATTCAGTGGCCTATGGGTCTTAGACAGTGTGGTCTTATGTTCGAGTCTTGTGTGGTAAGCTTGGATTGAGGCATTGTGATGCTACGGCGAGGGAGGAATATCAAGTTGATGATGGATCAGAAGGGAAATTAGATAGATGAAATAGCTTGATAATAGACCAAATCGGTATGGTAAGGGTATGATTAATTCTTCGTATGTGTTCGAGGTAATGACCTTTTACAGGCATGTCGCAGCAATGCTCTTGAGTTCTGACAGCTTGCTTAACTGGTCTGGGTAGAAGGATTTAGTCGTGGCAGTTTAGCTTGTGCAATGGAATTGGGGAGAGAGTTTTTTTAATGAGTTTTATCATGGTTTGGAGACGTATATATTGTCTATAGGCATGCGAAGCATGGGATGTGTAGTGATTTTATTCTAGATGGGATCAATGGAGAGTTCTCGACTAGTTGGGTACCTAGATGTTTGTGGTTAAGAAAAGGGAGATGGAGTTCTCATGTTATCCTAGCGTGGTATGGTATATGTGATATGTTGTGGAGGATTGGGATTTGTGTGTGTAAGGTTACGGTTCAGTTCATAATGGAAAGTCATTAAATTCTTAAGCAGCACGGGCAGCTGCAGGTGATTAAAGAATCGATCTTCAATAATTAAGGAAAATGGTATTGCCAACCATAGGGATTCGACGGGGGTATATATTCCAGAAAAAGGGCAATGTGATGTAAACTGATGATACTTCGGTAGTGTCGCGGCATTTGGGATCGACTGTTGATATCTGAGTTTGTTTGATGGCACAGGGAAATTTTAGAATATCTTTCGTGGAATGATTGGGTACTTGAGGTGTGATATGTATTCGTACGACGCAATTTGGGATCAGGTATAGTGATTTGTGTGCTATATGGAGTTGAAGACTAGGAGTTCTCGTGTTCAGGCTATGCAGTTGTTGTGAATCTTGTGTATCGGCACCGTCTAGCGGTTATTGGGAATTAGAGGTCCGAGTGGATCTTTCTTTGCTTGGTATGCCGGATTTTAGATATGATATTGGATTGTAGACTGGTTGTCTTAGTGTTGGGTTATTCTAGACTGTTGTGCTACAGGCTATGTTGGAAAATGCCACAAGTTGCGTGGCGAGGTGCATCAGATTGTGTTCTAGCAAAGTAGTTTGTATCCCAAATACCAGCGGACGACTGGGAAGGATTGCGTTTCGTAATTTGGTCTTCGTGGCGGATGTCAGTACAGAGGTTTCTACCATTGATTCAGTTCTGGTATTGAGGGACTTTTCGGATGCGTCTCTTGTGGCCGGGCATGTTACCGGGCGAGGTTGTGTGTTATATGTTATTGGTTTCACCGTGGATGTAATGAATTGCTTTGGTTTCAGACATCAAATGTGCGTGGCTATCGATTTTGATCATAGTGACTTTAGGTGCTTCATGTGTAACAATGTTTGGATATGATCGCGCATTGTAGCGAGGCTACGTGGAGTTATGACCCTTCGAGGTTGATTCAGGCATTCTATTCCTATGATGTGAGACGGGGTCTCAGCCTTGTATTGTAATGGTGTTGATGAACTTGAGGTACAGCTCTTTCGTTTGAGTTATTTGTCATGATTTGAGTATGTTTAGACCGTTCCTCATTGGTGCGTGTGTTATGCAAGTTGTGGCTTAGGCCTGTACTGAGGTGTCATATCACCAGAGTGGTGTGTTGGATTCGAGGTGATCGTTGGAGTCATTAATGAATACAGACAGATTTGATCTCAGCTTGTTAGGAAGATAATATCGAGGTTTGACCCAGAAATCTGTGGTGATATTAGTCAAAGGAAGTGGCTTCATGAAGGGTCGATCTGAGAGATGGTTACGGTTTATCGCGTGTTTCAGTTGCCGTCGGCGGTATATGAAAGTGTTGGAATAAGACTTTAGCTAATAAAAGGGTTTTCTATCGGTATTCGATTATTGTGGGCGATTGCTGTGAATAGAGGCCATCGTTTCGAGTGTTTGGATTGTGTGGTATATCATATTGTCTCACCTGAGGTTGCAAATATGGGTTATTACAGCTTGTTCGGGTTTATTCTGGGTACAGATGTGAGGTTCTGATATTGAGTATGGGTTCGGAAAGTGCAATGTGGTTCTATGGTTTATGGTTTAGATGGACTGTGAAATTTCAGCTATATGGTATTATCGGACCTATGCGAGGTAGGGTGATGAGGGATCACCCCTGGTATATGCTTGGTAAGGTCATTCAGCTATTGGACTGCTTCTAGTAAGTCGGGGAGGATGTGACGACCCGACCCGTCGTCTCATGTGTTACTGCTCCGTTTCCCCCATTTTATGCTTCTTCATGTTTCGTTATCGGTATGTGGTGTGTGAGAGTTGATTTGGATTGGCTTTGATAAGAAATGAGACACTTAGTCTCTTTAAGGAAGGCTTAAGTTGGAAAAGTCAACCGGATGTTGACTTATGAGTTATAGGGCTCGGATGTGATTTCCGGTGATTTGGTTAGCTTCGGGGGATGATTTGTGACTTAGGAGTGAGATCGGAATTGATTTTGGAGGTCCGGTGTAGAATTAGGATTGAATTGGCAAAGTTAGTATTTTGGCGGATTACGGTTGATAGGTGAGATTTTGATCTGAGGGTCGGAATGGAATTCCGAGAGTTGCTGTAGCTTCGATATGTGATTTGTGATGTGTGTGCAAAATTTCAAGTCATTCGGACGCCGTTTAGTTGGGTTTTTGATCGAATGCGTGTTTCGAAAGTTTTTAAAGAACTTAGGCTTGAATCCGATGAGAATTGATGATTTTAGTGTTGTTAGATGTGTTTTGATGATTGGAACAAGTTTGGATAATGTTTTAAGACATGTACGTGCTTTTGGTTGGGGTCCCGGGGCCCTCGGGTGAGTTTCGGGGTGGTTTCGGACCATTTCTAGGCCATTTTTAACTGCTGGTTTTTGGCTACAGCAGTGTCCTATGCGATCGCGGGGAATTGGTCGTGATCGCGGTGAGTAAAATAAGAGAAATGTGCCAATGAATCGCGATCGCGGAAAGCCGTTCGCGATCGCGAAGAAGAAATATCCTGTTGCGTTGATCCCACTTCGGAAGCTTATATCTCACAATCTATAAGGAATTTGGAGATGATCCAAAAATGAAAATTGTAGTCCTTTGTGTCTAGTTTTCAGAAATGTAAATTAATTGGAATTTGAAGCTGTGTACAAAAAGTTATGGTGGTTACACTATAGGCTGCCGGGGAAGGTCTCTAATACACAGGGTTGACTTTGAAAGCTTATATCTTGCAATGTATAAGGAGTCAGGAAATGAGCAACATATGAAATTATAGCTCTATGTGTCTAGTTTTCAGAACATCAAACCATTTGTAATTTGGAGTTGTGTGAAAAAAGTTATGACCGTTATACTGGAGGCTGTCTGGAAGAGCTGGGAATTGTTCATCGCGATCGCGAAGCACTGACCGCGATCGCGAAGAGTAAACTTTGGGCTGGAAAAATTGTTCTCTGCGATCGCGAAGCATTTTCCGTGATCGCAAAGAGTAAATACCTGGGCAGAATGTTTTAAAACACGTCAGTCGCGATTTTGGGGTCATTTTACACCCATAGTTGCTCGTTTTTGGAGATTTTTGGAGGAGACGAAAGAGGGATTCAAGAGGAATCGACTTGAGGTAAGAATCTTGGTCTTAAAACTCGATTATATTGTGAAATCCACCTAGAAATTCATGGAATTAAGCCTAAAATTGATGAACTAGGGCTTGGAATTTTGAGAATTTAAATTGGGATTTGAGGGAGCATTTGGACTCCGATTTTGGTAAATTTGATATGTACGGACTCGTGGCGAGACGAGGAATCCGGTGATGTGAGTTTTGTAATTTTTCGAGAAGTGGGCCCGGGGCTCGGGTTTTGCTAGTTTCGAGATTTTTGCTATATTTTGATTGTTTTCGATTGGGTATTGTTCCCTTGGCATAGCGTGATGTATTCGCTCTGATTTTGGTTAGATTCGACGCACGTGGAGGCCGATTGGAGGGGCAAAGGCGTCGCGGGCTAGAGATTTTGCCGGTTCGAGGTGAGTAATATTTGTAAATGATATCCTGAGGGTTTGAAACCCCGGATTTGCACATCATAGTGTTGTATTGTGGTGACTTGCACGCCAGGTACGAGCGTGGGGTAGAGCACCGTTGGGGATGGTGACTTGGTCCGTCCCGGTTGTTGATTTTACTGCGTAATTGACTAAAACCTGCTTGATGCTATCGTGATTTGGGCTGATTACCATGTTTTGGGCTTCGTGCCGATTATTTGAATCCTTTAGGGATTATTATCACTGTTTTCATGACACTTAGCATATTAAATGATTTCAGTCCGGAGTTAAACCCTGTTCTGAAATGTGCAGTCATATTGTTAAAGTTTAAAGACTTAAATTGCATTTTCTGATATTTTGAGTTAAAAGCTATTGCTTGACATTGCCCGAGTGGCTCATTTGAATGTTCTGGACTGAGGATGGATCGGGCTGCACGCCGCAGCGATACTATGATGATATTGCGCTTGGGCTGTAGGAGCCCCTCCGGAGTCTGAACCCCCACAGTGAGCGCGGGTACCCAAATGGATCGGGCTGCGCGCCGCAGCGGTCATATGCATTGCATTGCATTCATGCATTGTTTCCTGTTTGTACTACGTGGCGCGACATTCAGCACTCTCATTTCATTGGCATTTATGCTACTTCTTGCACTGCTTACCAGACGCCCTGGTATTAATTGTTAGTGTAGTGTTGTGCCCGAGGGGCTGACTTATGTGTGGACTTGCACTATCTGATTATGCATTCATTTGCTTGACTGTTGGAAAAAGATGTTTTCAAAAGAGGTTTTAAACTGAGTCGGATAGTTTCTAAAGGATTTTCTCGGTTTCATTGTTTTTCTGAGAGAGAGTTGTACTGTCCTATATAGCGTGATGGAGTGCTCTTACGTGATTTCTTGCCTCTCAGTTATTATTTTCTCTTATTACCACTGAGTTGGAAGTACTCACTTTACTCCCTCCACCTCGCGTGCAGTTGCAGGTATTGTACACCCGGTAGCGGGTTATTTAGCTGATTGAAGGTATGGCTATTGTAGCTGAGTAAGGTGACCGCCAGCGTTCGCGGCACCGGATGTTGTCTTTTAATTTCCAGAATTTTCCATATATGTTATTATCGGCCCTGTAGTTGTGTTCAGGCTTTTCTTTAGATGCTCGTGACTTGTGACACCCCGGTCGGGTAGAAATTAACAAGTTTAAATGCCATTAAGTTGTATCTTCTATTTATTTATGTTTGATAATTGTTAGTGATAGGATTTGGATTAGTTGGCTGGCCTTGTCTTCACGAGAGGCGCCATCACGACCAGGTTGGGAATTGGGTCGTGACACCATCATTTTTAAAGACGACACTGTCAGCCCCGACTTTCGCACCCACGGTCACTTGACCGCTGCTACGGTTCCGCATGTGCGGCCCAACTACCGCTTCTGCGGTCTATTCCCCAGCTGCCCACTATCGCTTCTGCGCCTTCCTTTCCGCAGGTGTGCTCTCGCTTCTACGGCGAGATGGCCGCATCTGTGGTCTCAACACTTCCTCACCAAACCGCATCTGCTTCCCTTTGGCCGCTTCTGCGGCTCTGCACCTGCGGCCAAAACCTCGCAGGTGCGGTTATACCAAATGACAGCAAGCTTAGAAATCTTCATAAGGCCGAATTCAATCTGTTAACCACCCGGAATCCACCCGAGGCCCCCGGGACCCCGTCCAATCACACCGACAGTTCCAAACATAATGCGAACCTGCTCGAGGCTTCAAATAACTTCAAACAATGCTAAAACTATGAATCGCACTCCAATTCAAGCTTAATGAACTTTAGAACTTCAAACTTATTCGATGCCGAAACCTATCAAATCACGTCCGGTTGACCTCAAATTTTGCACACAAGTCACATTTTACATTACAGACCTACTCCAACTTCCAGAATCGGAATCCGACCCCGATATCAAAAAGTCCACTTCCAGTCAAACTTCTCAATAACCTTCAAATTTTTAACTTTCACCAAACCACTCCAAAATGACCTACGGACCTCCAAATCCACTTCCGGACGCGCTCCCAATACCGGAATCACCATACGGAGCTATTCTCAGACTCAGAATTCCAAACGGACATTGATATTGAAATTCACTTCAACCCAAATTTATGAAATTCTTCCAAAATGCTAACTTCCACAATAGACGTTGAAATGCTCCCGGGTAATCCAAAACCTGATTCCAACATACGCCCGAGTCCAAAATCATCATACGAACCTGCTGGAACCTTCAAATTCTAATTCCAAGGCCGTTTAATCTAAAATTCAATCTTAGTCAATTCTTCCAACTTAAAGCTTTCGAAATGAGAACTTTCTTTCCAATTCAACTGCAAACTTCCCAAAATTCAATCCCGACCACGTGTACAAGACATAATACCTGAAGTGAAGCTGCTCGTGGACACAAACCGTCGAACGATGCGCTAGAGCTCAAAACGGCCGGTCGGGTCGTTCCATTCTCTTCTACTTAAACATACATTCTTCCTCGAAGGTGCTAAGAACTGCCCGGAGTTGTCTGAATTCACTGTTTAACACCTCGTGCACCTACCCGTGCTACCATAACTCAGTTGAGCACACTGACTCGAGTAGATCTGAAGATTCCCTTTTTGTTTAGTCAAATTAGCCTTAGAACCAAATTCTAACATCCGGAATCTTCTGCCAGACCTGTTTCCAACATACGAACACCGTATCAATCACCACACGATGTACCAAAACATGACTGCTTACCTTTGCTGAATTCACCCCATGCACCGCGTAATCACATGACCACAATAACATCCTCTTATAATAACCACCGACATCTCACTGATCTGATGCTCCCAATGCACCCCGTGACTCACAAAAGTCGTGTTCCAACTCTTACAGCACCGCCACGACGGAAGAGATGTGTAGAAATTCATAACCGACTGCCGAGTCAATAATTCGTTGAGTCTCTCCTCCTGACAAGAACCCTTGCCTCATTATGAACCAAATAACTATACTTGCTCTTTAATGTACTTCATATAAATATGACCGCACTGATCCCAGGTCCAATAATCTCGTCTCACCCAGTAGAAGCTGCTCAGGCAATAAGCCACTTCAGACATAACCAAAAGTCTCATATGATGCCACAATGTGTCAACAAGCTACCAACTCGAATGTGATTCGTAAGGAAAACGAACTCTGGAAAGGACTACTCAACCCACGCAACTAACTAGTCAACCGAAAAGGTGTTATGAACCTTCCTCAGAAAATGGAAAACAAACACACAAAAATAGCTATAGGGGAATATACTCAACACCATACTGTTACGGCGTGCAACTCGATCCATACAACATATCCGTGGCGGCATGCCACCTGATTCACATATAATAATCTATAAGGAATTACTTACCGAACCAAAATTCTCATACCTGCGAAATACCCGAATATCGGCCACAAGCACGCCAAGTGCATAATACCATCTATGGGGAGACAGATAGCGCCATATGCCACAAAACTCAAGCACAACTAAGGTGTGATATATGATGAATCTCGAGAGCCATCGTGCCATCGCGACGCGGGACCTTACTACATATGAAATCATCAAGCCGTTTCACAACTCACTCGGCGCAATATAGTATTACATGAAACAGCCGGCGGCGAAATAACATTCAACGTCCGAATACTCCTCCACAAGGAGCACTATACTGAAATGAACACATCCGACCCGATATAGGAAATGTCGAGGCGTACGGTCCGATCCAACATAAAAGTAAAATGTGCACTGCCGAGGGTCGAATGACACGAAACATAGATGCATTTATTAACCTGCCGAGGCGATCGGCCCGCTCCCATGAGAATAGTAGAAGGAAATACCCCGCTCGCGAATCATATGTGTTATGCGGTCAAATATAAATTTGAGGAGTTACCCCGCTCGCGAATCATACATGCGACGCGGTCGAATATAGGTTTAAAGAATTACCTCACTCGCGGATCATACGTGCGATACGGTTACACATAGATTTCTTTAGTTATTAAGGTATTCCTCGATTCTCTTTAAATTACGAATTTCAAATGAAAGCTTTTTAAGTTCCCAAACTTTCCTCAATTTCAACTCCTTTCAAAATATTTAATAAGTTAACCGAATCTCGGTTCTTCTCAAGACAAGCAATAAACATAATTTAACAACAATATCAACAAGGCATGATGTAAGCCTGAAACTACTCGGACATAGGAATAGCTAGTAGCTACGTACGGAATCTCATCACCTCGTGCGTACGTAGCCCCTACAAATAGAAGCACATAATAATTTAGTTCTACCTATAGGGTTAATTCCCTCTTACAAGGTTAGAAAGGAGACTTACCTCGCTCCGAAGTTCCATAACCGGCTCCCAAGCCCTTCCGACGACTCAAACCGGTGTCCAACGCTCCAAAACTAGTCAATAATGATGCAAACCCATTAATGTATACTCAAATACTCATTAAAATCCTATTTACAACAATTCCCAACTTCGCTTGAAAAGTCGAAAAAATCACCCTCGGGCCCACGTGCCCGGATTCCAAAAACTTTCGAATAAACTTTGCCCATGACATCACGAACTCAAATATATAATTTATTCTCAATTTCATGTCCAAAATTCGTGGTCAAAATCTAAATATACAAGATTCTAGGTTTTTTCACCAAATCCCAATTTCTACTAGTTTCCATGTTCAAATCTACATAAACTCATGTATCTAACTCAAAATCGTGAAGAAAGCACTTACCCCATTATGATTGATGAAGATGGCACTCCAATGTGCTCCAAAATCGGCTCCCATGGGCGAAAACGAAATGAAATAGAGCCAAACCCTCATTTTTAAAGAAGACACTGCCAGCCCCGACTTTCGCACCTGCGGTCACTTGACCGCTTCTGCGGTTCCGCAGGTGCGGCCCAACTATCGCTTTTGCGGTCTATCCCCCAGCTGTCCACTTTCGCTTCTACGCCTTCCTTTCCGCAGGTGCGCTCATCTGCGGTCTCAGCACTTCCCCACCAAACCGCATCTGAGCCCCTTTGGCCGCTTCTGCGGCTCCGCACCTGCGGCCAAAACGTCGCATGTACGGTTACACTAGATGACAGCAGGCTTAGAAATCTTCATAAGGCCGAATTCAATCCGTTAACCACCCGCAATCCACCCGAGGCCCCCAAGACCCCGTCCAATCACACCGACAGTTCCAAAACATAATGCGGACCTGCTCGAGGCTTCAAATCACATCAAACAATGCTAATACTATGAATCACACTCCGATTCAAGCTTAATGAACTTTAGAACTTCAAACTTCTACATTCGATGCCGAAACCTATCAAATCACGTCCGATTGACCTCAAATTTTGCACACAAGTCACATTTGACATTACAGACCTACTCCAACTTCCGTAATCGGAATCCGACCCCGATATCAAAAAGTTCACTTCCGGTCAAACTTCTCAAAATCCTTCAGATTTCTAACTTTCGCCAAACGACTCCAAAAAGACCTACGGACCTCCAAATCCACTTCCGAACGCGCTCCCAATACCGGAATCACCATACGGAGCTATTCTCATACTCGAAATTCCAGACGGACGTCGATAACATTGAAATTCACTTGAAGCCAAATTTATAAAATTGTTCCAAAATGCTAACTTCCACAATAGGTGCCGAAACGCTCCTGGGTCATCCAAAGCCCGATCCGAACATACGCCCAAGTCCGAAATTATCATACAAACCTGCTGGAACCTTCAAATCTCGATTCCAAGGCCGTTTACTCTAAAATCCAATCTTAGTCAATTCTTCCAACTTAAAGCTTTCGAAATGAGAATTTTCTTTCAAATTCAACTCCGAACTTCCCAAAATTCAACCCCGACCACGCGTACAAGTCATAATACCTAAAGTGAAGCTTGCTCGTGGCCTCAAACCGCTGAACGACGCGCTAGAGCTCAAAACGACTGATCGGGTCGTTACATCTTTACTAAATAGCTTCAAAATTTAACCATAATTTCAAAATGCCATTCCCGACAAACCCCAACCATCAATATTTCAAAATGTTTAATAAAATCAGAAAATACATTTGTCTGTTTTCAAGTTTTTAAAAACCCCAACAATAGATTTGCCCTTCCCATATTCTTGAGTCCTTCAATAGATGGTTATTACGCTCGTAGAATTATAGGAAACGATTCTGCAATCGCCAGAATTTTGAAGTACCAAGAATTTAACCACAATGCAGAATAATTATGGTGAGCCGTCCGGGTTTGAGGCAAAATTCGAAGATCACTAGTTTTTGGAACTGATGATCACTAGTTTTAAAGCCAAATAAAAAGAGTACAATTGTTCCAAAAAGCAAAAAAGAATTTTAAAAAAAAAAAACTTTTTTCTCTCTCTTCTCTTACTTTTCATAAACAAGATAGAGAATATTATCTTAAACAATCAAATTCGTGGAAATAGTTGGAAATTGAAATAATCTCACAAAAATTATGGATTATAAGTTTGGTTTTAGATTTTGAAAGATCATTTATGGGGAAAAGAAAAGTAGATATATACAACTTATCCCTAGCAAGATTTTTTAGCCTACAGCAGATTGGAGAATTTAGTAGTAACATACTTTTTCTATAAGTTTTACTGTATTTATTTTTTACATTATTGAAATCCTACTTATTTTGATTTTTCTCTAATAACAAATATTTGAGAGACTAAATGTTAATGTAAACATGTTGTACTTTTTTTTATTTGAGAGAATAAAACATAATTAGCGCACCTAGTGATTATAGTTTAGTTTAGAAAACCTAATACTTATTATTTGAATCCTAATTATTAATTTTTACTTGTAGCAGTGGTGATTTCTAACAGGTCGCCAAAAATGATAGACTTTTCATGGCGTTGCAAAAATCCTCATTCCTTGCAGTGATGCAGTGTGTATGAATACACAGTACCTTTTGTAGCCCAAAAACAGTGCTTTATAGATAGAATTAACTTAAATAATCGTTCCGCCTAATATATATATATATATATATATATATATATATATATATATATATATATATATATATATATATATATGTATGTGTGTGTGTGGGGGACACTAATTTTTATGTGGGACACTAAGTTAAAGTCGGCGACAGTGTCTTTCTAACCGGGGTCTTTGGTTCAATGAGGATATCCTAGCTATAATCCTAAGATTATAATCTTGAAATAATCAAGATTATAACCTGGATAGCCACCTTGTATGAGATAACTTATACCAAGATTTTAGTATAATAATATTGATTTTAATTAATATCTCCAATCAAACACCGAATAAGTTAATCCCAAAATTTATATCGGAATATTCCAGCGAATCCTTGTGAGTTAAGGTTTTAGAATAGGACGAATTAGTGAAAGAAAATTGTCTCTGTTATGAAATAATAAAAGAAGAAGAGTATTACAGAGAAAAGTAGAGAGAGAGAATTCTTATTGATTTTTGGATGAATTACAATGGAATAGAACCCTCTATTTATAGGGAGAGGGTGACTTAGCCACCAAGCAATGAACCCTAGAATCTCTCTAAATATAGACATTCACCATAAATACAATTCTATTTATAACACTCCCCCTTGAATGTCTATTCAACAGATAATGTGCCTCATTAAAACTTTAACTAAAATAAAATCCAGTGGGAAAAAAATTCTAGAGAAGGAAAAAGAGTACACATATCTAACAATACGCCTTTTGGTTGCCTCGTTAAAAACCTTGCAAGGAAAACCCAGTGGGACAAAACCTTGTAAGGGAAAAAGAGTACAACGCGTATTAACTCCCCCTCATGAGAGCATCACTTCACATCCTTAAGCATTTGCATTCCAATCTTGTGCACCATCTTCAAAAGATCTTTGGTAGATATTTGATAAACAAATCAGCCATATTAACTTGAATGAATATATTGCACCTTGAAATCATCATTCTTGATAGAGATGGATTTTCTTCATATGATCTTGTTGGAATCGTCAGTTCAATATCTTCACATAGAGGTGAAAGCTTTTGCTATCATATTATCATGCATATAGTTAGCAAGATACATTTGTGCACAAATTGCATTGAGGATGTAGTACTTCATGACCATGAATTCTATATGTTTTAAGCAATTTAAATCCTTCAGGGATTGTTAAGTTATATAAGCCATATAATAGACTTTAGATGCATATCAAATTTTCATGTCATGCTAGACATATAAGATATCGAAAACTGATTGCACATACCATTGACTTATACTTTCAAGTGTTTGAACTACATGTTCAAAACTACTTGTCTTTCATATGAAACCAATTCTATTTGAATTGTTTCTTCATTTGGCGAATATTTTTGTGTCTATAAGCGACAGACTTAAGATCATCATCTATACTTAGCGCTATCATAGATGTCGTCGACAAACATTTTATAACAGTTTCAATATATTTTCATAAAGACATAACATAGAGATCTTTTCATTCATATTTTCAGGTACCTGAATCTCTCTTGAGATTTTATGAAGTGTTATGTCATGTGATCTTCTAGATCACTTGCCTGCTTTATTATGATCATTTTGATCATTTGCTCATCTTCTTTATCAAGAAGTTTATTTGAAACCGATTTGTCTATACACTTTAAGCGTACCATAGACTTTGTCCTTCTAGGAATTAATATGAGCATTTGCAATGAGAATATAGTTACTTTCTTTGGGTCAGCAAATGCGTCTGGCATGCTTTGCAATATAGTGCAGATGAATTATATTTTTATGAACTTCAAGTTCATATTATTTTATTCGAGGATCTAGATGTATAAATGATAATTCATTCCATGTAACTTTTTCTCAACTGTTTATCATGTCTTCCCCTCATGTTAGAAAAACTAACTTGTTTCCTCAACTTTGAGAACTCATCTTTGTGCTTTATGGTGTTAATCAAAATATACACCGCACATCAATAATAATAAGATGGAAGTATTTGGTTCCTGACCATGAACCACTTGTAAGGGGAGAAAATAATATACTTTCGTATATAACGTATATCAAACTGATATAGATAACTTTGTTCTCATAAGCAATAGTTTAGTTATTAAGTGGAGACACTCAATAAATTATTTTGCTAAACCAACTGTGATGTAAACCAACTTATCAAGATGAACATCTTGAATAGAAAATCTGGAAATTATGCTCGAAATTAAAATATTGAGCAAGTTACCTCGCAAAACATCATGTTGCGGGTTATTAATAATCGCACATGTAACCATCTCATAGATGCACCTTATGTGGTATACATGGTAGGTGAATGGGCCCATATTCACCTTTGATATTTCCAGCATTCATGGGGTTCAATCCCAATTTTAATTGGTATATTAATTAATGAGAACATGCAACATAAGAGAATTCGTAAAGAACTTTCTAGTTATTTAATATTTAACCATGTGAATTCTCTTTTATTTTTGCACATCATACTTAAATTATCATGGCTAAACCAATTATGCCAACTGAATAATTTATCAATATTGATAAACTTCAGGTTTACACCATGACGTGTGCAATTATCAATAAACTCCAAGTTTATTATGATATGGATTTTTATATCAATAAACATCCACTTTGGTGTGGTATTCTTTTATTTGTGTAGTACAAACTGGAGATTAAAGCGGGTAGCTTTTCACATACATATTATCCCGCTACAAGTTGTAGTAATAGAAGATATTAAATCTTTCCTTTATTTATAGTCTCAATATAATCAACCGCTTTTGCGTATACTTTGGAAACTGAATAAGTTTCTTTGAGACTTACTACAACACAATACCTTATTGGTAATCAATTGTGTTTCTCCAAAATAGTATAATTGGCTCTTGCAGAGTTCTCAATTAATTTTGTAGTACTACATATTTATCAACATCCATATGGTGAATATCTCTTTTAAAGAGAAAGTTATACCATTATGGTTATGGTCAAAATTATGTGCAAGATATGTTTCTTGCATTACCATTTTCTTTTAATAATTATAATGCCAAAATATTTTGACGTACAATAGGTACGTGACCAATGACCATTCATGCCATAATAATGACATTATTTTCTTATATCATCTCAAACCTCCTTTTAGAGGTGAGTGCGGTATATTCACTACCACTAGCACGTTCATATTCTTTGAAGAATGAATATGTATTCATAAATCAGATGTTGTCACATTCACATCATGAATGGACCATAATCATCTATATGTGCTTTACAAAATCTCATGTCAAATCGATGACAAATATTTTTCATAGAGTGAAAGATTATTTTGAGAATCCTTATTTTTCTCATTACCACAAATGATGACGATTATAATTTCGTCTATTGCCACGTCCATATCCATTGATACATTCATAGTAATAATTTTGTCTTCTTTCAGACTTATCACATACTGCTATCACATTCTCTTAAGGGAATGAGAATGGAGCAAATTCAATGGGACGGATTTTCAATTCTTTGCCCACAATCATACATGAATTTGATCATGGCGAGGCATAGAAATTTTACCACTTCAGGTGGTTATAATTTCTTACAAACTCTATTAGAGTTATAATCAAACTTTGTTGTCTTTGCTTGTATTTAAAATCAAAGTATAGAATAAAAGAGAAAAGTAGGTAAAATACTTACCTTAAATCCAGAATTTAATCATGAAGGAAGTTCATGGAATAATTGACAATCATTATGCTCAATCCCAAAGCTTCTACTCAATTGGTTAGAGTCTCGTGCTGATAACGTGTTATGAAATAATAAAAGAAGAAGAAGAGTATTACAGAGAAAAGTAGAGACAGAGAACTCTTATTGATTTTTGAATGAATTACAATGGAGTAGAACCCTCTATTTATAGGGAGAGCGTGACTTACCCACCAAGCAATGAACCCTAGAATCTCTCTAAATATAGACATTCACCATAAATACAATTCTATTTATAACAGTCTCGAATCAAAGAACCTATACTTTTTTAGGATCCACGCAAACTTAAAAAAGATAGTGTATGATGTAAGAAAATAATTATATAGGTAATACACATTAGTTGAGATATTTTATTTTTACTTTAGGTCTTGCATTGTTTAAGGTGCTTTACATAAATAGTCAATCGAATTCACTATTTAAATTTTTTTAACAGTATACATGGATTTTATATATATATATATAT
>NC_031991.1:8811067-8813595 GCF_001879085.1 Nicotiana attenuata
GGGGGGGGGGGGGTTAACTCTTCTGCTCTTTCTTAGTGGTTTAACCTTTCACAAATTTATGTTTAAAAAATACAGAAAACTTTTAATATTTTTATTTGAATTTGCATCATATTAGCATGAGATGATTTAATTGAAGTAACTAGTCAGTAAGGATTCATATAGGCGATCCCAACTTGTTTTAGTCTGAAGCATAATTATTATTGTTGTATGACTATGTATAATAACATGTTGGCCAAACTTCTACGAACTTAAAATTTCTTTTTTCCCCTTCATTTTAAAAATGGCTTATTTTAGAGAATTAGGTATTTCTTCAAGCTTTTAGCTAAAAAAAATAAGCATTTCTGAATAGTAACATGTAGAAGCTGAAAAAAGTAAGTTATTCCAGAAGCAATTTTTGTAACCTTGGCCAAGCAAAATATAGAGTGCATTACTCAAATGGTCACTCAATTATCTCAAATTATCTCGTAAAGTCACTTTTCTTTCGTTTGTAACAACAAAGTCACTGAACTATGCCTATTGCACTCAGAATGTCACTCAACTAGATTTTTCAAATTTTGGATTGCCAAATACCTATTTTACCCTCTAAATTATAAACATTTACCTTCTTTTTATTTTTTTAAAACCCTTTACTATTATGATTTTTCTCTTTTCAATTTATATTATGGACTTATCTATATAATTAATAAATATTATTTATATATTAAAAAAATAAAAAATATTTAAGCATCTATAGTACTGGAATAATGATGATAGGCTATAATTGCATATTTTAGTCGCTTATTACACTCGAATTTACTGCACTTTAATTGAGTTTGCGCTTTAATCGCTAGTGTTTTGCACTAATTGTGTGTTTTATGCCTTGTAGGTGTGATTCCGAGATTTATAGATGTTATGGAATGAATTTTAGTGATTTGAAGCTTTGAAGTCTGAGTAAAAGCTCAAGGAATTAAGCCGGGATCGTGTTCGGGGGTCAAATTTGATAATTAAGTACGAACGAAGACTTGAGGAGGCATATTGCGCACTGTCTAGTAAAATAGACATAACTTTTTGCTCAGAACTCCATTTGGGCTCCACAATATATGGTTGGAAAGCTAACTCAAAAGTCTATAACTTTGATGTTTTACGTATTTCCAAATTCCAAACGGAACAGGGTGAAAAACCGCGGTTCCACCGCAACCGCGGCAGAACCGCGGTAGAAGATGGTCGCGGACAACTGAAGAATCAGAGGGAATGTTTGGCCGCGGTTCCACCGCGACCGCGGCAGGATGCGGAAATTTCAGGGACTTATGTGCAAAACACGGGATTTTAAGCCCTAAACCCTATATTAAACCAAGGAAGCCGGCCAAGAAAGGCAGGGGACATATTTTGGACACAAATTAGACCTAAGGAGGCAAGAACACATTGGGAGCAAGGCGGAGAATTCTTCTACAAGTTTTTCCTTCCTCTTCCTATTTTTCATTGTTGGTTATGACTTTTAGTATTGTAGTTTTACATACTATTATGAATAGCTAATTTGTTATCTAGAGTTTTGATAGAACCTTTTGTAGGATAAATTCTTGTTATCTTTTTATATAATTGAGCCATAGCTTTTCTCTATTTGTTCAACTACGTTTATATTGTGGTTGGTTGAAGAGCTCTCAATTAGCTGTGCCTATTTAGTATGCTTAACTCGGGAGAGAGTGCATATTTAGGTAATTGTTGAACAACACCACTCCCAGAGTATATGAGGGATCAATAACCGAGGGTTTAAAGGCGGTATTAGGGATAACGAAGCCTTGGGTGCGATCTAAAGTGAGCTATATTAAAAGCCAGCTAGCGTAGCTCGGGAGAGTGCGTCTAGTAAATTGTCGTAATTACTCGGGAGAGATTTACGGTTATAAGAGTGCTCATGATTGGTAGAGAATACTTAGGCGAAATTATAGAAGACATAGCGGGAAGGATTCCGACAATTGGGAAAATCATAACTCTAGACCTCCTTAATCTTTTCTCTAACCCTCAGTATCGTTAGTTGTTAATTTACTACTTTAATTTGTTAGTTAATTAGTTAAACATAAGAATCTTAATATCTATAAGTTAGGAATTGTTCAAGCTTGTCTTCTTGGTGATAGTGAACAGCTGTAGCTAAACCTTAGTTCTCTGTGGGATTCGACTCCGGACTTGTAAACCGGATTATATTTGCAGCGACCGCATTGTCCTTTTTAGAAGGCATAGTTGGGCGTGATCAAATTTTGGCGCCGCTATCGGGGAACTAACAGTGTAGTTGTAGCTGTATATATTAGTAGGTTACGAGTTTGAACTTTTATTTTATTTTCTTTTGTTTTATTTTTTTTGTATTTTTTTTATAACTACCGATTTCAGAAACATGGCATCTTGGAATTATGGGAATTTAGGTGTAGATAATTCTACTATTGATCTCCATACATATTGTGAAGGAAACCACCCGTGGAAAATTTTAAAACCGTTCCTAAGAGCGAGTTATGTGCACCAGCTCAATCTTATTTGTGGAATGTGTGTGATGTATGTGGTGG
>NC_031991.1:8813695-8838335 GCF_001879085.1 Nicotiana attenuata
AATCCTTGCACAACCCTCTGTCACGCCTCCTGAGGAGGAGATAATCAATCTGAGTTTGAGCCACCGCGTTCTGAAAAGTAACCAAATGCTCCTCCCTCTTCGGAAAGCTAGAGTTCGCAATCACCAACCCAAAAGCCTTAGTGAAGTCCAGTAACGATGTTCCTCCTCCATTCCTCTCCCCAAAACCGAAGCCTCCATGCACTTCGTCATACCCATCTGCGGTTGACCCAATATGACCATTGAAATCTCCTCCTATAAATACCTTCTCAGCAGGTGGTACCTGACGAACAATCTCATCTAACCCCTCCCAAAAGCGTCGTTTAACCTCCTCATCTAGGCCCGCATGAGGCGCATAGGCGCTAACGACGTATAGGGTGCACTGACCTACCACCAACTTAAAAATCATCAACCTATCATTCACTCGTCTAACCTCAACCACAGACTCTCGGAGTTCCCTATCCGCCAAAATACCCACTCCATTCTTACCCTTCTGGGTTCCTGAGTACCAAAGTTTATACCCGTCCGCGTCCCTCGCATTCGACCCTGTCCACCTTGCCTCCTGGACAGACGCTATATTGACCCTTCTCTTCTGGAGGATCTTCGCCAACTCTATAGACTTACCTGTCAATGTACCTACGTTCCATGACCCAATTCGTAACTGGTAAACACCCTTGTTCCCTTTACCTCCCTTGCCTCCCAACCCACCCCCTAACCCCCGCCCTACCTCCCGACCCACCCCCCGCACCCCCCGAGGAAATGAGCACACTCGACCATCCCAGACCGCAGCCACTATACCTTTGACGAACTAAGAGGAATCACTAACACACACAATAGATCAAACTAGAAAAGACAAAATGCCACTCCAGGCACACTAATGCGGTGAAAAACTAATAAGAACTCAGACTACAGCAATTCCACTAACACAATAGAGGGAAACAGGAAAACGGGAGGTACCAACTCCCGTGAGTAGAACCTGGGAATTGTCTTGGTATACCCGACGGTGTTGCGGCCACCTAGCTCGTTCACGTCCAACTCCTGCCGTCCCTTGCTAACACTTGTGTTATACTTCACTGTTTGCACGTGCCCGTCTCGCTCGCCGCCCAAAGCCACCGGTCCTAACCTGAAATACACAGAAAATTCCATAGAACCAAACAAATAGGGGCTATCACCGCTACCACTGGTGATGCCCAGCAGAGATATAGATCTAGCTTGAGAAAAGAAGGCAGTACTACAAACAAATAAATGAATATATCTGGGAAAAAATTAATGTTACTATCAGATCAAACAACAATTTGACCAAAAAAATTAAAATTTTCAGTAACTCTTCTAGTACCCATTCAAATCAATAGCACAAAAGGAAAATTGAATTCGAAGCAACAGGAGAATAATGCGATTGAATTTATCCCTAATTTACTGAGAAAAGCAACAGAAATTGATTCTCCAGCTACGAGAAAAACGTATAATAAGAACAAAATATAGGAGTAAATACGAAGAAATTTAAAGGAAAAAAAAATCGAGCTCACCGGTTAATGCTGGAGAAACAGTCAAACTATAAACATATAGAGAGAAAAAATCTCACCAAAATTCTATATCATTGTTAACAACGATGCAAATAAGATGGATTTGACGCCAAAGTGCAAAATGTCATGGCTGAAACCTCCAAAAGAAAGACCCAAAATCAAGTAGACCCAAATTACAGGGAGGAGGGGCTGGCAGATGGAGGGTTGTGGTAGTAGGTTCAAAGTAGGGGAGTGGGTAAAATGGGATTGGGGTGGTGAAGTGGCATTGCCACGTGGCGTCTCTCTTAGCAAGATATCATGGTCATGTAGGATGGTGCTGAACATGATGGACTTTTTAACGGAGGAAGGATAATTTTGCACCAGCTTTATAACGTCAGGGGCTATAGTGGATGAATAGTATAACGAAGGGTATATATAATCCTTTTTGCATAGTAAAGGGGCATTTTTGACCATTTTCCGTAGATTCTTTTCATGTATTGTTTCTGTGTCAATTCTAATCCAGCATGAGCTCCCATGATTTGTTTGCTTTATCATGTTAGCATAATCACGAAGTCTTGAAAACTTTATCTTCCAATCAACCATGAACTGCCTTATCACTCTCATTTTAGCCCTGTAACAAACTAATCTACCAACATATAAGCCCAATTTGTCTCAGACCAAATCCTGAATTTCCAGAATTGTAATTCCAGGTTGAGACGTGATTTTGTCCTTAAACCTGTTAGCAATAAACTTGAAAGTGCACATTTTGTTCTTATTATATGTTGGACATTTATGGACATAGTAGTAAGTCTTTACCATAAAGTCCCCAGTATTTTTTTCAAAACTAGCCTACAATAACCATTTGCATCTCTTGCACTTACACTTCACTCTAACTCTCTTACAATTATTAGGTCTCAATTTTAACTGAATTTTGTACTCAAATGCATATTAGCTACAACCTCTCTAAATTCATTAGCATTTTCAAACATCATACCAAGCTCAAATATAAATAAAACACAATCTGGATCATACCTCACCTTGTTAATTTTTTTTCTCCTAGGCAAATCAACCCCAGGTTTAGCAGTAGGATCTAACTCATCTTCACTATCATCACTACCAACATCTGAACTATTATAATCCTCATCCTCACCTAGTTTACCAACATACCTAGCAGCTTTAATTTGTTCCTTCCAATGTCCTCAAACCCTCTATCTATACCAGCTTCCCCTAAAATAATTTCATCAAGCACTGCAGCTTTCTTTCTTTTTTACACATCATTAGTACTGGCAACCTTGGCAGAGTTGTAGGGGTTCAATATGGTTTTCTTAGAAAGATGGGTGAAAGAAATGAGTTGATAAGCCCTTAAAAGTCCCCTCTTGGCCGACTTTGGAGCTTTTAATTGAGGCCTCTCCTTTTGGCAAGCAGGTGATGCACCTACTTGTCACCTACCAGTCTGTGCAGTCTCACAAAAATGTGAATATTTCTCTACTCCAATAATGTATCAATGAACGGTTTACTCCGTTGGAAAATAGGCTCATAGATCTTCAATTTGGTAGGTAGATCATCCCGTATTCTATCTACATCATACCTAATAGCCCTCAATTCATCATCAACATCACTGTCATGTTCTTCGGGAAGTCCATCCAAATCAAAGGCACTACTTTCAAGCTCAAAATCAGTCTAGTCCACATCTAGATCTGATAAATTATCAACACCAACTGACTGTTGCTCTTGTACCCCTTCCTTTTTTTTCTCCTTCATCTATTACCACATCTACTAGGCCTTCTATACTATTAGCCTCATACCCAACTACTGGACCAGATATATTTATTGACCTACTAGTCGAGGATTCAGGCCCAACAAGTAAGCCCACAACTTCAGGCCTAGTAACAAAGCCCACAACTTCAAGCTCAACAACTACAACTTCATCTATAATATGTTTAATATATAAGTCTAAATTGTCTCCAGATTTTATGTCATTCAGAATCTCTAAGAGTTGACAATCTGTTTTCAAGGCCTTGAACTCTGAAATTTTAAATTCATAAGTGATAAAAACCACTCACAGAGGCATACCATAAGTCATTAGCATAAGAATAAAGCTCAACAATTGAAAAGAGGTCTTTATCAATATAAAATACCACGGGTTCCCTCTCCCTCATATAATTTGGTACAAGGTCAGCAGTAAATGTCCCCCTATGATGGAATTTAGTGGCTATAAATTCCGACATCAGATAAAGTAATGAAATAGCTAACAAAAAGACAGACAAAGTCACATGCAATGAAGACTTCCAATACAACCCCAACTTTGCAACCAAATATCAAGAATACCCTAAAGCAAACAAAAGATGACAAAGAAAGTGAAAAGAGAACTTTTGTATCTTGTCTCTTCTCCACGAGCATAGATAATCCACCATCCAAGAACCCTTATTTGAGTTACTCCATCAACATCCCTAATCAACTTCTGATATCCCTAATTTCACTCTGAATCAGAAATAGAATAGATGAAAAGGATAAATAGCACTAAATCAAAGGATAACCCTAAACCAAACACTGTAATCGAATGAAAATTAAAGAACGAAATCAAAAAAGAAAGGATAATAGATTGTGAGTAGAAGAGAGAAGAAACAAGTTTAGGGTCTTTAACTAGCCGAGATGAATGAAGTGAATTTTGGGAATGGGTAATTTACCTTAGGCATTTAGATTAAGAGTTAATTCTGACGTAGGATAAAAAAATAGTTGGCATTTGTTGGTTGGGTTGTTTTGACACGTAAGACGCGCTTTACTTTTGCGCGCAGGTATTTTTAAAAGGACTGAGCGGGTTGTGTTAAATTGACACATAATTGTGCTATTTAATGTATTCAATAGGTACACGCCTTAGTTCAGGTAGCCGGATAAAAATATTGGGCAAGTTAAAGGAGTCGTATATGTATTCCGCCTTATTTTTTCTTCTTGTAATGCCTTTCTTGTATCAATAGTTTGTAACTACACTAAGAATACCAAATTTCTAGATGATTATGGTAGGAATAAGGAATTAGCTTATTGTAGTCCGCTTCTTCAATAGAGAGCTTGTTTTAAGAGTGAATTATTATTTGTTGAGTTTCCCATTTTTTGTTTTTATCAAATAGAAAACTATAACTTATGGGATTCAAAAGAAAAGTAAACAACTTCGACGGTGCTGAGAACTTATAGAAATTCTACAGAGTAGGATGGATAAATTTGTGTCAATCGGATCATGACAAGGGCTAATGCCCCGTTGAATAGCAAAATTTTCGGACGCCTTGCACTACTAAAAAAATCAGGTTTTAGCAACGGACAAATTCTGTAGCTAAACAGAAAAATCCGTCGCTAATCTCATTTAGCGACGAATTAGCAATGGATTATCAAGAAATTCTACTAGCTACTAGCGTTTTAGCGACAGATTAGCGACGACGTTCGTAGCTAATTCTAGTTTTTTTGTAGTTTTGTTTTGTCCTTGTTAATTTTCTTGGTAACTTTAGCAAGGATGAGATCCATGTTTGTTTTTCATTGAGAGACAAGGATTGTTGACCTTATATCGTCAAATTTTCCTTATGGAATGAAACATTTAATGGTCAAATTTTTGTAAAACTGAAATGTGTTCCTGAAAGGGAACATAGCTCTTTTAGTCCATGAGTTAGCGCTATATTCTAGTTGTGGTCCCTATGTTATCCAGTTGAACACTTTTGACCTTCAATTAAGCAATGTGAGGTATTGTAATCCCTCAACTAACGGATCCCATCAAATCAAACGGACTGTTCAGTGTTAATAAGGGTATTTTAGACATTAATACACTAGTTTTGTTGCACTTGCTTTCACATGAACAAGTACATTCTTTTTCTTCAAACAAACAACGAATTCATCTTAGCTAACATTTCTAATCGCATTTGATAAAAATCTGAGTAATACTTTGATCAAATCGGAAATTCATGGAGAAGCTCATATACTTTATTCCAATTTTTCAATTTTCGAGTTATTTTCTCAAGTTTTCCCCAATTTGAGCTAGAGTTCCTATGAGCTTTCTGTCTCCCTTCGATCTTTCATTACAAGCTACATCGATCTCCAATCCTGTGATTTTTTGCCCCTCTCTCGCGATGCTTCTTCTAATTTTGATTTTCTGTATAGATTAGTTGCATGGTGCGGTGGGTAGTTCAGTGTAAGAAGCACTGAGTTGCAAAGTTTGCAAGATTGTAACTTGGAGAGAAATTCGAGTATCATCTTTTTCTATTTCACTTTTCAAAAGACAGAAGTTTAGATGACTGGTATATAATATCTAACTCAGTATACACATTCTGACATATTTCTCTTGTGGACTTAGTATTCCTCTTTGGGTCCTCTCTCTTACTGACCATCTTTTATATGTGAAATAGTTTTTTTATTGGCAAAATACATTGATAACCCTTTAAACTTGTTCATACTTTTCACTTAGACATTTCATGTTGAGAATGTTCCTTCTGAACATTCCAACCACATCTCCAATGTGTCATTTAAATGCAACTTAGTGATATGGCATAGTGCGTGAATTGCATAATTTTTCAAAGCGTGAGAGAATAATTTTTCCTTTTAATTTTTTTTCCTCTTTTTTTTCTTCTCCTATTCGTTCGCACAACATCACCTCTTTTCTTCACATACCAGGTCACTACCTTCCTCTCTTTTCTTTCACTATTTTGCTCCTTTTTTTCTTCTTTATTTGTTATTCTCACCCCATAAAATGAAGAAAAGCCACCTGTTTCAAATTTATATAGAGAAGCATGAAGAAGCAATAGTAATTTCAAAATAGAAAGGGAAAACATAATAATGCATTTACTGAATTGTCCATGTTCTTTCTTTGCATTTGCAAAACTGTACTATTAACTTTGTGGCTTGAATCTGAAGAAAAATTAGATTTACATCTCAAAAAATTTCCGGCGAACTTCATCTTTTCCGGCGAAGTTTCGTGAATCTAAAGAAGAAGAAAATCAAATTTGGATCTTTCAAAAGTTTTCCGGTGAAAGCTCCAACGCGAAGAAGAAGAAGAAGAAGAAGAAGAAGAAGAAGAAGAAGAAGAAGAGGAAGAGGAAGAGGAAGAGGAAGAAGAAAGAAAATGACCAAATTCCCGGAGAAGAAATGGCCGGAAATTGATTTTTTCCGACGGTGTGGGAGGGAGGTAGTTAGGGAAAATGACCATGGCATGGGGTGAGGTTCTCGTTTTTATACCTGGAAGTTTTAGTTTCCACCACAACTAAACCTAAGAAGCTAGTATTATATACGGGTGAGACCGAGCCCGCGAGACACCTCGATTCTCGATGAAGTAAATGGAGCAGAGACGTGACCCTAAGAAACTGGAATCGAAGCAAAGAGTCCTTCGAGCAAGGATCCGGCTAGAACACCTGCCCTCGGAGGAATCAAGGCCACGTCCCCCAGGACTGATTCGAATTCCAGAACTTCGAAGAGCATTACCAGATAATCAAGCATGACCAAAAAAGGGCCGTGATATTTGTGCCCGGCCAGATGTCACGGCGTGAATCTCGGCACGTATCGGCAGAAAATCAGTGATTAGTAAAACGAAAGATTTTTACCTTTTATGAAATTGTACTTAGGGTAAAACTCTCATACTATATAAAAGGGAGTCTAACTATTCATTAGACAACTACTGTAATACGCATATCAAGGCAATATATTCTTGTTTTCTCTGTTATTCAAAATTCTTACTTTTGTTCATCGGTTCTTCATTATCGTGAGCCCGGGATCGTAGGCAGGCATTTCATTGAAGTTGTTACGGAGTCCAGGATCACTCCCTATAATTGGTCTGACAATTTACACGTCCTTTATCTGTTCAATCTAACGCAATTTATCTTTTGTATTGAATTAATCCGCATATCCTTGTAACCACATATAAATTTAATTGTTATCCATTTTTAAGAGAAAACAGTTTGGCACCCAGCGTGTGGCTAAGGATAATAGTGACAATTTAGTACAAATTTCCATAACGCACTCTACTTTACTCTTGTTCTTTGAGATTTTAATTTCAGGTAAATTTAAGAATTTCGAACTCTCAATCTGCTCACTTGAACGTTAATGCTGAGTCTGGCCACCATGGCGAGAACAACAATGTAATGACCAGCAACGGGGTTCCCCCTATTGACCCCAACGAAGCCCCGGTCGCAGACCCTATCGACGCCAACTCCCATGTGGCCATCGATGCTAACTTGCCCACCGACCCAGAAAATAGCGTTCGTGGAGGAGCCAGGTCGGTAGCCAGGGGTACGCACGATGGTGAAGGCGATGGGATCAATTTGCGGATGATTTTTGAAATGTTACAAGCTCAACATGTGGCAATTGCCCAGTTACAGAACCAAAGCCACGCTCCCTATAGAGCCGAGCCCAAACCATCCCGGGAGAACACCCGAAGAAATGATCGAACCTTAGAATGGCCGGGTGACGCTAAAGCTGGGGCCAGCCTCAAAATAATAAAGATGCTCGATGAACTGACGAAGCGGGTGGAATTGAGGGAAAAGAAGATCGAAGCTAACAAAAAAGTGGAGACCTATAACTCTAGGGTTGATCAGATCCCAGGAGCACCTCTGATATTGAATGGCTTAGATTCAAGGAAATTGGTCCAAAAGCCTTTCCCTTCGAGCGCAGCCCCGAAACCAATCCCGAAGAAGTTCCGTATGCCCAAAATTTCGAAGTACAATGGAACAACTAATCCAAACGAACATGTGACCTCCTACACATGTGCCATCAAGGGGAACGACTTAGAATATGACAAAATCGAATCAGTTCTGCTGAAAAAATTCGGAGAGACCTTGTCAAAAGGAGCTATGATATGGTATCACAACTTACCCCTCAATTATATTGATTCATTTGTTATGCTTGCAGATGCCTTTGTAAAGGCGCACGCCGGGGCCATCAAGGTCGAATCTCGGAAGTCAGACCTTTTCAAAGTAAAGCAAAAGGATAACGAGATGCTCAGGGAGTTCGTGTCGAGGTTTCAAATGGAACAGATAGATTTGCCTCCGGTCGCGGACGATTGGGCCATTCAGGCATTTACCCAAGTACTTAACCCCCAAAGCTCATTGGCTTCGAAATAGTAGAAACAAAACTTGGTAGAATACCCGGCAGTAACTTGGGCCGACGTCCATAACATGTACCAATCAAAAGTTAGAGTCGAAGATGATCAGCTCGGGACCCCTTCCGGGTCCGTGTATCCTGTCAGAACTAGTGATAGACCCAAAAAAACCATCGATCATGAACCAAAATCGAATAGAGACTGATATCAGCCTTATAATGGAGATCGAAGGAGTAGCGGGTCCGGACGCAATCCTGCAGGGAGTGAAAAAAGGAACGGTTGAGGCCACAACAGTCGAGGACTCGTGAGTAAGAACGGTTTCGATAGGCCACTCGGGGCCAGGGAGGCACCGAGATTATCAGAGTACAACTTCAGTGTGGATGCCGCCAGCATCGTGTCTGCCATCGGATGCATTAAAGACACCTAGTAGCCTCGACCATTGTAGTCTGATCCTGTCTAAAGGGAACCCAACCTCATGTGTAAGTATCATGGCACTCACGGGCACAGAACCGAAGACTGCTGACAACTAAGAGAAGAAGTAGCCCGGTTATTTAATAACGGACACCTCCGAGAATTTCTAAGTAATTGAGCCAAAAATCACTTCCGGAATAGGGACTCCAACAAGGAGACCAAGCAAGAGGAATCCCAACACGTCATTAAAATAATCATTGGTGGAGTCGATGTCCCCCAGGGGCCGATGCTAAAGTGCACTAAGGTGTCCATTACAAGGGAAAAGCAGACTCGAGATTATATGCTGGAGGGGACCGTATCTTTCAACAACGAGGATACCGAAGGCGTCATGAAGCCACATAATGATGCACTGGCAATATCTTTACTCATAAACAAAACTCGAGTTAAGCGTGTGTTAATTGATCTAGGTAGCTCAGTCAATATCATCAGATCGAGGGTCGTAGAACAACTGGATCTACAAGACCAAATAGTACCTGCAGTCCGAGTTCTAAGCGGATTCAACATGGCATGCGAAACTAATAAAAAGGAGATAACCCTACCGGTAAACACCGCGGGAACCATCCAGGAAACAAAGTCCTATGTGATTGAAGGAGATATGAGATATAATGCTTTATTCGGAAGGGCATGGATTCACAACACGAGGGCAATACCCTCGACACTACACCGGGCATTAAAATTCCCCACACCGGGAGGAATCGAGACAGTTTACGGAGAACAACTAGCCGCAAAAGAAATGTTCGTGTCGGTGAGGTGACCCCGATATCCACACTTTTGACATCGAAGAATTCGGAGTCAGAAACTAAATAGAAATCACCGACACCAACCCCGACCAAACAGGAGAAGCAAGAGATATGCGAGGATGATGATTACGGAGTTCCTAGGTCATTTATAGCGCCCGATGATTCCGATTCCACCAAGTCAACGGTCGAGGAGCTGGAACAAGTCATATTGATTGCACACCTGCCCGATCGAAAGGTATACCTGGGCACGGGGTCGATCCCGAGCTCAGGAAAAAACTCATTAAATTGCTTATAGCTAACGTTGATTGTTTTGCTTGGTCCCATTTAGATATGAAGGGATCCCGCCATAGGTAACCACTCATAAGCTAAGCTTAAACCCAAAGTTCCACCCGGTTAAACAGAAAAGGAGGCCTCAATTCGAAGTCAAGCATGCATTCATCAAAGACGAGGTATCCAAACTCCTTAAAATAGGTTCCATTCAGGAAGTTAAGTACCCGGATTGGTTAGCTAACGTAGTAGTAACACCTAAAAAAGGAAATAAGTTAAGAATGTGTGTAGATTACAAAGACTTGAACAAGGCATGCCCCAAGGACTCTTTTCCTTTGCCTAACATCGATCGAATGATCGATGCGACGGTCAGGCATAAGATACTCAGTTTTCTTGACACCTATTCCGGGTACAACCAAATCTGGATGGACCCGGGCGATCAAGTAAAAATTTCCTTTATCACTAAGTTCGGCACCTATTGTTATAACGTAATGCCATTCGAACTAAAAAATGCCGGTGCCACTTACCAACGCCTAGTAAATCGGATGTTCGAAGAGCAAATAGGAAAACCAATGGAGGTTTACATTGATGCTCCTGTCAGGAGGTGTGAGAGGTTGGCCATGGAGATTTTGAGAAGAGGTCAAGGTAGGCCCAAGCAGTACTGGGGAGAGGTTATTAGACAGGACATGGCGCTGCTTCAGCTCACTGAGGACATGACCCTTGATAGGAGGGTGTGGAGGTCGAGGATTAAGGTAGAAGGTTAGTGGGTAGTTTTTAGTTGTTCACCGATAGTCTTAGTAGCATGCATGTCCCTTCAATATTCTTAGATTTTTATTACGTTATGTGGTTTTGTTCGCCTCAGGTATTGTATTCCCTATTGTTATTATTTGGTACTACTTATCCTTTATCTCTTCCTTTTACTTTTCTCTTCCCTCTTTCTTCCTTCCTTGCTTTCCTCTTCTTCTTCTTGCCCTTCCTGAGCCGAGGGTTTATTGGAAACAACCTCTCTACTGCATTAGGTAGGGGTAAGGTCTGCGTATAGACTACCCTCCCCAGACCCCACCTGTTGGGATTATACTAGGTTTGTTGTTGTTGTTGTTACAAGAAACCTTCAACATACTAAAGAAATACAATATAAAGCTGAACCTGGAGAAATGCGCATTCGGAGTCGGGTCCGGGAAATTCCTTGGATTCATGGTGTCGAACTAGGGAATCGAGATCAATCTCGACAAGATGAGGGCCATAGAAGACATCACTGTGGTGGACAATGTGGCGCATAGCCGCCCTGGGTCGGTTCATTTCAAGGTCCTCTGATAAGAGCCATCGGTTCTTCTCGTTATTGAAGAAGAGGAATAACTTCTTGTGGACCCCGGAGTGCCAACAACCTTTAGAAGAACTAAAACGGTACCTTTCGAGCACACCTTTACTTCATACTCCAAAGGCAGATGAGCAGTTGTACTTGTACTTGGCGGTATCCGAGATAGCAGTAAGTAGAGTCTTAGTCTGGGAAGAAGAAGGTACGCAATTTCCTATATATTATGTTAGCAGGACTCTAGGCGAGGCCCAAAAAAGGTATCCTCACATGGAGAAATTGGCGCTCGCTTTTCTTAGCGCCTCCAGGAAGTTAAGGCTATATTTTCAGTGCCATCCCATATGTGTCGTGACTACTTACCCATTGAGGAACATAATGCACAAAACCGAGCTCTCGGGATGATTGGCCAAATGGGCCGTGGAAATTAGCGGGTACGATATTGAATATCAACCCTGAATCGCCATCAAATCTCAATTTTCGGCAGACTTCGTGGCTGACTTAATGCAGGCCTTAATACCCAAGGTCAAAAAAGAATTGTTGTTAACCTCGAGGACCTCCTCGAGGATCTGGACCCTCTTTACGGATGGTTCCTCGAACGCAAAAGGTCTGAACTTGGCATGGTTTTGAAGCCGCCATCGGATAACGTAGTTAGGCAGTCTATTAGAACTGTGAAATTGACTAACAACGATGTCGAGTATGAGGCCATAATTGCAGGTCTCAAATTGGCTAAAAGCTTGGGGACCGAAGTGATCGAAGCTAAATGCGATTCCTTCCTTGTGGTGAATCAAGTCAATGGGATATTCGAAGTGAAAGAGGAATGAATGCGAAGATACTTGGATAAACTACAGGTAACGCTACATCGATTCAAGGAATGTACCCTACAACACGTGCCCCGAGATCAAAATAGCGAAGCCAATGCTCAAGTTAACTTGGGGTCGTCGGTTGATGACGATGAATTCAACTCGGGAACGGTCGTGCAACTCATGAAATCAGTAGTGGAAAAAGGCCATGCCGAGATAAACTCGACAAGCTTAAACTGGGACTAGAGAAACAAGTATATAGATTACCTAAAGATCAGGAAGTTGCCATCGGATCCTAAAGAATCGAGAGCTCTGAGCACGAAGATGGCTAGGTTTAGCCTCTCCGAAGATAATACTCTATTCAGAATAACGTTCGATGGCCCACTCGCCATATGTCTGGGATCGGAGACACCGAATATGTTTTGAGGGAAGTTCACGAAGGTACCTACGGGAACCATTCGGGGGTAGAATCGTTGGTTCGTAAGATAATCAGAGCTGGCTATTTTACCGGATCGACATGGAGAAAGATGCGAAGGAGTTCGTGCGAAAATGCGACGGCTATCAGAGGCACGCACCAATGATCCATCAGCCTGGGGAGCTACTACATTTGGTCTTGTCACCTTGGACATTTATTAAATGGGGAATGGACATCATCGGTCCCCTGCCATGAGCACCCGGTAAGGCTCAATTTATATTATTTATAACTGACTATTTTTCTAAATGGGTTAAAGTTCAGGCATTCAAGAAAGTCAGAGAAAAAGAAGTTATTGATTATTTTGGACCACCTAATATGTCGGTTCGGGATGCCGGCCAAGACCGTATGTGATCAACGGGAAGCAGTTCATCGGCAGAAAGGTAAGAAAAATTTTCGAGGACCATAAGATCAAAAGGATCTTATCAACACCCTATCACCCTAGTGGGAACGAGCAGCCGGAGTCTATAAACAAGACGATACTCCAAAAAATTAAAAAAAAAGTTAACCGATGCCAAAGGAAAATGGAAGGAAATCTTGCCCGAAGTCCTGTGGGCATACCGTACGACCTCAAAGTCTAGTACCGGGGCCACCCTATTTTCGTTGGTTGTGGTGCCGAAGCAGTAATACCGGTCGAGGTAAGAGAACCGAGTCTCAGGTTTCGATATGCAACCAAAGAGTCAAACAGTGAGGCCATGAGCACAAGCCTGGAACTATTGGATGCAAGGCATGAGGTCTCCCTCGTCCGGTTGGCCGCCCAGAAATAGCGGATCCAAAGGTTTACAACCGGAGAGCAAACCTCAGACACTTTAATATCGGGGACTTGGTGTTACGAAAGGTGACACTAAACACCTAGAACTCGAATGAAGGGAAGATGAGACTGAATTGGGAAGGTCCATATCGAATTATCAAGGTTACCGGCAAAGGTTCGTACAAACTCAAAGCAGGGAACGGTGCGTAACTACCGAACAACTGGAACATGACCCACTTAAAATGATACTACTACTAAGGTACGACCTCATTCATTCTTTTATATATATATATATATATATATATATATATATATATATATATAGAGAGAGAGAGAGAGAGAGAGAGAGAGAGAATTGGACTAACACTTGGCAACAACCAAAGAATGATGCAGTTGTTAGGCCTGAAAGCACGCGTTGCACTCTTTTTCTCTTAAACTGGTTTTGTCCCAAATGGGTTTTCCAGCAAGGTTTTTAACGAGGCAACATTGGATCATGCTAACTTAGACTCGAAGACCGGTTTTGAATCGGAGTCAATGGTCACATCAACAGTATCCGAGTCCTCTCAAAGATCGACCTCGAATACTGAGGGCCATCACCCTAGGGTCGTGTTTTTTAGCAAGGAAGAAAACTCTGTGCTCGAATAGTCTAGGCTTGGTAACTAGGATTCATTGTAAGGGCGGAACGATCAAATGAATCGTGCCCGCATAGGTCACACCGGCCACAATACGAGCTTTTATACAATCTTGTACATTACGCATAGAAATGAAAGAAGGTTTCTACCTTGCTAACAAACATTTTTGCTTCTTAAAGGTATCGAGCCTAAGGGTTATTCCTACCCAAGAATTATCGACCCCAAGGGTTACACTTATCCGAGCCCAAGGGTTACCTCGACTCGGGAACTACCATCCTTGATAGTTTCAGACAGCTCAGGTTATCGAAACTCGGAAGCACAAAACCTATTAGATAGTGCCTAAACCTAAAAGGCTACGGCCACCCTAAAAACGATTTGAACCCAAAGGACCACCCCCACACGGGGACTGTCGTCCATGATAAACTCGGACTTCTCGGGTTATCAAAACCCGGAGGTACAAAGTCTATTAGGCAGTACCTGAACTTAAAAGGCTACGGCCACCCTAAAAATGGTTTGGAGACGTCCGAAGCCCGTTATTGAAACATAAGGCCTTCAAATAAAATTTCAAACCTATTCAAAGGTTACCCTTGGCAAAATTATAGTCTAAAATTATTTAAACAAGCATCTCAGGGAAAGCTTTCGATTATTTCGAGCCTCCATAAGTTTTAAGCAAAACTTGCATCGAGGGCAAGTCTTGTTCGACCTCCGAAAAACAACTTATTACTAAGTTTTTCCGTGCTAAGGCATTTGAAATCTTTGCAATTGTAAAAAGGATACTAAAGGTAATAAGCTTGAAAATTGCCAAAAGGGAAAAAACCTTAGATATACATTCAGAATATCTTTACAAAGGCTAATGAAAACGAACTCAACAAAATAAATGTACAAAATGAAAAAACAAAGACAAAAATTCCTAAGGCACCTACGCCTAATCTTCACCAGAGCCGTCAGGGTCTTCTCCATCTTCGGGTTCACTGGAGCCCTCAGAGCCTTCTTCACCCTCGGGTTCAGCCAGCTTCTTGGCCTCGACCTCGAGCCTTTTCACCTCCTCGATCTCGATCGACACGTCAAAACCTCAGGCATGGATCTCTTCGACGGTCTCCCTTCGAGACAACCGCTTCATGTACTCAACAATGACTTTCAAGCGGTCCTCGGCCACCTCAACATCAGCCCTATACTGGCCACCATCTCTTCAGCATCTTCCCCGGTTGTTTCCGACTCGGACTTCATTATTTCGAGCTCCTTGCCAAGGGCATCCCATTCAGCAATGGCCGTGTCACGCCCCAAACTTGAAGAGGCGTGGCCGGCACCCGGTGCCATACTCGGCCTGAGCGTACCACTCTGTAACTGTGAATTCTGGAGGGGTAACCCTCAACTTAGGCCGATGAGGCCATATTCTGAATTATCTGAAAATAATGTCTCTCTTATCTGAGGGGTAAACATACCCAAAAGCTGATATATATAATTATGCAGGCCGACGAAGCCACCATGAACATCAACTGCTATACAAAATATACAGGACTCGTCTACAAGCCTCTAGAAATAACTGAACTATACCATGGTCGGGACAGGGCCTCGACCTACCCATCAAACCTGTATATATAAAATGGAATCCAAGGTCTAGACCTAGTAACTCCGAGGAAGTGGAGCTTACTAACCAAGCTTATGTTTGACTCTATCTACTGGGAGGGTCTGTCCAACTGTCAACCAGGACCTGCAGGCATAAAATGCAGCGTCCCCGGTAAAAACGACGTCAGTACGAAATAATGTACCGAGTATGTAAGGCAACAGAATAATTAAAAGCTGAAACTGACCTGATAATATAATAACTGAAAGTAACTGGGAGTCAAAGATAATCTGAAGATATGCTTACTTGTTGATACTGACTCAACTCTCTCAATATAGTAAGTAAAATAGATGTTCGACCTTATAAGGCTTGGTATGTTTAACTGCTTTGCCGTAGTAGGCTCGCTCATAGGCACTCAACCATACTAGGGTCTGTATCTCAGCTATTCTAGGCTCGCTCATAGGTGTGCGGCCACATTAGGCTCCGTATATAACTTACCATCTGATCGGAGGTTACCCAATAGGGGCCTGCCCATCGATTATAGCTCGATGGTGGTGAAAATACTTTAATACTGTATATATATAGACTCTCTGCTCTCTTGGCTGAAAGAAGACAATACTAAACTGAATATGAAGCCCCGATAAGGGAGAATGCTGTAACTTATGAGACTAGGACAATGTACATAAATTCAGGAATATGAACTTCTCTTTATGTCTCGTTGTTGTCACACCTCCTTTTTACATTTACCCCCGCAAGAGGGTATAAGTAAAGGGAGTTATTTCCAACTTGAAGTGACAATCGAAACGGGATTTATTTAATTAAAAATCAGAGTCGCCACTTGGGAGATTTATGGTGTCCCAAGTCACCGGTTTTAATCCCGAATCGAGGAAAAGAATGACTCTGTTATTACAGACTGCGAATCAGAAATCCGAGTAAGGAATTCTGTTAACCCGGGAGAAGGTGTTAGGCACTCCCGAGTTCCGTGGTTCGAGCACGGTCGCTTTGATCCTACTTGGCTTATTAAATTATTTAATTACTGATTTTAGAACCTATGTGCTTCTTTCACCACTTTTAATTAAGAAAATTATCTTGAAACGGGTTACGCGTACTTATACCCGCTTGTTTGGCGCGTCAAAAATCATGTCACGCGAACGTGTCCACAATTAATAACGCTTTATTATTATTAAGAAAATTTGGGCCAAAGTTGCGCGAACGCATACTCCGATTTTGTTTTTAGAAGCGTAATTGTGTTACGCGGACGTATACACAATCACACTAGTATTTTAAAACGGCCCTAAAGGATATTCCACGAAATATTTAGTCATTTTTACATCTAGATTATGAAATTAATGTGAGGGATGTATGTGATCTAATGAACTTATAGAGACTGAATATAATTAAGACTCGTAACTCATTTTATTATTAAGAAAAGATTGAGCGAAGTTGCGCGAACGCATACTCCAAATTAATTTAGGATCATGGTCAGGTTACGCGAACGTATACGCGACCACAATCGTATCTTAAACGGTCCTAAAGGCTTGCTACGAACACTTATTAATTGTGATATCTATATCATGAGCTTAAACGGGCTAGGTAAAATTATTCTTAAGGCATCTATTATAATTAGACTAACCCATGTAATGACTGGGCCCCAAATGAGGCCCAGCTTGGCAGTCCAGTCATGAGGAGCGAATTGCTCCTGAGGTCGGCCCATCATTAAACTATGAGCAGGGACCCAACCGTGTAAAAATGGCCAATTTAAAAGACTAAATAGGCTGCCTGCTTCTTAAATAGAAAGGGTCCACAAATGAGTCGACATTACTGGCCTCTAGCCCATTAATAACTGTAAAGAACCAGTCATGTGACCAACTTGGGCGATTAACAACTTACGCACCCATTCGTGATTCCAAAGAGAAAGGATTAGACTTCATTCAAGTGCTGATTTTCAAAATTATGCCAATGCTAAGGAAATCCTTTTAAGCAAATTTATTTGCAAAAAAATACCAGTTAATCTACCTTTCACATGAACCAACTAACTGAATGCTCTAGACTTCAATTACCAATTCACACCCTTTAAAGACAAATCAATACTATATTATAGCATTTCAAATGGCAGTAAAAGATCCCAACATATTACTCATCACGACTGAACATGAAAATTACTCAAAAATTTGAACACAAATCTCATCGAGTTCATGTGGCAGCCTAGAATTAGCTAGCACAATGAAAGTCCCATTATTACAACCATACATCTATCTAGGAAATGTAAGAAAAATACTGAATTCCTTATCACATACAAATCAAATGATGGTAATTCTGCCACCCTAATATCTAACAGTCACAACCATGTAAGTTCAATTAACAAAGTAAATTCCAAGTCACTGCTACACACTCAAAGTCTAATGACATAATGTTAACCTACTCAAATGATTGAGATCTAAAACTTAACTAATATTTCAAAGCATATTGATGGACAAAATTGTGCAAAAATGGAAATTTAAACATAAGAAATAAAGAAGGAATAAGACAAATGCCATCTTCATTCATTCTCCCAACTTGAGCATCAAATTACATAGGTTTAGAGAGAAATATGTACCTGGGAAAAGAAAAAGGAAATAAAATGAGGCAAGTCAGCAGTAGAAAGCAACAGCAACAGGATGATCAACCCGGAAAATGATTTGAGAAATCACTTGAAACCAAACCGAAATTCAAGACCAAATTCCAGCCAAAATAAACCGAATAAAACTTGAGTATCAGCGAGACTTCAACTTATTTCTAGCTGTTAAGTTTTCAGACTTGCCCTAGAGTGAATACCACCAGAATTTCCCCAGATTTCCCAATAGAACCCTAGTATTTTTGGTGTTTTCTCTGATTTTTATACTCAGATGTTAGTAAAACTTCACAGACTTTGTTTTCTGTATTTTTAGCTCTTCAACCTTCCTAAGAAGGTAAGCTAGGCAGCCTAGATTTTTTTTGAATTTTTTCAGCTTCTCCAGGCCTGCCTTCCAAGGCAAGAAAAGGTGTCTTTTATAGGCAAAGGAATAGGGCAACACTTAGGAATTAGATTTACTCCTTAGGTCCCTGATTTTATGACTTGTTCCTCTCATTTTCTGACTTGTGTCACAAGTAACTATAGTCCATCCTAGAAGGTTCTATACTTATTACAATTCCTATTCTATCCTTACCTCACTTCAGAAATTACCAAATCTAATTAAATTACCCTTTTCAATGCCCAAAATATCCTTTAACTATACTGTAATTACTGACCTAGATCACCCTAAACTTGGCCCTATTATCTTAGTCAAAACCCAACTAGGGTAAACCGAATCCCTGCTAAAACAGCTATATCCAAGCCATCCTAAAATTGAACTAAGGGTCTAATTATTCTTCTCAAATCTCATCAACCAAAATCAAGCTAAACAATGAATTTATCAGTAAATGAACAGAGTTGGAACCAAATTAACAACAGTATTTATGGAACAATTAATTGACACCCAACACTGAATCAAACCTAAAAGTTTTTGAACGAAGTTATTATGCAAAGAATAAACGAAAATCAGTCAAAGAAAAGAACCTTACTGATTTTAGGAATTCTGGCCAGCCACTGACGTCCGAATCTTTCAAGATTTCTGACACGCAACATCCCTAATCATGTGTTTTTCGCAAGAATACACCTGGTTAAGGATGGTGCGGTCCAAAATCACAAAGATTTTGAATTAGGGTTCTGCCGGGATCGAGATTTAAGACTCGTGACATTCTGGACAGATTCGAGGGTCGGGGCTTGGGGGGTTTGAAAGAGGAGGTGAAGGCGGTTAGGTGGTGTAAATTTGGGGTGGTTTGGACGGGGTTGCGTCGTGGCCGGAAAATTTAGATTCGATATTTGAGACGTTTGGCCGGGATTCGAGACAAGTGGCTATGGGGGTTGGGTAGAGGAGGTCAAGGCGGTCCCATGGTGTTAATTTGGGGTTATTTGGAGCTTCGCCGCCGCCGGCGGCGAGCGAGCGGGGATGTGGTGGAACAGTGGTGGGGACGCGGCGGCCGGTGGTTCTGGCGGGGTCACAGAGATGGTACGAGGAGGGAGAAGATGTTTTTTAGGGTTGAAGCTGTTTTTCAGACAGTTATATCTAAATTCCCATCTCAAACGATGGCCGTTGGATCACAAGAATTTGACGGCCAAGATTAAAAGTCGCCTAAACGACGTCGTTTCAGGAAGGGGATGGACCGGGTAATGGGGATGGGTATGGGCTGGGTCGGCTTGGTTGGTTTTAATTCGTTTTGGGCTAAGGTTTTAATTGAAGATTGGCCCAAATTCCCTTAATGGCCTTTCTTTCATTTATTCCTTTATTTGTTTTTTTTTTTTTGCATTCTCTTTATTTTTGCTTTTGTATTTTATTTTTTCTAATTTTTCAAAGATGCAAAATTAAACTAACAATTAAGCTAAAACTAATTAATGCCTAAAATTTATTTAATAACTATTTTGTGACAATTTCACGGTTAAAACAATAAAAAATGCATAAAGTGGGCCATTTTTGTCATTTTCTTCATATCTTATTCTAAAACAAATTAATCCCTAATTAATACTAACCATGAAATTAAAACCTAAATGCAAATGCGTATTTTTGTATTTTATATGAATAAAAATGCACAAACAAAATGCAGACAATTAGCACAAAATGACACCAAGATTCACCAAAATTGTAAAATAGTAATAATAAGCAAACAAAAATCATTTGGTTTGAATTTTGGGAATAATTTGCTTAGGGCAAAAATCACGTGCTCACAAGAAACGAAGCACTGACGATAGAAAGTGTGGTTTCAACAGAAGTGGGAGAGTCCCTCACGAAATAACGGTTACATGAAAGAAAGACAAAGGAGTAAATCAGAAAATGCTTTCCGAAGGTTTTAAAGTTGAACCGAATCGAACCACTCTCCTACTTATAGGGATAAGTTGCGCAGAAATCGAAAAGTCATGATTCAAAACGTGCGCGGAAAACCGAAATGTCACATCATCCTCTGAACCGCCTCGGGGGCAAATATAATAATGACGCATACAGGCGATGACGTCATTCCAAAAAGAAAGCCACGCGTCAGTGGCTCAACAACGTCATATATTTCACCTCATTCATATTGCCGCCCCTGGTCGAGGTCAAATTCTCCTAAGTCGAGGTTCGTATTTTCGCCCATCGAAGACGCCCACCGAATGCGTCTCCAACGAGCGGAGGGACTAACTGTATAGGGTCAAATTTGACCGTCAGTGTCTTTACGCCAGTGGGTACGCCCAGTGAGTGTACGCCGACTAACGTAGCGGGTACGACTCGGATGTGGGGACAAAAGCGACATCGTTTAGGACTCAGTATCTTCACTAGGGAGACCTTACCTATTTTTGTAACTTTTTGATTATTTCGAGGAAGGTCTCTTATTATATAAAGGAGACCTTCACATTGTAAAGGGGGGATTCTGAAATAATACAACTCTCTCATTTTCTGACATTCTCTCTCTATCTTTGCCTCAAACGAACATATTCTCTTCAGTTCATATTATCACTTTGCAATACTAGATCTACAACAATAACATCATCTTTACATCTCTAGGTCTATTATATTTGATTACGATTTACCCTTTTCTTATTTTTGATTGTTTTCTAGCTTACAAAATATTTTGTTAACTTTTGAGCCAAACAAACCCGACCTATATTTTTCCTTCATTTTTTTGTACAAGATACAGCTCCTAGTACTTTTTTTTTTCTTTCCTAAAGTTACATTAGTAAAAAGATGTGGGAACCCATCCCCAAGGTTTTCACTTTTCAATTCTGTCAAACTCGTATTTTTCCTCTTTGTTTTTTTTGTTTTGCTGCGACAAACTTGCGTACGTGATGTTTCTTCTTTTTTGCTTTTGATTTCTTTCGTATTATTTTTCTTTTTTGGACACATCATTATATCCTTTTCAATATGGCGCATTCCTCATTTCTTCTTCCTCCAAAACACTTGAGAATCTTGGTATTCCTCATCTCATTTATTTTTTATTTTTTGTCATTCTACCGGTAATATAAAAAATTAAATAAAATTTATCACCATATATATCACTCAAAATCTTGATATTTCTCACTTTCAGTTCTAGGTAAAGGTAGGGGTGTGCATTCGATTTATCGAGGCATAATGATAGTAGGGTCGGGATATCCCCGCCCTCCGAACCGGACGTGAGGGTCTCCCCTCATCCGGCTCTCTGCAGGGGACTCTAATTTTTTCAACGTTGAACTTGAGCAGAACGAAATGGCTTCTCTAATAAATCGACTTCCTAAGGAAGAAAAGCCAATCAACCAACAAATAGATATGCTTCACAGAAGGAAGAGATAGAATCCAGCTTTTGTTTGTTATCAGGAGTGCAATTGCAATCTGTCTCTATCTGGCTCCTCGCTTTGAACTCAAATAAGACCTTCTTTTGGTCGAGTGACTTCGTTCCTGGTCTTCCTATTCCCTTCGCTTTCCCAGCCGCTGCCTCTAAGACCCTTATCGATTATCGATTTGTACATATGCTTATCGTTATCGTTTCAATAAGGTTTCGATTTTTTCGATTTCGATTTATCGATTTTTGGGGCTTATCGATTCAGTTATCGATTACACCTAAAAGAAAATTTGTGGGATTCCACGGAAAGTATATCGCTATAAACACGCCTAACTAATATGGACCAAAAGAAGCTAAAATAAGACGAACACCGTTTATAACGTAAAAATTGTGTCAACAAGCACATGCAACGAAACTAAAGTAAGGGATCAAATGTATGCCACCAACACTCCAACGGTATAAAAAAAATAAAAATACATCATTACGGCTAATTCTATTTTCCATTAATTTGAACTTCATTCCCTTGAACTTTAAATATGATCATTCCTTAAATGTGGTAGATGAAATAATAGGCTTAGGGATTTAGGGTAAAGGAAAGGGTATTATAGAATAAGGGTAAAAATAATAATAATAATAATAATAATAATAATTTTTTTTTTAGTATTTCTTATCGGTTTATCGATAAACCGATAACCGAAGAGGACAAAATCGAAATCGAAATCGATAACTCGATAAGGAAAATTTCGAAATCGAAATTAATAAATTGATAAACCGATAATAAATAATCGATTCGATTTATCGATAAACCGATTCGAATGCACACCCCTAGGTAAAGGCGTAAAAGAAATTATACAATTTCATCATTTACAAGATAATTACAGATAAATTTTTATGACAGTACATATTAATCTATAAACCTAATAAATAATATATTATAATCGATTAAATTATACTTCTCATGTAAATATCTTTACATTATCAGTATATATATTATATGCTCTTGTTGGCAATCGCAAGACAATTCTTGACATGCAAATGCAATACTTACATATATCGTTTCATAATAACAAGATTCCCTTAAAACGACCTCAGCTATTAGTTTTGTTTTGTTTAATCATCATAACTCGTAAGCATCAGGTTTGTCGGGTTCTAATCTTTCATTATAACTTAAAAAAGGGAGTCGGGAAAAGGTCGCACTCTTTTAGCCTAATGTTTATGGCTCAAACATTTGATCGGTGGCGAGTCAGAAATTTTACTAAAGGGTACTAAAATATAAGAAAATAAACACACGAAGAATATATATATTGTATGCTCAAAAATTATCACATACCTTATGAGTATAAAACAATATAAATAAATCACGGGAAAATTATAGCAAACCATAATAATCCGTTGGACCAAATGAAGGAAACGAAAATAAGTACTCAGAGTTAGGAGGAGAAACATTAAGATTCTTTATTGATAATGTTGATTTGGCCTGCCTCTCCATGAAGAGGTTCAGAGCCTTACAATGGTGTTTTTCTCTCTCACAATATGGGTATCATTGTGTTTTTTCTCTCTCCCTCGGATAGTGACCGAGAAGCAGCCCCTTTTCTAGGGTTTCCTCTCTTGGTATTTATAGCTGTGAGCTTCGTGAGCTGGCAATAAGTGGTCGTGACCACGTTGGGATTTCGCCTTCACGGTGGCGGATGGGCCGTGGCCTTGTTGATCGAATCAGATGAGGGTTGAATATCGTTAATTCTAAGTGGTCGTTCCACTAATTAATCATGAATTAGCTTAAGACGGGATTAGCTTCGTTAATTATCGTGGGGTCGGATTCTGACCCATACAGTTAGTCCCTCCGCTTATTGAGGTCGTGCCTTGGCTGAGCTCGATGAGTGGATTCCATCGACTGTAGTTTGAGAAACTCGGATAGGGAGGTCGACCGTCGCTTCGGTCGAGGCCGAATTCTCTTTGGCGATGGCTCTTAGCCTTGTAGAGTGTTAGTGTTTTGTTATTGTGCTATCAAGTCGTTGTTCGATCGAGGTCGAACTCTCCTCCTTGGCGAGGGCGCTTGACCCTTTAACTTAATTCGAGTGAGGTCGAGCTTTGTGGTGCTCCAATCCTTACGTTTGTTTGGGAGCGTAACCGTCGACCATGGTGGACGGGTCATATATCGTGCAGCCGAAGGGAGTAGGGGTACACTGGATACGTGTTTGGCGACGTCTATCGTTCTTAAGGCGCACGGAACATCATCTCGGTGTTCATGGGTTGTTGCAACCGTTTTGCAGGTGAGACGCCGGTTGGCGACTGAAGAGCCGCTTCACGGAGCCTGTCATAACGACGCGTGTTTCTGCAGAACCGAATCGGTTTGCGGTTGGTCATGTAGTTAATGAAGGCTTTTGGGGCTTGTGAAAGCCACTTGTGTTGCTTATAAATAAGGGCTGACCCATACATTTTTATATTCTCATTGTTTGCTAGAGAGAGGTTCTGAAGAAGCTTTTCTTCCTGCTAATTCACCTTTATCTTTGTTCTTCGATTTATATAACTTCCGTCTTCGTCCCTCAAACTTTGTTTCATTCTCATTATTGACTCAACAATGGCAGGCAGTTCTTCCCAAAACGTTCTTCCGACGGGTCTTCCGGTTAACTCTCCGGTGACTGAAGGGCCATCTCCGGCAATGGGCGGTGCAGAACTGGTGGAGACTGATGAAGTTCCATCGGTTGACGAGATAGTATCTCTGCC
>NC_031991.1:8838360-9018831 GCF_001879085.1 Nicotiana attenuata
ATCCTGTGACCCCGCCAGAACCACCGGCCGTCGCGTCCCACCACTGTTCCACCACATCCCCGTCGCTCGCCGCCGGCGGCGGCGAAGCTCCAAATAACCCCAAATTAACACCCATGGGACCGCCTTGACCTCCTCTACCCAACCCCATAGCCACTTGTCTCGAATCCCGGCCAAACATCTCAATATCGAATCTAAATTTTCCGGCCACGACGCAACCCGTCCAAACCACCCCAAATTTACACCACCTAACTGCCTTCACCTCCTCTTTCAAACCCCCCAAGCCCCGACCCTCGAATCTGTCCAGAATGTCACGAGTCTTAAATCTCGATCCCGGCAGAACCCTAATTCAAAAATCTTTGTATTTTGGACCGCACCATCCTTAACCAGGTGTATTCTGTGCGAAAAAACACATGATTAGGGATGTTGCGTGTCAGAAATCTTGAAAGATTCGGACGTCAAGTGGCTGGCCAGAATTCCTAAAATCAGTAAGGTTCTTTTCTTTGACTGATTTTCGTTTATTCTTTGCATAATAACTTCGTTCAAAACTTTTAGGTTTGATTCAGTGTTTGGGTGTCAATTAATTGTTCCATAAATACTGTTGTTAATTTGTTCAAAACTCTGTTCATTTACTGATAAATTCATTGTTTAGCTTGATTTTGGTTGATGAGATTTGAGAAGAATAATTAGACCCTTAGTTCAATTTTAGGATGGCTTGGATATAGCTGTTTTAGCAGGGATTCGGTTTACCCTAGTTGGGTTTTGCTAAGATAATAGGCCAAGTTTAGGGTGATCTAGGTCAGTAATTACAGTATAGTGTTAAAAGGATATTTTGGGCATTGAAGGGTAATTTAAATTAGATTTGATAGTTTCTGAAGTGAGGTAAGGATAGATAGGAATGTTAATAAGTATAGAACCTTCTAGGATGGACTATAGTTACTTGTGACACAAGTCAGAAAATGAGAGGAACAAGTCATAAAATCAGGGACCTAAGGAGTAATCTAATTCCTAAGTGTTGCCCTATTTCCTTTGCCTATAAAAGACACCTTTTCTTGCCTTGGAAGGCAGGCCTGGAGAAGCTGAAAAAATTCAAAAAAAAATCTAGGCTGCCTAGCTTACCTTCTTAGGAAGGTTGAAGAGCTAAAAATACAGAAAACAAAGTCTGTGAAGTTTTACTAACATCTGAGTATAAAAAATCAGAGAAAACACAAAAATACTAGGGTTCTATTGGGAAATCTGGGAAATTCTGGTGGTATCACTCTAGGGCAAGTCTGAAAACTTAACAGCTAGAATAAGTTGAAGTCTCGCTGATACTCAAGTTTTATTCGATTTATTTTGGCTGGAATTTGGTCTTGAATTTCGGTTTGGTTTCAAGTGATTTCTCAAATCATTTTCCGGGCTGATCATCCTGTTCTGTTGCTTTCTACTGCTGACTTGCCTCATTTTATTTCCCTTTTTCTTTTCCCAGGTACATTATTCTCTCTAAACTATGTAATTTTGATGCTCAAGTTGGGAGAATGAATGAAGATGGCATTTGTCTTATTCCTTCTTTATTTCTTATGTTTAAATTTCCATTTTTGTACAATTTTGTCCATCAACATGCTTTGAAATATTAGTTAAGTTTTAGATCTCAATCATTTGAGTAGGTTAACATTATGTCATTAGACTTTGAGTGTGTAGCAGTGACTTGGAATTTACTTTGTTAATTGAACTTACATGGTTGTGACTGTTAGATATTAGGGTGGCAGAATTACCATCATTTGAATTTGTATGTGATAAGGAAATTCAGTATTTTTCTTACACTTCTAGATAGATGTATGGTTGTAATAATGGACTTTCATGTGCTAGCTAATTCTAGGCTGCCACATGAACTCGATGAGATTTGTGTTCAAATTTTTGAGTAATTTTCATGTTCAGTCGTGATGAGTAATATGTGGGATCTTTTACTGCCATTTGAAATGCTATACGATATAGTATTGATTTGTCTTTAAAAGGGTGTGAATTGGTAATTGAAGTCTAGAGCATTCAGTTAGTTGGTTCATGTGAAAGGTAGATTAACTGGTAATTTTTTGCAAAAATAAAATTTGCTTAAAGGATTTCCTTAGCATTGGCATAATTTTGAAAATCAGCAACTTGAATGAAGTCTAATCCTTTCTCTTTGGAATCACGAATGGGTGCATAAGTTGTTAATCGCCCAAGTTGGTCACATGACTGGTTCTTTACAGTTAATTAATGGGCTAGAGGCAGTAATGTCGACTCATTTGTGGACCTTCTATTTAAGAAGCAGGCAGCCTATTTAGTCTTTTAAATTGGCCATTTTTATAAGGATGGTACGAGGAGGGAGAAGATGTTTTTTAGGGTTGAAGCTGTTTTTCAGACAGTTATATCTAAATTCCCATCTCAAACGATGGCCGTTGGATCACAAGAATTTGACGGCCAAGATTAAAAGTCGCCTAAACGGCGTCGTTTCAAGAAGGGGATGGACCGGGTAATGATGGGTATGGGCTGGGTCGGCTTGGTTGGTTTTAATTCGTTTTGGGCTAAGGTTTTAATTGAAGATTGGCCCAAATTCCCTTAATGGCCTTTCTTTCATTTATTCCTTTATTTGTTTTTTTTTTTGCATTCTCTTTATTTTTGCTTTTGTATTTTATTTTTTCTAATTTTTCAAAGATGCAAAATTAAACTAACAATTAAGCTAAAACTAATTAATGCCTAAAATTTATTTAATAACTATTTTGTGATAATTTCACGGTTAAAACAATAAAAAATGCATAAAGTGGGCCATTTTTGTCATTTTCTTCATATCTTATTCTAAAACAAATTAATCCCTAATTAATACTAACCATGAAATTAAAACATAAATGTAAATGCGTATTTTTGTATTTTATATGAATAAAAATGCACAAACAAAGTGCAGACAATTAGCACAAAATGACACCAAGATTCACCAAAATTGTAAAATAGTAATAATAAGCAAACAAAAATCATTTGGTTTGAATTTTGGGAATAATTTGCTTAGGGCAAAAATCACGTGCTCACAGTTATCAAACACCTGTAGTTATAGGATCATGCCAAAATGAAGGAAATGTTTAGCCTTAACATACCTTAACCTTGCTGAGTCCTTAATAGCTTCCAAGCAACTCTTCAAACAACTCATCCCAGTCTACCATAGCATAAGGAGATTCAAAATCAGTGCTGAGTAAAGGTTAAGTCTGTAACTTATGCTAGTAGCTCGTTTTATGTAAATTTGGGCTGCATTTCCCTTGTAACAAGGGCCTTCTCCAATACCATATACCAACAAAAACAACCAGAGCAATACAATAAGAACAACATCAACAATAGGGTACAAACTATTTCATTAACAAGTCGTCAACATATATCGACGAGCGGCAAGCTAGGATTGAATCCCTTTAGCACCCTTCAACCCCATTATCACCCCTTATAGACTTCTTAGATTAACTTAACAGCATCATTAACATAATAATGAAGTCATTCATCAATGATTCCATCCTTATACCATATATTTATAACAAAGGAAACAATCCACAACTCCAACTATCTTCAATTATCAACTTTATTCACTAGTTCATGTCTAGTACATCCATTTAACTTAAGCAACATCTAGATAACCTTAAGAACATGCAAGAAAACAATAAAAATACATCCTAAAGTATCTTCAAGTCGAAATCCAAGTTATATTTAGCTTACAACGGCCCTCAATGGCAATACAATACCATAGAAGTGACTTAAGCTAATCCAAGTATTATCTTGTAGTTTATCATCCTAACAACTTAACCAACATACAAGCAAGCTTAATCACAACTAGTAGTCGGTTATACTCACCTTAGCGAGTAGAAACAACTTGAAATTTCAGCCAAACATAGTCCACAACTATCCTCAATGACAACACAGCCTCAAAGAGGTGTTGTTCTTCACTAGAACTAACTTTTGATGTTGAAATATGGTGTAATCCATTTGAAAGACTTGAAATAACCTAGGGTTGATATGAAAACCTTGGGAGAGTGTTTTATAGAACTTAAAACACTTAAAACAACCTCCCACACGAGCTGGAACCACCCAAAATCAGCAACAACAAGAAACTTACTAGTGCGACGGGATTCCCGACACTTGATTTGTGTTGTTTACCCTTTGTTTGGGTCTTGGATCATGAGAGAACCTTGAGAAAGTGTTTTTAGGTGTCTAGGGTCTGAAGATAATGAAAAATAATGAGTTAAAACGGGGTTGAGACGTCTTATATATATCAATATATCTCAACCACCATTGTGGGTCCCATGGAGAGCTGCTTGGCGCAATCTCGCAAAAACGCGAATATCACTCTACTCCGATGTCATATCGATGAATGGTTTAATGCGTTAGAAATTAGACTCATAGATATTTAATTTGGTAAGTATATTACCCCATAATCCGAAGTATATTGGGAGAAAATCACATCTACATTTGACCTAATTTTCAACATATTTATGAATGTAACTTGTGATGACCTTTGCCGACTTTTGTTCCACAACTTGATTGACTTAAAAACATAACACACGACTATCATACGACTAAAATAACTCATAACATAAACTCCTTATCTTGTTAAGCACCCCAGTCTCATCACAAACGTACACGTTACAACATTCCCAACTTGTCGACATTCGACAAAACTTATTTTCTTCAATTTGTTTAGCTTCTTAGCCTTTCAACCCTCTTGGTACTTGTTATCCATGATTTTAAAGATTTGTAATCTCCAAGGTAACATGATTTACTTACTTTGTGTACTCTCAAAGATGATCTCATTTATGAGCTTACATCAATTGACTTACGAATACTCTTTCCTACGAAGATATGAGGCGTAACAAGCCGAGCCCATCTGAGCTTGAAGATACTCATTTTGTCGACCCCGTGCATCGGCCTTCTCTTTCGCCACTCGGAGTTGAAACTCTGCCGGTGCTAGCTGCGCCCGGGCGGTCTCCTTCTCCGAAGCCAGCCAGTCTATTTTGCCCTTCCATACATCGTCAGTGGCCTGGACCTCGCTCATTTCAGCATGGAGTTGGCCGATCCGATCAATATTCTGCTGAACCTACGAGGTTTGGTCGTTAGTAGCCATGGCCAAGTCTTCATTGCTAACTTTGAAAACCTGTACTTGTTCCACCAAGTCGGCATGCTCCTTCTAAGCCGCATCCAACTCGGCCTGGAGATTCTTGATGGCCCCTTCGTGTTGCTCGTTGAGAAGCTTATACGTGTCTCTTATCTCAGCAAGCTCCTTGGCCTTAGCCTCGAGTTGGTTATTTCACGCCGTAAACCTGAAGAGGTGTGACCGGCACCCGGTGCCATACACGGCCCGAGCTCTGTAACTGTGAACTCTGGAGGGGTAACCCTCAACTTAGGCCGATGAGGCCATATTCTGAATCATCTGAAAATATCGTCTCTCTTATCTGAGGGGTAAACATACCCAAAAGCTCATATATATATAACTGTGCATGCTAACGAGGCCGCCATGAAGATCTACTGATATACACACTATACAGGACTCGTCTACAAGCCTCTAGAGATAGCTGAATTGTATCATGGTCGGGACAGGGCCTCGACCTACCCATCAAACCTGTATATATAAAATGGACTCCAAGGTCTAGACCTGGTAACTCCAAGAAAGTGAAGTTTACCAACCGAGATGATGTTTGACTCTATCTACTAGAAAGGTCTATCTAGCTGTCTATCAAGACCTGCAGGCATGAAATGCAGCGTCTCCAACAAAAAGGACATCAGTACGAAATAAAGTACCGAGTATGTAAGGCAACAAAATAACTGAAAGCTGTAACTGGACTGATAATATAATAACTAAAAGTAATTGGGAGTCAAAGATGATCTGAAGATATGCTTACCTATTGATACTGACTCAACTCTCTCAATATAGTAAGTAAAATAACTGTCCGACCCTATAAGGCTTGGCACATATAACTTTTATGCCGTAGTAGGCTCGCTCATAGGCGCTCAGCCATACTAGGCCCTGTATCTCGGCCATTCTGGGCTCGCTCAAAGGCGCTCAGCCACAGTAGGCTCGGAATATAACTTACCATCTGATTTGAGGTTGCCCAATAGGGGCCTACCTACCGAATATAGCTCGATGGTGGTGAAAATACTGTAATACTCTCTCTCTCTCTCTCTCTCTCTCTCTCTATATATATATATATATATATGTATATATGTATGTATGTATGTATATATGTATGTATGTATGTATATAGACCATCTGCTCTCTTGACTAGAAGAAAAAAATACTTAACTGAATATAAAGTCCCCATAAGGAAGGATACTGTAACTTATGAGACTACGATAATGAACATAAGTTCAAGAATACGAACTTCTCTTTATATCTCGTTATTAAACATATGTAGTTATGGGATCATTCCGAAATGAAGGAAAGGTTTAGCCTTAACATACCATAACTCTGTTGAGTCCTTAATACCTTCTAAGAAATTCTTCAAATAATTCAACTCAATCTACCATAGCATAAGGAGATTCAAAATCAGTGATGAGTAAATGCTAACAACTTAACCAACAAACAAGAAAGCTTAAGCACAATTAGTAGGATGGTATACTCACCTTACAATAGCAACAACTTGAAATTCAGCCAAACACAGCCCACAATTATCTTCAATTAAAAACTCAAAATAACGTAGCTCATACAAAACCCAACACTATTTATCATCCCTACCAACAAACTTCAATTTCACAAGACTATTCTTTTAGGGCAGGGGCGGCGAATTTTGTGGCCTAAAGCCAAATTTTACGAGGGGCCTTATTTTTTTTATAACTTATTATTCTTTAATTCGTTTAGCTTATAAGCCTTCCAACCCTCTTCGTACTTGTTATTCATGATCTTAATTATTTGTAACCTCCATGGTAACATGATTAACTTACTTTATAAACTTTTCAAAGATGATCTCATTTCTGAGCTTACATCAATTGATTTATGATGTACTCTTACATATATAAACATGGGTTGTAACAGGTTAACCTCAGACCTATACCGAAAAAAGCTTTCATGATGGAGTACCGAGGCCTGCAAAAAGATAAAATAAAGAAGACATGAGAAATATCAAGAACTAAGTCAGAGGATAAAAGAGCATAATCATGCCTTACCCGATTCAGCGCCTGCTGCGCTTCATTGAACAAGCACGACACGTCCACCTCATTCATTTTCGCCTGTCTTCTTCGGTTACCAGGCACCGGAGGTAGCTTGCTACCCCCACGGGAGTAGAAAGAACCTGGGCATCCTCCGAGATAGTGATGATTTTCGATCTCTTACGGCCAGGATCCATACTCGGGGTGGGGAACTGGTTGATTAACTTTGGGCTCGAGTTCAGCCCGCTGACCTCCAAAGACGGATCTTTCCTCGGCACTGCCAGGTCGCCCAGCCCGAAAAATCCTAAAAGACGGACGAGTCCACGCTGTCGAAAAAGGAATGAAGGGGATCGTCCACGCCATGAGCCCCTTCGTTAGACCTCTCTTTCCCCACTCGGGCCTCCTCGAGCATGGACTCGGTATAAAAAGGCGACCCTGAAATATCTATTACACCGGGTGCCTCCTTCGGGCCGTGGCTGGTATCGCGGGAAGTCTCAGCCCCAGACTCTTCATTGACCTCCCTAGTCTGAGGGAGATCGGACTCATGAATCTTCTGTTCAATAGCTGGCCATTCCTCGAGGGATGTCGGCCCGTGGGCCACAAAACAATCATCCTCCTCGGGCTCATCTCTAAGCCGAAAAAGCAAGTTCGAGTCGGGTGCTCGAGAGCTGGACCTCTCCTTTAGCTTACAGGCCAACCTTCTCTTTGGTTTCTTCTTCTTTGAGATGGGGGATACCGAAGCCTTCCTTTTCTTCTTCTCTCCTGCTGCAGCCCCGAGCTGTCCCAAAGCGGAGGGATCGACGGACAGATCCTTGTCCCCTACTGAAGGCCTAAGTTCAATGGTCTTAGGCAAACCTGTGAAAGGAAAAGTGAATAAAAGAAGGTAAGTACGATACGAATGGGAGAGCCAGATGTTGCCTATTCGAGGAAGGGTCTTACCGTGAGAATGGGCTTCCCGGCGGCCTCTCGAGAGTTTTCACCATGAGCGCTTGGAATAAGGCATCTGTGATCAAATGCCCTCGATCCACTCCTTGAGCCGAGGGACGACATTTGGGACTCGAGCGACGGCTGCACCACCACAAATGCAAGTGAGGAAAAAGAAGATAAACTTAAAATCGACATTTAAAGGAAAATTATACTTATGAGATGCATTCCACATCTTAGGGAACGGTTTGAGTTTGGAGGGAACCAAGTCTTCGGTCTTCATCTGAATGAAATGTCCATGTCAGCCCCGCTCCCAGTCCTCATCGATTCTCGAGAATGGGGCTTTGCTGGCCCGGCATGTGAGCTTTATTAGTCCCCCTCGGAAGATTCGGGGACTGCAAAGGCGGAGTAGGTAATCGATGGTGAACCGACGAGATTCAGTATTGTTCAAGAAATAACGAAGGAGGATTACGATCCTCCATAGTGATGGGTGGATTTGACCAAGGCATACTTCGTACCTCTTGTAGAAATCCAAGATGACCGGGTCCACTGGGCCCAACGTGAAGGGATAAGTGTAAACACTTAGGCACCCCTCCACGTGGGTAGTGATGGCGTCAGCAGGCCCGGGGACTATTTTGTCCTTACCTGCCCAGTTACAGTCTCTTGGACTGCGGGAAGGACTTCTTCAGTGGACCTCCCGAGGACGACCACATCGGGAGTGATTTCCTCAATTTCAGCAGTCGGTTGTGAAAAAGAAGCGACTTGGCGCGGAACAAATTTGGAAGTTTTAGCCATTTTTATTTTGAAAAAGCTTGAAAAATATGAAGAAAGGTTGAAAGATGAAAAGTCAAGTGCGCTGGTTTGAATGAAAATTAGGTAAAAACTCGCAACTTACTGAGGAATCATAGAGTATGAGAGTGAGAAGAAGGTTAGTCATATCCTGAAAACTCGAAGGTAGAAGCTTGATCAAAGGTAAAAAATGAACGAAGGAGGAATGTATTTGTAGAAGTTTCGTGCCATTTCGCATTCAGGGATGACCTGCCGATGGCTGACGCGTGTTTGGAGTCATAACGACACTACTGACAGGACATTTCGAATTCTTTGTCGTTTCTGTCACGGCGTATTAAAGAAGGAATCGAAGTGCATATGTCGTTCCTCGTCGTTTCAATAAACTTACTCTTAGAGAAATGAGGGGACTATCTATATACGGGTGAGACCGAGCCCGTGGGACACCTCGGTTCTCGATGAAGTAAATGAAGTAGAGACGTGACCGTAAGAAACTGGAATTGGAGCAAGGAGTCCCTCGAGCCAGGGTCCGGCCAAAACACCTGCCCTCGGAGGAATCGGGGCCCTGTCCCCAGGAGTGATTCGAATCCCAGAACTTCGGAGAGCATTTCCAGATAATCGAGCATGACTAACAAAGGGTCGTGATATCCGTGCCCAGCCGGATGTCACGACGTAAATCTCGGCACTTATCGTTAGAAAATCAGTGATTAGTAAAACAGAAAATTTTTACCTTTTATGGAATTGTACTTAGGGTAAAACTCCCCTACTATATAAAGGGGAGTCTAGCTATTCATTAGACAACTATTGTAACACCTAACACGCATATCAAGGCAATATATTCTTATTTTCTTTGTTATTCAAAATTCTTACTTTTGTTCATCGGTTCTTCATTATTGTGAGCCCGGGATCGAAGGCATGCATTTCATTGAAGTTGTTACTGAGTCCGGGATCACTCTCCCTAATTGATTTGATAATTTATCATGTCCTTTATCTGTTCAATCTAATGTAATTTTATCATTTTGTATTGAATTAATCCGCATATCCTTAAAATCACATATAAATTTAATTGTTATACGTTTTTGAGGGAAATCAAGTATAACTAAAAATTGTGTCAAGCAAAAAAAAAAAAAAAAGAAAAGAAGAAGAAGAAGATAGATGGGAGTAGTTGAAGAAGCTCACAAAGTTAAATGGTTGGCTCAGGTGAGGAGACAACCGTACTTGGCCATGGCTTTGGCACTGATATTTAAATTTTTTTTTCGTTTTTTAAAAGTTTTTGTTAATATTTATTTAAGTTAAATTCACATGTGCCCTTCTTATTCGTCACTCTGGCGAGTTACACATACCTTTTTGTGTTTGACTGTGTTTGGCTCAAAAGTTAACAATATACTTTGTAAGCTAAAAAACAATCAAAAGTAGAAAAAGGGTAAATCGTAATCAAATATAATAATCCTAGAGATGCAAAGATGATAATATTGTTGTAGATCTAGTATTGCAAAGGGACAGTATGAACTCAATAAGATGCGTTCGTTTGAAGTAGAGATAGAGAGAGAAAGCCAGAAAAATGAGAGAGTTGTATTAGATCAGATGCCCTCTTTACAATGTGAAGATCTCCTTTATATAATAGGAGACCTTCCTCGAAAGAATCAAAAAGTTACAAAGGTAGGTAACGTCTCCCTAGTGAAGACATTGAGTCCTAAACGATGTCGCTTTTGCCCCCACGGCCGAGTCGTACCCGCTACGTTGGCAGGTGTACACTTATTGGGCGTACCCACTGGCGTAGAGATGTTGAGAGTCAAATTTGACCCTATACAGACTGCTTACTGATTTTATGTCTAATGACACAGTGGTTGAAATGTTCAAATGGAACGTACTTAAAATAGAGTGTATAAGTGAAAAGTATCGACAAGTTGAAGGAACTATCAACATATTTTGCCATTTTTTTTTTCCTTGTATTATCATCTCTGTGGAAAGTATGTTTATTTATTCTACGTTTCAATAACAAGTTTACGTTTCAATAATAAGTTTATTAATGTATCATTTGCACTGGAAGATGTGATTTTGAAGTATTTGCAATTGACAAGGTATTTCATATTGGGTTATGCACTCACAATTCAAGTTTCTATTTTGTAATTTATGTCTTGCCATTATCTATTAACGTTGAAAATCCAACAAGGTCTTAAGCCTACTAGTAAATGATTAAGTCATCAAATGAGTTTGTTTAATTTGATAGTATTATTTTTTTGCAATATATAGAAGCTATGCGAAGAACATGTAAAGCAGTGAAAGAAAGAAAAGGTTACTAAATTCTACAATGGATCTAATAAGCAAGCAAGACCACCCAGAAAGCCACGATGTCAGTGCTTGGTTCAACTGGATCACCCAGGAGTTCAAGTAGAAGAAGATTTGGAGGTGAATAGAGAGAGAACTCAACGGCGTTCAACAATTAATAATTTTTATTAAGCAAATCTTATCTTATCACCATGTTCCTTATGATTTTTAATAGAGTTGGAACAATTGATTTTTAATAGAGTTGGAACAACTTGTAGATCATCAAGGAACAATAATGCAAAGTAATCCGGTATATATGCTTTGATTATCACATAAAATCTTAAACGCAGAGTACTCACATGTTTGTTTGTCATAGTGTAATTACAGTGTAATTACAAATATATTGTTTTGTTGCACAAGTGTAATTACGCGGTTAAATTAAATTTTAAATAAAATAATTATCAAAACTTAACAGTTAATAAAATAAATATATGCCTATAAAGTTTTATAAGTATAAATGATATTATATTTGGTATTTAAGATGTATATTTTTTTCGTTTATATACATTAATTAGTAATCATGTATTGATAACTAATATTATAAAAATAATTTATATATACTTTTAAAATTAATAACATTTACTTTTGATACTTAAAAAAACTAAAAATATACGTCTTGTATGAACATCATGGAATTCATGTTTGATAAAATAAATTAATATTATAAATATAATGTCATAACATTATTCAAATGTTTGACAAAACTAATCTATCAATTCTAACTAAAAAATGAATAACATGCAATGTGAGCCAATACTACTAAAACAAGCAAATTGGAACCATTAATATAACACAATTTCAAAATTCAAAAAATAAATAAATTATTTAACATATGTCAAATTCCAACATAATAACAGTAAGTTCCACTACTAATTAAGATTAGGAAACATAATAAGTTTATAACCACGTTCAACAACGAAAATCCACTTTAATTGCATCTCTCATTATATGCCAAGTTCGTTAATGACACATTATTTATAATATTAGGAGGTGTAGTTTCAAAAAATAAAATAATAAAGTTATATAGAATATAAGCAGTTACATTGAATCACAAGAAGTAAAGGTAGAGAAATAAAAGATAAATAATGTACAAAGAAAAATATATTTTAAAATTTCAAAAAAAATTAAAAAGTAAAAATAATAGAAACGAGAATCAACGAAAAGCTAATCAATTTATGATAAATTCTCATAATACAAGAAATGTGCAACCACAACCCAAAACAACAACAACAACAACAACTACCCAGTAAAATCCCACCAGGTGGGGTCTGGGGAGGGTAATGTGTACGCAGACCTTACCCCTACCCAATAGGGCAGAGAGGCTATTTCCGATAGACCCTCGGCTCAGAGAAAAAGAAAACAAGAAAAGAAAAGATAACTCATTAGTAACTCCAGTAGCAACCGTAATAGTAATGAAAGCATAACAACCAAGAGATGAAAGACATGCAATAACAGTAACCAGTATCTAAGGCCCAGGGCCAAGATAAACAGCAAGTACAGAGTGTATTCAGCCTAAACTGCAAGCTATCTAAGGTCTACCCTAATCCAGCCCCGCCTTACCCCCGGAACGAAGTAAGGAAATAACTACTACCCCCTAGCCTACAACCCTTATGCTAGATCGCCAGACCTTTCTATCAAGGGCCATGTCCTCGGAAAACCGCAGACGTACCATGTCCTGCCTGATCACCTCCCCCCAATACCTCTTAGGCCTCCCTCTACCTCTCCTCGTACCCACCACTGCCAATCGCTCGCACCTCCTTACTGGAGCATCAAGGCTTCTCCTTTGCACGTGCCCGAACCATCTGAGCCTTGCTTCCCGCATCTTGTCATCCACATGGGCCACACCCACCTTCTTCCGAATATCTTCATTCCTAATCTTGTCTATCCTAGTGTGCCCGCACATCCACCTCAGCATCCTCATTTCTGCTACCTTCATCCTCTGGATATGGGAGTTCTTAACCGGCCAACACTCTGCTCCATACAACATGGCCGGTCTAACCACAGCTCTATAGAACTTACCTTTGAGTGGCAGTGGCACTTTCTTGTCACACAAAACTCCAGATGCAAGCCTCCATTTCATCCAGCCGCCCCTATACGGTGAGTGACGTCCTCGTCGATCTCTCCATCCCCCTGAATCATCGACCCAAGGTACTTGAAGCTATCTCTCTTCGGGATGACCTGTGACCCAACTCTCACGTCCGTGCCTACTTCCCTCGACTCAGCGCTAAACATGCACTCCAGGTACTCTGTCTTAGACCTGCTCAACTTGAAACCCTTAGACTCGAGGGTCTGTCTCCAAACCTCCAATCTCTCATTAACACCGGCCCTCGTCTCATCAATTAGAACTATGTCATCAGCAAACAACATACACCATGGCACATCCCCTTGAATATGGTGTGTCAAAGCGTCCATTACCAAGGCGAATAGGAACGGGCTTAGCGCAGAACCTGGGTGTAATCCCATAACAACCGGAAAATGCTCCGAGTCGCCTCCCACAGTCCTAACCTTGGTCGTAGCTCCATCATACATGTCCTTGATTGCTCTTATATAGGCTACCGGCACGCCCTTCACCTCAAGACATCTCCAGAGCACCTCCCTAGGAACCTTGTCGTACGCTTTCTCCAAGTCAATAAACACCATGTGCAGATCCTTCTTCTTATCCCTGTACTGTTCCACCAATCTCCTAATACGGTGGATAGCTTCCGTAGTGGAGCGACCCGGCATGAACCCAAACTGATTGTCGGAAACCGACGTCGTCTTCCTCACCCTCACCTCTACCACCCTCTCCCAGACTTTCATGGTATGGCTAAGTAACTTGATACCCCTATAATTGTTACAACACTGGATATCACCTTTGTTCTTGAGCAACGGCACCACTGTACTCGACCTCCACTCATCTGGCATCCTCTTCGTCCTAAAGATTACATTGAACAGCCCAGTCAGCCATTCCAATCCTGCTCTACCCACACACTTCCAAAACTCCACCGGGATTTCATTTGGCCCGGTCGCTCTACCCCTACTCATCCTACGCAACGCCCCCACGACCTCCTCCACCTTAATGCGCCTGCAATACCTAAAATCCCGAAGACTCTCCGAATGCCCCAAGTCCCCTAGCACTATATCCCGGTCCCCCTCCTCGTTTAGAAAACCGTAGAAGTACGTCTGCCATCTCTGCTTAATCTGGGACTCCCCCGTCAATACTCTACCATCCTCGTCTTTGATACACCTTACTTGGTCCAGATCCCGGGCCTTCCTCTCCCTCGCTTTAGCTAGCCGAAACAGCTTCATGTCCCCGCCTTTCTCCCCCAATTCCTCGTATAGACGGCTGAACGCTGCATTCTTAGCCTCCGTGACCGCCATCTTTGCCTCCTTCCTAGCCACTTTGTACCTCTCTCTATTTGCTCTCCTCTCCTCTTCGCTAGTGCTCCCTGCCATCTTTGCGTACGCTACCTTCTTCGCCTGCACTTTACCTTGGACTACGTCATTCCACCACCAGTCGCCTTGGTGCCTGCTAGCAAAACCCTTTAATATACCTAACACCTCCCTTGCCGCCTTCCTCACACAGCTCGCCCGTCATTGACCACATAGTGCTCGCGTCTCCACTACTCCTCCAAGCTCCCATAGCGGATAACCTACTCTCCAACTCGTGGGCTTTATCCTTGGTTAAAGCTCCCCGTCTAATCCTCGATCGACCACGAGCGTGCCCCTTTTTCCTCTTCAGCCGAATGCACATGTCCATCACTAAGAGCCTATGCTGAGTCGCGAGGGTCTCTCCCGGGATAACCTTGCAATCCTTGCACAACCCTCTATCACCCCTTCTGAGGAGAAGGTAGTCAATCTGAGTCTTCACCGCCATACTCTGGAAAGTAACCAGATGCTCCTCCCTCTTCAGAAAAGTCGAGTTTGCAATTACCAGCTCGAAAGCTTTAGCGAAGTCTAACAGTGAAGTGCCTCCTCCGTTCCTATCCCCAAGGCCAAAGCCACCATGCACCTCGCCATAGCTACCAGCGTCGGACCCAATACGGCCATTAAAATCCCCTCCAATAAATAACCTTTCAGCAGGCGGAATACTACGCACAATCTCATCCAAACCCTCCCAAAAGCGCCTCTTAACCTCCTCATCCAAGCCCGCTTGCGGCGCATACGCGAAAAAAAATAAAAAAATACAGTATGATATATCATGGAAACTGATAACTATGAGTTTAGCTTGGTAAACGATGGCAAAACCAAATTCTTTCATCCTTAACACAGCTACAAAAGAACAGAAATTATTGCTAAGATTACATAAGCTTACACTGGAAGCATGGCAAAACAACTCTACTACAAACACTTTGTCAATGCTTCTAGATAATCTAATCCGACATAGCTTCCTATGTGTGCAATGGCCATTTGAAATATAATAAACATCTATCATAAAGCGCCTCTTTTATTGGTAGGTTAGTATATCTTACGTCCTCTGGGGAACCAATAACCTCAGTAATTTAGTAATCATCATCTGATAATTTAGGATATGTATCACTATCTGCTCCATTACTAAGTTAATGCCAATTTATCACACAAACATTGATATGCTGCACTGCAGGCCTTGAACTTCTCTTCTGCGACAGCCTGTCAATTAATGAAAAACTTGTTATCTAACTATAACAGTATTACAGAGAAACAGATAAGAAAGGCTTGAATAGCATAAACTGATCTGACTTTCACTCTTGACATGAGAAGAGTGAGGTTCCGAGCATAAGCTACAAGTACTGAATATTGACGTCTAGAATTTTTGGTTCCTTTTTTTTTTTCTTTTTTCTCTTTTGCATGTGTATATTTATATTACATGAACTTGATAGTGCATGCAATTGTCAGTATAGTCCAAGGGCAAAAATAATAACCAGCACTAGGAGCTTGACCGATCATTCAGATGAAACAGCACTATAAACATATTGATCGTAATTGAAGCATGGAGTAGTCTCCGTTGTATTCGCCTTATGGAAAAGCCAAGTGGGGTGTGAGGGATGAAGGTGGAAAAGGGTAAAACATCGAAACAAATATGTAATAGTAATGAAATAGATATACCTTAGATGGGCCCTGGTGGCGATCAGGATGCCATTTCAGCGCACATAGACGATATCTGCAAATTTAAAGCATGTGCAATCAGTGATATAGACGTTACATTTGTCAATAAGGATATCAAAGCGCATCTGAAAGTTAATATTTTTCTATCTGGAAGATCATTAAATACTCACGCATTCTTAACATCTTCCAGATTCAAAGGGCCAGATGCATTCAACCCAAGTGTGAGACGCTGTGAACTCAAATCCGACTCTGAATTTTCAGAGTCTGTTGACTCATCATAGTCTGAATATTGATATCTCCGATTCCACCTATGGTTGTTAGAGTAGCTTGATGAGTTCCTCCATTGTGGTTCTTCATTCATAAATGACCAGTAGTAGTACTTGTTCCCGCCAAATGCTGACCGGAAAAAGGTCTCTATCTCAATATCATTATCCTCAAAGAATTGGAAACCTCCTGAAAAATGAGATGACGAAAATCAGCTATTGCTGAATACTCGAAAGGCACAGGGCGATGATAGCTAAATGGCCTGGTTTAACAAACAAAATACGCAAAGAAAGAAAAGTATGCTTCTTTACATGACACTTTTGGAGCTAAAAATGGTTGCGTTTTACAAGATCGAACTCCACCAAAGGTGAAGTTCTCCAGAAACTCTACACACTGCATTCCATTACAAAAGGTGCACTTACTCTGTTGATGTGGTCCCTTGTTCCTTGATCTTCCCCCTTTGTTTCCACTGGCCCTGAAATCTCGTCTAAACCATGAAGTGTCTCGGCTTGAAGATGGGTCATATTCATCAGAATCAGGCTGCCAGCCCTGAAATGAAGAAAAACAACGTTATTATAGAGTAGTTTCTTCACAGCAAAGAATGAAATAGGTACATTGGGTAACTACTCTTGATTTTTAGGACTTCAGAGTAAAATTGAGTATGTAAATGTGTTTGAGCACATAGATAAGCTGGAAAGCGGGAGAATAATTCTTTGTAGAGTACCCTTGGAAAGTGATAGTCTAAAGGCTTTGAAAATTGAATGTGATGCAAGCAGTTACCTGATACGGCCAAAATTTCCAAGCTTTAACTAGAAGCCCCTTTTTCTAGGAAGAGAATAATGTTGTCAGCAATACGAGAAGAATGTGTTACTGGAAAAGAGGACCTCCATTGTTGAATGTACTAAGTGCTCGTTTGGTTGGTTAGTATAAGGAATTAATCATGGTATAAACTCGGCGTTGTTTTGTACATTGTTTGGTTACTAGTTTGCTTTTCCTCATAAGTAATACATGTATAATTTATGCGGGAATATATGCATTATTTTATGCGGGATAGGATGTGGAATAACAATAAGGGGTCGTTTGGTATGATGGATAAGCAAAAATAATCTTGGGATAAAAATAATCTCAGGATTAAGAATAGTACCGAGATAACTTATATCTGCCAGATGGTAGAATAGTAATCCCAAGATAAAGCATTAAAATTGACAATCCCAAGATTAAAACAACATACCAAACAGTCAATAAGAAATAATTCCAAGATAACTAGTTACAGCATAACTAATCTCAGCATAACTTGTCTTCAAACCAAACGACCCCTAAAGGTATTAACAATACATGGATTAAACATTCCACAAGAAATCATCCATGTATTACATTCCCTGCATTACTTTTTTTTGTTGTTGTTGAGAAAGAAAAATTTCTGCATTACTAATCCCCGCAAAAAATTTCTCTGAACCAAATGAACCGTAAATTTATTCAATGTTAGCAATAACAAGAGTTGAAATCACTTTTAAATTTCAATTCCATATCAAGGAAATTGCCAATTGGGCCCTCAAAGGTCGTCTTGCACATTTACATGGTCAAATAAAGACCTCGGCTTTATTTATTAATGATTTACCCATTACTCAAGGAGCTGCACGACTTGTCCAACTACCAAACAAGCCTCAATGCCTCTATCAAACATCCAGCCATGCCAAATAAGTCAAAAGGATAAGATGGTGAATGTTTTCCATTTTCTGCTTAAGACACTCAAAGCATTCTTATATTTTCCGCTTGTTTCCCACTAGAAGGTGCAGAAAAAGGCACAACTGAACCCTTTTCATCTTTCTACTGCCAGTTTCCAGATGAATAATGAGTCAAATATTTGGAAGCATCCACAATTTAAGAGTTCACCATGAAACTGCACATTCACCAAGACTCCCTCCTGAGTATGATTAAGTTGATTTACCAGAAAGGATTCGTGCTGCAGCGTATGCTGATTAGCAGGAAAAAACTTTGTTGGGGCATTTCAAGCTAAATGTCAGCAAGAAGCAAATTCAACTGCAATCCAACTTCAGAAAAATGAGGTTGTCAAGGTCATCGAACACTTCCTTAGTTCATTTCCGTAGGTGCATTCATAAGAGAGATAAAGAGTGCACATGTAAAACACGTCGAAATGATAAATTACTCAAAAGCTGATCCACAGTTCAACAGAAAGTACTAACACTGGCCAAAACAGCAAGAATAACCCTTCAAACACGCAGCAATCCTTTTCGAGTATTTATCTCTAACAGCTTAAGCTTTTACATGAGATGGTCACACATCTTCAACATGGTATCAAAACATGCAGAGGTCCTGGGTTCAAGTCTCTCCGACCCCCATTATCAAAATAAAAACTTCCACATGTTTGGCCCATGAAAAAGAATCAGATCCACACGTGAGGGGACGTGTTGAAATACAATTAAGTAAATAGCAATGTGCTCTCTCTAACAGCTAAGCTTTTAGATGAGACGATCACACACATTCAACACCAATGACCAAATTGGAGTAGTGACAACAGAATAGTCTCCATTTTGTTAAGAGTTCAACTTTTTAATTAGAGATAGAAGTTAATTCAGTGAAGTTGTTGATTCATTCAACTAGCTAAATACACATATGCTATTGGGTGTGTGCTAATCCAAGTAAATATACTCCACCGTAACCTAATGTATCCACCAACCAGCGAATAAACTATAACACAAACAGGACTATAACAACATACCCAGTATTATCCCACACCGTGGGGTCTCAGGAGGGCAGTGTGTATGCAAACCTTAGCCCTACCTTGTGAGGATAGAGAGACTGTTTCCAATAGACCCTCGGCTCAGGAAAGCATAAGCACCACATTAACGAAAATATAGACAAGAAGGAACAATACCAAAAAGCCATATAAAAGCAGAATAAAAAACAACAAGATAGTAAGGTGATCAACAATGAAAGAAAAGAACGGTTAGTCATAAAAACCTACTACCAACAGAAAGCGAGACTGCATGCAATACTATTGTTATGAACACTCTAGACTACTGACTCTACTATCCTAATCCTCGACCTCCATACCTTCCTATCAAGGGTCATGTCCTCAGTCAGCTGAAGCTGCGCCGAGTCTTGCCTAATCACCTCTCCTCACCTCTTTTCTTTGGCCTACCTCTACCTCTCCGTAGGCCCTCCAATGTCAGCCTCTCACACCTCCTCACCGGGGTGTCTGTGCTTCTCCTCCTCACATGACCAAACCACCTAAGCCGCGCTTCCCGCATCTTGTCCTCAATAGGGGCTACACCCACCTTGTCGCGAATAGCCTTTCTGATCCTATCTAACATGGTATGCCCGCACATCCATCTCAACATTCTCATATCTGCTACCTTCATCTTCTGGACATGAGCGATCTTGACTGGCCAACGCTCAGCCCCATACAACATCATTGGTCTGACCACCACTCTGTAGAACTTACCCTTAAGTTTCGGTGGCACCTTGTTGTCACACAAAACATCGGAAGCGAGTCTCCATTTCATCCATCCCGCCCCAATACGATGTGTGACATCTTCATCAATCTCCCCATCCCCCCTGAATAATAGACAAAAGATACTTAAAACTCCCTCTCCTAGGGATGACCTGCGTCCAGCCTCACCTCCCCTTCCCCTCCTTGAGTCTCGCCACTGAACTTACACTCCAAGTATTCTGTCTTGGTCCTGCTCAACTCGAAACCTTTAGATTCCATAACACAAACAAGACTAATCATAATATTTCTGATCTGCAAATATGTTCACATTCTAATCTGTATACTCTTTTCTAGAACGTAAGAACAGGACTTTTCGGGGCATTTGGTATTACATAACTCTTTGAGCTAGGAGTAAGCTTTATTACATGCTATTCATAAATTTATAAAGTTATCTTGAAGATCCATATTTTTTGGGATCAACCGGATTTTGAATGAGAAACCTTAGTTGCCCAATGAGTATATGGATTTACTAGATTGTCGCCACATAGATGTTTATAACAGAAGCATTTATTACTGACCATTTGAGAAGGAAACCAAGGTTTGAACATTTATACCACTAGAAGCATTTAACGGAACATGAATTCAGCAATAAATAATCTGTTTTGGATCATGAATGACCTGAAAGAACTGTTCAGCAAATGCATTGACATTCTCAAACAGCGTCTCCCTTGAGTTCAGCTTCCTATATCTTCTGGAGTAGAAGTTTGATCTCTGCAACAAAAGCTCGCAATCAGAAAAAGGAAGCATATGACTGTAACTAATTAGAATGCTGGCCAAGTAGGATTTTATATGCTTATTATAACCGCTAACTTGTCTTCTTTTTTTTTTCTATGATGGTGGTATCCAAGCCAGCTCTCGCGTACCTCAACTATTTCACCAGGTAGCTGCCATCTCCCCACCAATACAGGTACCAAGTGATTTTTCCCATCAAGGCTTAGGCAAATGGAAAGAAACCACCGAGTGTTTTTTGCCTTTGTTGGGATTTGAACCTAAGACCTCATGGTTCTTCTCCCACTTCATTGACCAATAGGGCACACCCTCGGGTGTTAGAACCACTACTCGACTTAAAAGACAAATTATTGCACATTGGGATGAAACTGATCCACATGGATATTGAAAATTCATGTAACAGACTCAACTAGTTTGAGGTCAAGGAGTAGTTTTATTGTATCAGAACTATTACTTTTTGGTAACACTCCCATATAGCACATATATAAGAAATGTAACCTATGTTGCCCGGACTCTCCAAAATGATGCCGCACCCGTGTCGGATCCTCCAAAAATACACTATTTTTGGAGGATCCAACACGCACCCGTCAACATTTCCGGAGAGTCCGAGCAACATAGAATATAACCACACTGCAATTACTGGAAGATCCGGTTTAATCTCATAAAATCTATACTAATACAACCGAACACCACTCAGCACCAAAAGAATCTTCCTACACGCCCAGAGGAACTGCAACATTCAAACTGAAACTCGGCAATCCCAACAGAATGAGCCAATGCGATAAAGTTTAATCACAAGATGAACACATCTTTCAGCCAGTGAGGAACGTGAACAGATCTGTCTTCTGACATCCATAAAAACATATTGTCAACCTATGAGTTTCAATCAACTCAAAGCATATATGCACATTAAGACAACAGCCTAAAGGTTTATTAGACCTATGTAAATCCCATCCCCGAAAACTAAGTTTCCTCACGCCAAGAATCCACGCAAGCAGAGGGCACAACATTTTTGCCATTCTCTTTGGTCTAGTACAAAAGAAAGCATTATATCATGCAGCTGATTTTTAGGTTTTGCATACTAGGATGACCGTGAAAGCTACTTGGTAGCAACAAATAATGTAGACAGACTACTGTTTAGACGACCTTTATAAGCATTTCAAAAAGCATTTCGACATGGTATTGTTTGGCGAAAATGCATACACGTAGTTTATACAGGACAAACTATGTGGACTTTCACATTTTTCACTCCATCCATCAAACTTGACTTTTTTTTCCCTCAATCAAAAATATTAACTTTTTGGCAAACGTATTTCACACTTGGGTTTAATATTACCAATTACTACTGAAGACAGGATAATTCATAATTATTTTAGAACTATGACAAGAAAAGACACAAAACAAGTGAATTGTTGTAAACTAATAGATCAACAGTTCAAGGTTAAACAGGAACCCGAGATGACTCTCCAAAGTTCAGAGACACAAAACACTTAAGTACCCAGCCATGCTAGCCATGGAATGTTAACAAGTTAGGACAGAGATGAAGCATTCTCAATTTCTTGATTTTTTAAAATTTTCTTTTATTTACAGAATATTTTTAACTTTTCACCATTAGTTAAGAAAATGCACAAGCTTTTTGCTAGTTTATTGTGTTAAACTCTTGGGAATTTTTCTAAATTTCAGGTCAAGAAGAAATAAAATTTAAAACAACAAGGTTAGCCTCTTCCTTACCTTTCTTCATGTCTTAAATGATATGCTAACCTAAGAAGCTAAATTGGAAAACTACCATATAGTAGCAGGTAATGAACTGGATTTTTAGTCCCATTACTCAAACCGAAGTAAGATACCTATTACACAACATAAAATGTAACTCCACTAGTCATAATCTGAAGGAAAGCATTTTTTTTTTGTTGAAATTAAACAAGCAAATTAGAATGACATGATACAATGTGAAAAAAGATTTTCTTTGCACAATGTTATTGAAGCAAAGTAATATTTATTAGTGGCTCACCCTTGGTGAACCTTTATAAGCACTTCTCCCCTGCACAACATGGAAAAAGGAGCAAACTTTATCAAACATTACAATACCTATTTCTATTAGCAAAAACTAAAAGGCAGAAAGCACTAATTCGCATTCCTCAAAACCAGAAAAACAAAAAATTTAAGTTAAATGTTCTAACTTCTAAAAAGCGTCAATCTTTTTTAAAAGGACTAACAAGGAAATAGCGCCACAGAGAGGGAGTTCGGTTTTTGTCAATAACTACCACCAAAATTGCCTAATTTCCATTTCCAAGACAGCTTTTTGCACACAGAAATATTCATATATCACAAAATAAAAGAACCCCACAAACTGAAACTGGATAAAATCCAAATAAATAACAAGAATAAACGAAATTATGTGAAAGACAGAGAGAAAAGGAGACGAACAGAATCCCATTGAGTGCGTCTTCTGCGTTCCAAGATTGGGGAAGAATGAAAAAGAGAGGCCTTTAGCTGAAAAGGGTTGGCCTGAGAATTGATTAACGCTGCTGTTTTCGTGGCCTTATTCATTGCCGGAAATTCATCTAAACAGGAAACAAGGCTGACTGACTGATGAATTGAATTTGATTTGAGTAGTAAACTCAGGGAAAACACTGGTGCTGGTGGAACATCTGCGGAAAAATGTTGTGTTCCTTCCCTTGACATTTGGGCTTTAAGTATATTTAGGCCCAAAGTAAGATGCAGTTGGGCTTCTTTTGTTTGGGGCGATGTGCACACTAGCCATTAATAACACATGTATTTACTTTTAAGTCACTGTTTTAAATGTCTTTAGTCTTTAGCCACTGCTTTGATAAACTTTTACCTGCCCGGACGAAAATACCCTTCTGCTATAAGGATTTCGCTGATACCTACGCTCCTTATTTACGATCAGCAGCAGCTCAAACTTACGTGCAGAGAATTGCTGTGATCGTCCAAAATGCAGAAGCTTCTCTTCCGATTTCAAACTAGAGAATTCAACTTTGTCGTCCAAAATTCACCATAAAAACAGTAAGTTCTAAAGTTTCAGATATCTCTATATGCTTTTGTGTGGATTTCTATTTCGTTACTAAAGAATAAGATGCTAGGAATTTGATTTTTTTTCCTTTTCTGGATTGATAACGTTAAGGACATCGCGTCCTTAACTCTGTGATTGTTTTGTAAATATTGAGGACATAATGTTAAGGATTTGGTATCCTTAACATGACTGTTGTTCTAAAAAATATTAAGGACAAAGTGTCATGTGTTTTGCAACTTGTATTGATAAAGCTAAGGACACGATGTCCTTAACTTCATGACTGTTGTTCTAAATATTAAGGACATAGTGTCCTGTATTTGCAAATTGAATTGATACAGTTTAGGACATGATGTCCTTAACTTCATGACTACTGTATAAAAAATTTTTGTAACTTGTACTGATAAAGTTTAGGACATGATGTCCTTAACTTCATGACTACTGTGCAAATATTAAGGACATAGTTTCCTGTTTTTGCAACTTCTACTAATAAAGTTTAGGACATGATGTCCTTAACTTCATGACTACAGTGTAAATATTAAGGACATAGAGTCCTGTATTTGCAAATTGTATTGATAAAGTTAAGGACATGATGTCCTTAACTTCATGGCTGTTGTTCTAAATATTAAGGACATAGTGTCGTGTATTTTGCAACTTCATGACCGTTGTTCTAACTTCATGATTGCTGTATAAATGTCCGGAATTTCCAATTTTCTTGACTTGCAGGATGTATACAATATGTATTATAGTTGCTTTTAATGGTAGATGGACTACAGACTATAAGTATCTTGATCATCAAACAAAGCTTGTTCTAGTACCTGAGCCAATTCGATTTGAAGATTTCATTAACCGGGTCTTTGAAGTTATTGAATTGGATAGAGACAAGTTTGAAGCAATGATATGGTTTGATATCAACCTGAGAACAAGCAAGGGAATGCTTGTATCCAAAGATTTAGATCTTCACACATGTATAGAGCTACTAAAAAGTCATTCACTCTTCAAGGGTTGTCATTTCATTGTTGATGTTTCAAAAAGAGTTTTTGGTTCTACAAGCACCTTTGAACATCTCAATACAGAAACTCAACAAGACAATCAAGACAAATGCCAACAGATAATGGAAATAGATGCGGTTGAAGCTCAACCAATAACTAAAGAGGTGCTTCAAACATTTGATTCTATTCAAGTGGAAGGACAAAGCATTATAGAGATTGACAACGAACAAGTTTTGGGTATTCAAGTCTTAGAGAGTGCACCGGTAATAGAAGAATTTGCTGAAAAAACCTCTACTCAACTAACAAGACGAAGCTCAAATTCGAAACAAAAAGAATCCCCAACTACTCAGTTAACACTTTATTCAAGATAGTAAAGATTGAGAAAAATCATGACTGCTCAGTTAACACTATGAAAGCTGATCAAAGGCATGCAACTTCAAAGTTGATTAGTGGTTACATTATTGACAATCTTTGAGACCCAAGGTTTGAAGTTACACCAGCCTTCGTCATGGCAGAAATGCAAAAATTGCATGGACTAGACATTGGTTATCACAAGGCGTGGCGTGCTATTCAACGTGCTTCAGCTTTAATAAGAGGAACTCCTGAAGAGAAATATGAATTATTCTCTTCATATTTGTATATGATGAAAAGTAAAAACCTGGGAACATACACTAACATAAAGATAGACGACAACAACAGGTAAACAATCAAAAAGAGTTTATTAGTCTGTTTTATAAATTTTAGAACATGGTGTCCTTAACTTGGAAGTGTGCAGTGAAAAAGTTAAGGACATGGTGTCCTTAACTTTTATGTGTGCAGTGAAAAAGCTAAGGACATGATGTCCTTAACTTTGATATGTGCATTGTAAAAGTTAAGGACATGGTGTCCTTAACTTTGATGTGTGCAGTGAAAATGTTAAGGACATGGTGTCCTTAACTTGGATGTATGCAGTAAAAAAGTTAAGGACATGGTGTCCTTAACTTTGATGTGTGCATTGTAAAAGTTAAGGACAAGTTGTCCTTAACTTTGATGTGTGCAGTGAAGATGTTAAGGACAAGCTGTCCTTAACTTTGATTTGTGCATTGTTAAAGTTAAGGACAAGATGTCCTTAACTTTGATGTGTGCAGTGAAAATGTTAAGGACAAGCTGTCCTTAACTTTGATATGTGCAGTATAAATGTTAAGGATTTGGTGTCCTGTATTTTTAACCTTCTGTTAAACTGTATTTTCAGGTTTCTTTATATGTTTTATGCATATGGATCATCAATAGCTGGTTGGAATCATTGTAGACCAGTGATTGCTGTTGATGCAACTTTTTTGAAGTCAAAATATCGTGGTGTTTTAATGATTTCAGTTTCAAAGGATGCAAATAACCAAATATTCCCACTAGCCTTTGGAATTGCAGAATCTGAAAATAACAATTCCTATGTGGTACTTTAGTGAGCCTCGCAATGCAATTGGAAGCCGTGACAATTTAATTTTTTTTATCGGACATGCATCAATCTATCGCACATGGCATCGCAAAGGTATATCCTGAAAGCCACCATGGGATCTGTATCTATCATTTGGAGCAGAACCTAAAGCGAAAGAAAGTGAAAAGTGAGGTCATAAAACTTTTCCAAAGTGCTGCAAGAGTATACAGGCGCAAAGAATTTGATCTATACATGTCAGATATAGCAAAAGTTGATAAGAAGACTTTTGACTACTTGATGGAAGAACCACCGAAAAGGTGAGCACGTTCTTGTAGTCCACGATGAAGATATGACATGCTCACAACAAACATAGTTGAGTCAATGAATTCTGTGCTATTAGAGTCAAGGGAGCTGCCTATATTAAGAATGATGGATTTCATCCAAGTGAAGCTACAATGCTGGTTTTATGAAAGAAGAAATGAAGCAGAAGGAACTTTTTATGACGTTTTTTGTTGGGTAGAAGAGGAATTGAAGAAAAAGGTAGATTTAGCTTTTACTTTAAATGTAAGTATTATGTTCTTACTTTAGCTTATTATTTTGATGATAATTTAATATAATGTACTAACTTATAGTTTTTCAACTTTGAAGGTCTTCTCTGTTGATTCATGGCATTCTAGAGTTGAGGAAGAAGGAATTACTTTCTTGGTAGACTTAAACAAAAGAACATGTGATTGTTTTCAGTTTCAATTTGATAAATTACCATGTATACATGCTATCGAGAAGAGAAACATCAAGAAGTCCAATTTCTGCTCGGACTGGTACTTAAAGGAATCTTGGCTGAAAACATATGAAAGAGAAATACATCTTGTAGGACATACGGATTTTTGGATTGTACCAGAGAGTGTTAACTCACAAATTATTAAACCTCCAGATTTCAAAGTCCCGCCAGGTAGAAGACAGAAGAAAAGGCATATTCCAGTGTCACGACCCGGATTTCCCACCATCGGGAGTCGTGATGGCGCCTACTAACGGAGCTAGGCAAGCCAACTTAATTAACAAATTCATTAAACACCTGTTCCCTTTTGACAATTAACGGCATTAAATAAAGGCGACGGAATTAAAATCATAAGCGGAAGACTCAAATGTAGATAGATGATCAATAATACAGAAGTTCCACACATATATCTCTATCCCGGGACTGGAGTCACATACTTACGAACATCTAAGGAGTTCTACATACAAGGTCTGAAAGAAACATAATTTGTTTATCTCGGGTACAATGAGATGACAGCCAAAATGTAAAGATAGAAGGGAGATACCGGGCCTGCGGACGCCTGCAAGCTACCTCGGGTCTCTCTCTGGACTGAAGGTGCGCCCCCGTGCTAATGCTGCTGTTGCTGCTCAAAACCTGGACCTGTGCAAAAATGCACAGAGTGTAGCATCAGCACAACCGACCCCATGTTCTGGTAAGTGTCTAGCCTAACCCCGGCGAGTAGTGACGAGGCTAGACTGGACACCACATAAACCTGTGCAGTTATAATTATACAACGAAAACAAGATACCAAACAACTAGAAACATGGGAGGGGGAAACATGCTGTGGGGAGATAACAACAGTAACAGTAAATCCGAAGTAATCAATCTAGGTGCAACTTACAATTTAAAGCGAACAAGAAACTAATACCGACACTAAACACATTTGCATCAATAACTGTTGCGGCGCGCAACCCGATCCACAATTATCACTATTGCGGCGTGCAACCCGATCCACAATTTTCACTGTTGCGGCGTGCAACCCGATCCACCATTATAACACTGTTGCGGCGTGCAACCCGATCCACATATAACACTATTGCGGCGTGCAACCCGATCCACATATAACACTGTTGCGGCGTGCAACCCGATCCACTTATAACACTGTTGCGGCGTGCAACCCGATCCACAATTATAACTCTCAACCTTGCCCAAGCAACAGTCACAAATAAAGGACAAGGGAGTAAACAAGTATTTGGAAAGAAATCCCAACAAGGGTACACAAATAACCAATGACAACCATGCAAGAGTAAATCGTTATTTCTCTTTTTCTCTCATTTTTATATCCTAACTCTCCTTAGCACTCGTGTCAAGCTCTCAGGCATTTCTCATTTCACATGCTCTCACCATTTGTATTTCAGACCGAGCCAACACTTCACGAAGTTCTACAATCACAATATCATTCCCAATATGTTTACCACGTATAGAAGCCATCAATGACATGGAAGGCATAACAATATCCAAACAACTCATATATAAGGACTCACGGTCATGTTAGACCCCAATGTATAGGAACTCGTCACCATGCCTATACACCGTACTCGATCATTTAGCAATTAGCAAACAAGACTCGACTCCTATTCCCTCAAGCTAGGGTTAAACCAAACACTTACCTCAACTTCCGCGGCCAATACAATCCTCCACAATCGCTTTCCCTCTCGAATTCGGCTCCAACTCGACCAAATCTATACAATAAGGACTTCATGATATCAATATATGCTAAACAAATCCAACCCAATGACTAATTGTGGCTTTTTCATCAATTTACCCCAAAAGGTCAAAAAAGCCCCCGGGCCCACATGGTCAAAACCTGAGGTTCGAACCAAAACCCGTTTACCCATTCCCCCAAGAACTCAAATATGTAAGTTAGTTTGGAATCGGATCCCGAATTGAGGTCTAAAACCCCCAATTTTAGAAAACCTAGGTTCTACCCTAAATTATCAAGTTCCCCATTAAAATCTTTGTTTTTGAAGTTGAAATTATGTTTAAGGATGTTAAGGAGTAAAGAAAATCAGTTAGAAAATACTTACCAATCGTTTTGAAGAAGTAGAATCGTTTGGAAAATCGCCTCTTATGTTTTGGGTTTTGGAGAAGTGAAGAAATGACTGAAAATCCCGACTTTATATACTGTGCTGAAGGCTGGCACGGACTGCACAAAAATGCACCGCAGCCGCGCCGAGGAAGGGAAGAAAAATGACTCTCTGAACCTACCCAGCGCGGACCACACTGATTTGGTGCGCGGCCGCGCTGGTTGACCTAGAACTCACTGGCCCTCTGAACCTAGCCACGCGGACCGCGCAAGGACGCACTGCGGCCGCGCGGCTTCCAGCGCGGACCGCGCAGAAATGACCGCGGCCGCGCTGGGGGCCTGCAACCCCTGAACCTGCAACCATCTGTTATTTTTTTCTAGCCTAAGACCTCCCGGGACCTACTCAAAACTCACCCGAGCCCTCGGGGCTCCCAACCGAACATACATATAAACTCAAAAACATCCTACGGACTCATCCGTGCGATCAAATCGCCCAAACAACATCATAAGCATCAAATTAGGCCTCAAGACCCAGGATTTCCTTCCAATTTTCATAAAACATCAAGTTTACTGCTTCAAGCTCAAAACGCGTCAAATGACGTCCAAATCTTACCAAACTTTACAGCAATTGCTTAAATCATATTTAAGACTTGTGCCGGGCGTCGGAACCAAAATACGAGCCCGACAACACAGTCTTCAAACACAAGTAACACTTTCAAATTCTTTAATTATTTTCAGAAAACAATTTCACTCAAAAATTCATTTCTCGGACTTGGGACCTCGGAATTTGATTCCGGGCACACACCCAAGTCCCAAAATTTCCTACGGACCCTCCGGGACTGTCGAATCACGAGTCCGGGTCCGTTTGCCCAAAACGTTGACCGAAGTCAAACTCAATCAATTAAATACCAAGATTTAACAATTTTTTTCTCACAAATTTCATATTTAAACTTTTCCGACTACGCGCCCGGACTGCGCACACAACTCGAGGCAATCCCAAATGAGGTTTCCAGGGCCTAAGAAGTACAGAGGGAGTAGGAATACAGGTGATGACCCTTTGTGTCGTCACATCCAGCTACCGAATCATCAAAAATAACATTCAAATATGGTCGTTGCAGAAGAATTGGTCATAATAGAACATCTTGTATATATTCTCCGGCAGTCCATCCATTTTCAAGGAAGCATAGAGAATAATAGATATATCCATTTATGTTTATCTACTCTTTTAAGTTTTTGCTACAAATTGGATTCATATAGATTGTTTTCATATGAGCAAGTAAACATTAGCAAATGGTTATATAAAAGATGTCCTAAATTTTTAAAGTTTCTTTTCGCTTACGTGCTCTTTGCTTCTTTTTCTTTTTGGGGAGTTCAATTTACCTTTGTCGGACCAATTATTATTTATGGGATTTTAGTCTTGCCGTAAGTAAACAAGAAAGTCCTTTTCTTTATATAATTTGACGCCTGCAGCTTGCTACATCTTTATTTTTAAAATCTGATTGGTACAAGTAAAACTTAAGGACATAATTTTTTAAAAGTCCTGAAAATTTGAAGTATGAATCTAATATTAAGGACATAAATTTCTAAAATGTCCTTAACTTCTGGAAATCTCAGATAATTGTCTAGATTTCCAGAAGTTCAGGACATTTCAGAAAAATAAGTCCTGAATATTATTTTCATCCTTCAACAAATCAGGACGTTTATGAACATTATGTCCTGAAGTTCTACAACAATCAATGTATCTTTTTCTATATCTCTACAGATTTAATAAAAAACTGACAATTTAAAATGGACAAATCAGTAGTTATAAAACTTGACATCCGCAGCTTGCTAAACACAGCTTGCTACATCTTATTTTTAAAATGAGATTGATACAAGTAGACTTCAGGACATAATTTTTTGAAACGTCCTGAACATTTGAAGTATGAATCTAATATATAGGACATAAATTTCTAAAATATCCTTAACTTCTGGAAATTTCAGTTTCTTCTCTATATTTCTAGAAGTTTAGGACATTTAAAAAAATATGTCCTGAATATTATTTTCATCCTTCAACAAATCAGGATGTAGTTAACAGATCCTGAAGTTCTACAACAATCAATGTGTGTTGCTTTGAGTTTCTAAAAATTTCAAGATAATTTAATCAAAGATTGGCCCTTTAAAACTGTGAAAAATGGACAAATCAATAGTTAACAGAAAGAAAGAAATTAATAACAGGATGCCTTCATATTACTGCTGAAACTGTAATTTGGCATAGCTGTGACCAAAAAATTATGCTATGCAAACAAAATAAAGTGCCTTGTGAACAATTTACAGGATATTTCAGAATTCATATGGATTCTTTACAACAATTTTATACCAATTCAACTACAACTGACTTTCTTTACAACTACACTACAGCTCCTTTGGGCATGAAGTTTCATTTTCACTATCATAGTCGTCGCCGACATTTTCTGGTGGTGTATCATAACCATAATTTCTTTTCCACTCTCCATGTGCCCAAAGATTTGCTGCAAGTTCTTTTCTGAAGTTTGATATGTCTTCAGGTTGGAATTTCTCCACATACTTTCCCATCATCAACAACTCCACATACTTGATTAGGAATGCACCACATTTAGTCCTAAAAAAAATGTAAGATATGGAGTCAATTAAACAATATCTAATAAAATAAGACTAAAGTACATATAAATTATATAGCAAATGACAACACGTATGATCCAGTTTGGTGTGGTGATCTTTGCCACTGAATATCAAATTTGTTGAATGCATTTCCAAAAGACTTGTGATTTTTCTCAAACTATGAGAACTTTAGCAAGTGGGGGATCATGCGTGCATACATTTCAATGTGTTTCATTCCTTGTTCATATGACTCACTATATATGTAATCGTACACATCAATCTTCCTCTCATTCAAGTCCAATACCCCCAAAAGAAAATGTGTCACAACATCATTATCTTCTGAAGGAAGCCAATATGGAAAAAAAATTTTGTCAACCTCTGTCCAAGCAATTCCACATCTACGATTGTCACCCCACACATATGGTATGAGAACCAATTGATTATCACCACACCAAAACTCATCTGAAGCATCTTCATTGAAATCCTTATACACAAGTAGCATATAGTTATCAAAAAGTATATTTGTAGTTGTGCAATGAAAAGGATGGGCGGAAGGGTGGTAGCATTCCTTCTTCCTCAAATAATACAGGGCAATGTCAATATGCTTCATAAAAAGGTAAAAAAAGAAAAAAAATCCATCATTCATAAATAATTAAAAAACAATAAATTAAGAGAAAAAAACAAATGCCTTGTGAATTATCAAACATTATCATCAAGTACAAAGCTACTATTTGAAAGCTCAAGGAAGAACAGTTTGCTACTGATTTTTTGATAGTACAATTTATATGGATTCTTTCTCACACCATTATCCTCAGCATATATATCAGTTTGTCCCCTGAAAATTTTGAAAATATCAAAGTTAGAAAGTTTATAAGTTAGTCCTCAATTCCTATTAAGGATATTTGGTCCTGAACTTAGAGTGGAAGTTCAAAAATTAAGGACACTTAGTCCTGAAGTTAGAGTTGCAAATTCAAATATTAAGGACAGATAGTCCTTAACTTACAGTTACAAGTTCAAATGTTAAGGACGCTTGGTCCTGAACTTAGAGTGGAAGTTCAAAAATTAAAGACACTTGGTCCTGAAGTTAGAGTTGCAAATTCAAAAATTAAGGACAGGTAGTCCTTAACTTACAGTTACANGTTAACGAAAAGTAACGACGTACTTGGTACCTAGAACTTAGACTACAGCTATAATTAAAGGACAATTAGTCCTGAACTTAGAGTAACAGGCTCATAAGTTAAGGACAATTGGTCCTGAACTTATAGTGGAAGTTCAAAAATTAAGGACACTTGGTCCTGAAGTTAGAGATGCAAATTCAAAAATTAAGGACAGGTAGTCCTTAACTTACAGTTACAAGTTCAAAAGTTAAGGACACTTGGTCCTGAACTTAGACTTACGAGCTCATATATTAAAGGACAATTAGTCCTGAACTTAGAGTAACAGGCTCATAAGTTAAGGACAATTGGTCCTAAACTTAGAGTGGAAGTTCAAAACTTAAGGACACTTGGTCCTGAAGTTAGAGTTGCAAATTCAAAAATTAAGGACAGGTAGTCCTTAACTTACAGTTACAAGTTCAAAAGTTAAGGACACCTGGTCCTGAACTTAGACTTACAAGCTCATAAATTAAAGAACAATTAGTCCTGAACTTAGAGTAACAGGCTCATAAGTTAAGGACAATTGGTCCTGAACTTAGAGTGGAAGTTCAAAAATTAAGGACACTTGATCCTGAAGTTAGAGTTGCAAATTCAAAATTTTAGGACATTTAGTCATGAAGTAAGACTTAGAAGCTCAATACACTTAGTCCTAAATTTAAAATTACAAGTTCAAGACACAAATGTAAGCAATTAAGAAATAATGAATACATTTAGGGACTCACACTTTTTTGCGACCTTTCCTTTTCTCCTTGCCCAACCACACAATGAATTTCTTCAATAAGTTTTCATCATCTTTGGCATAATGAAAAATACATGTACGAGTATATTTTGATTTTATCCAGCCCGTATACACGAGAATATTTTCATTCTGCGCTATCGATATTCCTCTTTTTCTTTTCTGGTCAAAAGGAGATTTCAATTACCAACTAAGCTTCTTATTCCTTTTCCCTCGACCAAGATCTTCTTTAATATTTTCTTCAACCTCCAAAGACAAACCCTCATCAATGCTCATTTGTGTAGTCGGAGGAGTAGGAGTAAGAATAGCAAATGATGGACCATCTAAACCAATACTATCTCTCTTCATTTTCCTAGTATATTGGTTAACGACTTCATCTTTGCTTTGCTCTGCAAGCAACACTACATATACATTAGTTTGCTGCAAGTTGTCAATTCTAGGACAAATTATCAAATGAAGAGACAAAAACTAAGGACATAATTTTTTAAATGTCCTGACAGTTTGAATTATGAATACAATATTAAGGACACAATCAATACTTGTGTTGGCCATGCTGCCTTTTTGTATTTCTTTAACAGACAATGGAGCAGACATATTGGGTGCATTTTCTTTGTCTTGCAACTGTTCTCCATGTTCTTCGATTGCAAGTTCACAAGATTCTGCAAAAATATTTACAAGAGCTAACACAATTAGTACTTGTTACTAATCTTTGATTAAAACAAACATGTATAAGATGAAAAAAACTCTGTCTAACCTTTTGCAACTGTCAAGATCATGCCAGTTAAATCATTATCTTGACTAGTATTTTTTTGGCTTCCAATATTGTCTGTAAGAGAGAGAGGTGTAGAGATATCATATGTTCCTTCTATACATTTGCAAACAATCTCACTTATGCTTGTTCCTTGGGTATTTTCTATCTCTTGAGATTGTCCTCCACTTCTCTCTTTTGAAATTTCATCATCTTGATAGTCCACTCCATCTTCTTTCCTTGCAGCTTCAAAAGATTCTGTAACATTTACAGTTAATACATGTTACTTATAGTTTACTAAAATTAACATTCAACATATCATGAAAATTTCATCTAATCTTGATTGGCATCATTTTGAATTCCAAATTTCTCTTTAAGAGAGAGAGGTGTAGATAGATCATATATTCCTTCAACACATTTGCATACAATCTCACTTATACTTGTTTCCCATGGATTTTCTAAATCCTGAGATTGCACTCCACATTTACAAATTATTTCTGTTACACTTGTCTCTTTTGGATTTTCCCGGTCTTGACATTCCACTCCATCTTGAACTTCCACTCCATCAAAAGATTCTACACAGATTTGTAATCAAAAAAAAGTTTATATGTATTACGCTATTGAATATAAATTTCAATGACAACAAATTCAAAAACTGTATCTAACCTTTCTAAATTTTGATGACAATATCAATTTTGTCTTCTAGATGCGCATCTCTATAATCGCTTTCATAATGATCTTCTACATGCACATCTGTATCATCACATTGATTATCAACCGCATTTTTGCTAATTGGAACACTAGGTTCTCTCTCTATAGTCCTTTCATGAGGTTTGTCAAGAAGCTTCAATAAACTATCAATCTTTGATCCTAGGTTTTTCTTTAAATCTTGTGAGATAGTATTTAAAATAAGAATGTTAGCATAGAGGTACAAGCACAGAAATTAAGGACACTTATTTCTTAACTTAGAGTTACAAGCACAGAAATTAAGGACAGGTAGTCCTGAACTTAGAGTTCCAAGTTCAAAAAATAAGGACATGTAGTCCTGAACTTAGAGTTACAAGTTAAAAAGTTAAGGACATGTAGTCCTGAACTAAGAGTTACAAGTTAAAAAGTTAGGGACACTTGGTCCTTAACTTAGAGTTACAAGCACAGAAATTAAGGTTGTAGTCCTGAACTTAGAGTTACAAGTTAATAAGTTAAGGACATGTAGTCCTGAACTTAGAGTTAACAGTTAAAAAGTTAAGGACATGTAGTCCTGAACTTAGAGTTACAAGGTAAAAATTTAAGCACAGGTAGTCCTAAGCTTCAAGCTACAAGCTCACAAATTAAGGGCACTTGATCCTAAATTTATAGTTACAAGCACAGAAATTAAGGACAAGTAGTCCTTAATTTAGAGTTACAAGAATAGAAATTAAGGACAGGTAGTCCTGAACTTAGAGTTCCAAGTTAAAAAGTTAAGGACATTTAGTCCTGAACTTACAGTTACAAGTTCAAAAGTTAAGGATAGGAAGTCCTAAACTTAGAGTTACAAGCACAGAAATTAAGGATATTACCTTGATGTCTTTTTGAATCCTTTTTTCTGATAAATCTATTCTTTGATGTATTCTAGTACTTTTTGCCTGCATATCCTTTTTGAACTTCTCCGATAATCTCTAAATCAAAAACCATAAAAAGAAAAAAGTCTCTTAAGCAAAAATAAGCAAATAAAAAACTAATGGTATTCAAAGACAGAAAACCTACGTTAACAATTTCCTTAAGCAAGACTTTATCGAATTGTGTTGAAGGCATTGAACTTTGATCTTGAGACAATGGCACATGCACACTAGCGGGCTCCGCACAGGAGAAAGAAATGGTACCATCTCGAGCAACTGATACAACTATTATATAAGGAAAAAAATGTAAGTATTCAGAACTAAAATACATAAACAAAAAAATAGCTAGTAATCAGATTAACTTACTTTTTCATTATGAAAGTACTTTTACATAGGGTGTCATAATGTGGAGATTTCATATCTGAATAACATAGCATCCTAGGGAACCCACATTCTCTGAAGTTCACAAATTATTTTTCCTGAAAAATTGGAAATACTTCCATAATCCAAACACAGAAGGCGAAAGGGAAGCCAAGTATAGTATAACTGTCCTTGTCTTTATCTTTCTCTTTCTCATTCTCATTCTCATTGACTTCATGTTTGGGCTTCAAGCAACTCTTCAATGATTTTAGTAACTTTTCATAACAAAGAGAGCCCCAATTGAAAGAAGAGCAGAGTTCATCGTCATCTACGATTTTCATTACCCGCTCAGACACATTCCGATTCTTGCGCTTCCCTATCAACACAGATTCAACAAAATAAATTGTTTCCAACTTCACCGCATTGTCATGGCTGCCTACAAATGATGCAGTTGTACCACATGGGTGACTAGAAATAAAATGACACAAATCGCCTAACTCGATTCTATCCTTTCCAGGGAAGTAGACTTTCGAAAGCCTTGTAACGACTGTCGCGCACCCTTTTTCCTCCGCGGAAATCGGGTTTATGACATTTGGAGGGACAACTCGTTCCTTTTGGGAACTGGGTTTAGCAATTGAAGAGTCGCCACCTAATGATTAGGGTGCATTAGGACACCAAAAGAGTTTGATTTGAATAACCAGAGATAGGGTAAGGGCTTGAAATTATTCTAAGGGGAAGATGTTAGGCACCCCTCAGAATCCACTAGTGTGGTTCCCGGCCAGACAATTATTGTGAATTGAGATGCAATTAACATATAGGCAAATAAGGCTCAAATAAGAGGGGATTTCAACACATAATGGTTTGAAGGCAAGATTGAAAAGGGCAATTAGAAAAGCTGATTTTTAAAAAGTTACAATGCTAAAAGAGTAAAGAATAAAAGAAAGGGGGAGTCCTAGGTTTATTAAAAATATGGATCACCCCACACAATGTCCGGTAATCACTCCTCAATAAGGGGCTACACGTGACATTATCGCGTGGTCATCATATCCATATCTACCCTTCCCACCCCATTAGGGTATTTAAAGCGCGGATTGGTCTCGATTACTTATTGCATGCTATCACCTGTCTGGTTCCTACCAGTCCCGGAGGCACTTAGGACTACTAATCCAAAAGGGAGGGATATTAGGCTCATCTGGGGTTTCAAAGGTAAAAATTCTAGGCGACATACAAAACACATTCTGCATATTTGGGGAGACATATAAACATATAAGGCTCAGTTATACCTCCTTGAACAGAAAAGCATATAATTAGCATGACTTTCACATACTGTTTAGGTCTGATTAAAATTGAATACGAGGGAGTCTAAAAGATTGGGGCAGATTGGTTTACTACATAATTCAGATAAGAAGCCCGAATCAGGACTGCCTGCTGGTTGTAATAATTAACAGAAGCAGATTCAGTTTTTAATTATTACTTTAAGGCTTGACTAAGTGTTAAGACGGGGTCCTATAGGCGTGACATCTACTGAATTCAGAAGGCGATGAGACAGTAAGAACTCGGAATGAAATATTTGAAACCCTATAGGCATGCTTGCTAAACTTTGGTTAAGTGAAGGACTCAGATTGTCAAAAAGAGGCGGAATTAACAGATTGATTACAGGTTCTGCAGGTGAAAGTATATATTATTACTGATTCTTAGATCTAACATTGAGCGAAACGAATCAGATTCATTTAGAAGCTCTTATAGGCATGTTTTCTACACGTTGCTGATTTTATACACTTATAGACGTGGTTTCTAGATGCAGAACTTGTTTAAAAACATGGTATCTAAATGCAGAAATTGAACCTTATAGACATGGTTTCTAGATGCAGAACTTGTTTTAAAATTTATAAACATGGTATCTAAATGCAGAAATTGAACCTTATAGACATGGTTTCTAGATGCAGAACTTGTTTTAAAACTTATAAACATGGCATCTAAATGCAGAAATTGAACCTTATAGACATGGTATCTAAATGCAGTTTGAATTATGCAGAATGGCGTTGGAACAATCCTATAGGCATGGATACTATATGTAGTTGAATATGCAGAATTAGAATAGTCCTATAGGCATGATTTTTACCGTTTGCATGCATAGTTACCCCAACTCTGTTTCACTAGCCAGCCCCGAGTATTCTTTACAAATTATTACAAACCAGAGTAACAAATACATCAGAAAAATACAAAGAAAATAAGAACAACCCTAAAAGGCCTGATTCTTAACTTCCTGCCTGAATTATGAGATAGACCAACTCAAAGACCATCGATCCAAAGCCTTTCTCCAATTTGAGTGTGTCAGAGTTCCCTAAGAGCCTCCAAGGGACTCCGGGCAGTGCTCACACCCAAATTGTATTACTAGAATAGGGACAAGTGCAGTGTGGAAGTGCCAGCCCTCAAGTGTCCAAATTTAGAGGGAGCTCAAAGGGTCCCAAGGCAAGGCTCACAAGAGGGGGGTGGGGCAGAACTTAAGTCTAAGAGAGAGTGCAAGTGAAGAAACAAAGTTTTAAAGAACTAAGAAAGCACAGAAGAGGGGAAGAGGGGCTGGGAAACAATTACAGGATTGAGAATTTCACACAAAAGGGGTTCAGGGATTGGGGATTGCAAAGAGCCTATGTGCTTAGGCATTAGCTAATTCTGGGCATGCACAACAATAGAGAGTGCTGTTATGCTTACAAAATCAACAAGAATACACAACATATGATGGTGACATAGAGGTTATGATTCCAGGGGAATCAAGTTTGAGCCATAGACAATACTCCCTCCGGTTCACAATAAGTGTCCAATTTGCTTTTAGCACGCCCATTAAGAAAATACTAAATTCTATAAAAAAATACCTACTATGACTAAACTACCCCTAATTAAACATTTAATGTGAGGAGTAAGAAAACTTTTTAGGGATATGTACATAGGGGTTATTTTGTAAAAACAAATTGAATTCTTTCTTGATTACATAACTGGATACCTATTTTGAACCAAAATGAAAAAGCAAATTGGACACTTATTGTGAACCGGAGGGAGTAATACTCAATAATGTCATGTCTCAAACAAACCATTAGCATCAAACACATTGGGGTAGGGGTTTTGGGATTCATAATAGGAGGAAATTATAGCATGCTAAAGTAAACACTGAACTAAACACAAACAGTAGGCAGACATGCAAGTAAAGGTATTAAGTAAACACATTGTTTGTGATTGCTGAAAATCTAAATCAGGACATACCAGTTCAAAGAGCAAAATACAGTAAAAGCAAGTAGCAGGGCTTGAAGGCAGGCCACAGTAGAAGTAGTAAAGCCGGAGAGAAAAGTTTTTGAGTGTAAGTGATTTTTAAGAACTCAGAGTGTTCGTGTGTGTTTGTGTTAATGAAAGAGCAGGGTATTTATATGAAAATAGGTAGCAAATAAGGCAAGAATCATAGTTTAGTAGTAATTATGGAACTATGTACCAATTAAAATCAATCAGTACAAGGGCTTCCTTTAATTAAGGAGTTCAAACTTAAACGGTAATGGGCAGAAAACTTTTAAGGAAAGAAATCAAGTAAGCACCTTGTGCAAAGTAGGCAATTATGGGTAAATACATAGGGGTTTAACTAAGGGAAGAATTAATGAAGAATCTTTGAAATACACGGTTAACTAAATAAGGTAAGAAACAGAATAAACCAACCAGTACATAGTAGATCAAGGAGTCAGGGATTTGAAATTATAAATAAACCAAGTTAGAAATTGGAGAATCGAAAGGCTAAGGGAAAGTTCTCAAATCAACCCAAGAATCAGGGAAATCAGTAAAACGAGGAAAGAAACAATCAGACTTACACAAGGAGGTCTGAAATCAGTCCCAAATTGAAGATCATTTTAGAGGGAAACTCAGCATATAAAAGAGTATATAAGTATTACGCAGGCAAGGCTGAATTTAGGACAAAGAGGAACATCATATAGTAGCAACCACAGGTAGTCACATAGGTTGATTTCAGTTACTCAGTAACAGAGAAGAGAAAGTATCAAATAGCATGCCAAAGGGTCAAGTAAAAGAGAGTTTAGCAGGAAGTTAGAATCATATAGAGAAACAAAAGATTCAGAAATTCAATCGAGCAGTAGATGAAACAACTTTCAGAAACTCGAATAGGTTCAAAGAAATTAGGGCTTTGAAACCAAACAAGTTTAGAGATGAAGAACAAGCGAATCACATAGCAAATAGTCTCAAAACTCGAATGAATCCCCAAATTTAGGGTTTTCACCATCAATCGAGTGTAGAGATGAAAGCAAGTAAATCAGGCAAAAATACTAACGACATAAGTTCAGAAATCTCAAAAGGGAACTAAGACTTTTAACATGCATATTCCAGTAGCAGAACAACATAAAGAAATACAGCAGAAGAGCAACACAGTAGAAGAACAACATAAGAAACACAGTAGACATGTTTAAAAAATCAGAAGAGCTCCAAAATAAAGTAACAAAAAACCCTAAGTCAGAAAAGACAAAGGTTCTGAAAGTAGAGTTTTGAAAGAAACCATGAGAAAACGTTTAGGAGCTTAGAGAAAACACAGATCTACAACGGATCTAAAAGAAGCAGAAGAACCTCGAAGGTTAGGGTTTCAGAAGAACCCAGATGGTGAGAAAGGCTTGGAAAGTCATTGATCTGAGCAGGAGGAGCCAAGAGTCAGGCTTGAATAGCCATGGCTGGCCGGAGCAAGGTCGAAGATGATCGGAGACAGCATAGCACCGAAATAGACCAAGGTCTGGACCAAGCTTCTTAAAAGTCTGGTCTTGAAACCCTAATAATCGAGCATGTAGGAGTTATAGGAGGCAGGACCAAGCTTCTTCAAAGTCGGAATCGCAGAAGCGGTCAAGTGACCGCAGGTGCGGAAACGCTAGAGGCAGCAAGGTTCTTTAAATCGGGGGTTTGGTTCATTTCAACCCCATTTCTTCCATGGGAACCGATTTTGGAGCAACTTTGAGGTGCCATTTTCACCACCAAGCATGAGGTAAGTGGTTTATACTAGTTTTGAGTTAAATACATGATTGTATATGGATTTGAACATGGAAATTAGTGGAAAATTTAGGATTTTGAGGAAAACCTAGAAAATTGATATATTTGGATTTTGACCACGATTTTGGACATGAAATTGAGAGTAAATTATATATTTGAGTTCGTGAGGTTATGGGTAAACTGTATCTTCGAAAAATTTTGGACTGTGGGCACGTGGGCCCGAGGGCGATTTTGTCAACTTTTCGATCGGGGTTAGAATTTGTTATAAATTGGATTATTACAAGCAATTGGACATATATTAATGGGTTTGCATAATAATTGGCTAGTTTTGGAGTGTTGTGCATCGGTTTGAGTCTTCGGAAGGGCGTGGAATGCCGGTTATGGAACTTCAGAGCAAGGTGAGTTTCCTTTCTAACCTTGTAAGAGGTAATTAACCCATAGGTGATTTAATCAAATATGTGCTCCTATTTGTGGGGGCTACGTACGCACGAGGTGACGAGAGTTCGTACGTAGCTACTAGCTATGCCTATATCCGGGTAGTTTTAGGCCTACATCATGCCTTGATTTTTTGACGAAAATTTGCTTTTATTTCATCAAAAACTGACATTACATACCCAGATTAACGCTGGCCATTAATCTCTAATCTCTATTACAAAGTATAACTATACTATGTATGTAATACTAACAAAATTCTATACTAAGGCAATTCATTTACAGAGTCTAATCCTGGCCTCCATTTGATTTTCTTCCTTCCTTGTATGTGTATATGCATTGCAATTTCCTTACAGACTTCATCAATATTGTATCTCCCCTTGTTGAATCTCATCGAATTTCTTTCACGCCATATGCAGTACACAACCATTGCAAAGGCTGACGTGATCATTTCTGCCTTACACTCTTTCTTCTTTGCCATGCTACTAATCCATATCAGCTCATGGTTCTAGTCCCCTATCAGCCTTGTATGCCCCAGCCATTTCAATATCCTTTCCCACAGTTTGTTGGTACTATGGCAACCAAAATAGAGGTGATCAAATGTTTCCTCAGCTTTTCCACAGAAAATACAATCTGCCTGCACTTGAATACCAAATTTAGCAAGCCTATCCACAGTTGCTATCCTTTGGTTAATAGCCAACCATAGATGAAACTTGAATCTAGGATGAATCTGTGAGTGCATGTGGATACTCTTCCATTCAACTTTAATGAATTGAGGCTGCATCTGGACATACGCCTGGTGTATCTGGAATTTACCTTGCTTCACAAAGCTCTCCAGAATGGTTGCAATACTATGTTGATCTGTCCTCATCTTATCATCTTTTGCCTCTATGATCTTCGTCACCACCCATGCTGCTGCTTTGGGTGTGTGTATATCTTCAATATGTCTGTTCTTTGTGTAGTAGGTATGAGCCCATCTAATCCACAGGGCATCTTTCTTCATAGCCAGAGCCCACAGATGTTTTAACACTGCTTCATTGTTCCATATCTTCATATTTATCACGTTCAATCCACCTGCTGCTTTAGGTTGGCATATTCTGTCCCATGCAATCAATGCTTTCCTGGATAACTCATTTGAACCAGTCCACAGGAAAGTCCTACATATAGTCTCTATCATCTTCATGATCTTCTTTGGAATTAAGAAAATTTGAGCCCAATATGTTTGTACACCAAATAGGACTGATTTGATAAGCTGAACTCTTCCTGAATATGAGAGCATCCTTGCTGACCAGCATCTGACTCTCTCTGTGATCTTCTCAACTAAAGGCAGACATTGATGAATGTTCAGCTTCCTCGCAGACAGTGGAACTCCCAAATATTTAAAAGGTATACTACCCTTTGCATATCCAGTAAGATTGATCAGTTCTTCTTTGATATGCTGTGGTACACCAGCAATATAGATTGAGCTCTTCTCTGCACTTGCTTGCAATCCTGATGCATTTGAGAACTTATTGAAAGTGTCCTGCAATGCATTAACTGATTGTTTGTCACCCCTGCAAAACATTAACAAATCGTCAGCAAAACAAATGTGTGTCACTCCCAACTTCTTGCATTTTGGATGGAATTTGAATTCCTTCTGCATAGTTAATGTACTCATCTCCCTCTGCAAATACTCCATAGCAATCACAAATATATAAGGAGACATTGGATCTCCTTGTCTAATACCTCTGTTAGCAGGGAAAGGTCTAGTGAGTCCTCCATTAAGTGCTAAAGAGTAGGATACTGTTGTCACACACTCCATGATCCATCCAATAAATTTCTGTGGAAATCCAAGATCTGTAAGCATATATCTTAAGAATTGCCTATCTAGTGAATCATATGCCTTCTTTAAATCAACCTTGAGAATACATCTTGGTGATAAGCCTTTCCTGTTGTAACCATTAAACAACTCATGGCTAAACAGAACATTATCCGTAATGCTCCTACCTTCTATGAATGCAGACTGTGCTTTCCCAATTATACAGTCAATTACCTTCTTAATCCTTTTAGTCAGTATTTTTGCAATAACTTTTTAGACTGTAGTGCAACAGGCAATAGGTCTATAGTCTTTCACAGCTGTGGGGTTGGTCCTTTGGGAATCAATGTTATAGCTGTGCAATTCCATGCTTGCTTCATCTTACTTGTCTGGAAAAAGAACACCACAGCTTCATAGACCTCTTGTCTCACTTCATTCCAGTGCATTTTAAAAAACTCTACTGGAAAACCATCAACTCCGGGGGCTTTGTCATTTGGCATGTCTTTCACTGCTTCATCAACTTCTTCATAAGTGACTTCCTGAATTAACTCTTGTTGTTGCTGCATTGATAAGCATACACCTGCTTTGATGATTTTAGTTTTAGGACATGGTTTGATCCCAGTATCAGTTCCCATGAGCTGCTTAAAAAAAGTGACAAATTCTCTTTCTACTTCTTTAGGTTCTATAACTCTAACTCCCCCTGCATTGTATACAGAAGTTATTGAATTCCTGTTTGCTCTAATCTTCAGCTGGGCATAGAAATATTTGGAGTTTGAATCTCCATAATCTATCCAGTTAACTCTTGACTTCTGCCTTAAAATTCTTTCTTCTATTGTACTCCACTTCTCTAGTTCCTGCAGTATATGTTTTTCCTTCTCTATCATTTCTTGGTTTTGAAGGACTAATTTTCAGATTACTTTGCACATACTCTAGCTGCTGTCTGATTTGATTCAATCTTTTCTCATAGCTTGCCATCTCCTTATTCAATCCCTTAGTTACATTCTTCAGTTGCTGTAGTTTCTGCCATATACTATCCAGACGGTCACTTCCCATCTTATGCCTCCATATGTCATCTACCATAGGTTTAAACTCCTTGTGTTCCATTGTTACCACATACATCTTGAATGGTTTAGGATATATATTCTTTCTTCTCCATATTTGGATCACTATAGGAGAGTGATCTGATACCCCAGGTTCCAGACAAACAGCTTCCACATGTCCATATTCTTTGATCCATTCAAAGTTGCCAAAGGCCAAATCAATTCTACTGTATACTCTATCATCTGCATGTTGTTTATTGCACCAAGTATAGAAACAGCCTTTTGTCTTCAAAGGGGTCAATTGTATGGAGTCAATACAATCCTTGAAATCTTTCATCTCATTCATAGTAACTGGTTGTCCCAACCTATCCTCAGTGTTTAGGACATTATTGAAGTCACCACTTATGAGCCATGGGAGTTGAATTGATTTTCCATCATTTGCAGTTCACACCATAAATTTGTTCTCTCCTGTAACTTGTTTCTAGCATACACAACTGTCAGCATAATCCGGTAACCAGTCACTGTATCACTCATTACACAATGAATGCATTGTTCATGAACTTGAACTACACTGACTGATAGATTTGTCTTTCACACCAACCAGATTCTACCATTCTCAGCTTTAGCATAACTGCAGCAATAACCCCAGTCCCTTGCTACTTTATACAGTTTTGTTTTTGCCTTCTTTTCTTTTACTCTAGTTTCCAGACATCCTAATACATCTACCTTATTCTTCTGCAAAAAGATTTTCAATTCTTTTTGCTTATAGGGCTTATTTAGCCTCCTTATGTTCCATGTACTATTGATCGTGGGGGGTGTTGTATAGGATCAGGAACCAGAACCCCTCCCTGTGCAGCTGTTTGTCCCAATTCACCTAGCACTTTGAATCTGTTTGCATTGCTTACTTCTGCACTTTTGCCCTGCTTATCTGGTGAGGTGTTCTGTTCTTCATTGTCTAATTCATTTTGTATCATCTTTCCTCTTTGAACTGCACCACCTTCATGTGTCTCCTTGTCATCTTCTATAGGAGGCTGCAATTCATTCATTCCTTCATTCTTCTCTTCCTTTTCCTGTTGTTCTTTTGGTTTCCATTCCTGTATGATTCTTCTTCTTCTGCCTCTATTTCTTCTCTTAGGTACTTGGAATTCTTCATTCTCCTCCTTCTTACTTAACTTCCAGCATTCAAAGACATCATGCCCAAAATGTAAACATTCAGTACAAAACTTTGGCTTTCATTCATATACAATTTCCTGCTGTCTTACACTCGTAGGAGTTATAATTTCAACAGTCTCCACCAATGGTTTTGTTATATCAACTTTCACTAGGACTCTTGCATAAGAGATTCCCTAGTTCAACTGTGTATTTGTCTGTATACATTGGCATTCCTACGGCACTTGCCACTTTACTCAGTGCATCTGCAGTCCAATACCCAACTGATAAGCTAGGAAGTTGAATCCAAAATGGAATAGTAGTGATACACTTAGGGTCAAAATGAAAATCTCTCTCCCAATTCTGTAGTATCAGTGGCTTATTGTGATAAGTGTATGGTCCTGCTTGAATAATTGCTTCCTTATCCTTCACATTTGTAAATCGAAACACATAAGAGCCATCATGATGATATAGTATTTGAGGTTTATCAACAAAATACCAAACTGTTTTTATATAGCTCACCATAGATTTCTCATACGGTGCATCCCCCAATACATACCCAATTAAAGCATTATCCCAGTATTCCTTTAGCTCGTTTACATCTTCTTCCTCTATTTGAATTATCACCTTACCTTCTCTATGGCTAGGTGGTACATATTCCAGCCTCATCGAGAATTCCTGTTTTGCCTTCTAATCTCCTTTGCATGCACTGTTTTATCCTTTTCCATTTCTGCAGTTCCCAGATCTGGATCTGAAATTTGCTTTGAAGACCCAGCTTCAGAGAATTGGAGACGTTTTGGACTCGTTGGTAGCTGTTCTTTGCTTTTTTGAGTTGCAATCATTGTGTTCGCACAGTTACTGTTCCATTAGTTCCTGTTCATCTCTTCCTTTTCAGTTAGCTTGCTTTCCTCGCAAATTTGTTGAAAACCAGCTGGTAGGAAGCTTCCAAAGGTTAATGGAGTAAGGGTTTGCATCATAGAGTTCACCGGCGTAGTCACGCCGGCCACCGGCGCTGCTTGCTTGCGTCTCCTAGCCATCAGTGGTGCATGTTAGCCTGCCTTGGCTTATCATGCGCCGAGAGCATTAGAGTTCCTAGTTTAATTGCTCTTTTGTTCACATCATGCCTTGATTGATATTGTTGTTCATTCATGTTATTGTTTGATTTGAGAAGAAACAAGATTAAGGTTGCGTAATAATTGGGTTGAAAGAAATTTAAATTGAAGAAGTTGAGATTTTTAAGAGTTTCCATTAAACCTCGTATTTTCAGAAAGAAATGCTAAATACCTAATAATCTAAGAAACCTATAATTGACCCCATCGCATTTATAATTCGCGAGCTGGGGAGTTCCTTAAATTATATTTTACCACGTCGCACGTATGATTCACGAGCGGGGTACTACCTTTTACTACTCTCATGGGAGCGGCCCGATCGCCTCGGCAGGTTAATATATGAATTTATGGTTCGCGCCATTCGACCCTTTGGCAGTGCACAACTTACTTTTATGTTGGATCGGGCCGTACGCCTCGGCATTTCCTATATATATACATATATATATATACCTATGTATTATACTCATGGAGTTGTGCATAACACTTGGCTAGAAGCCGGTGTATGTGAGGGATTTTTCCCTGAATTGAATCCTGCTAATTTCCTTGACGGAAACCACTATAATTGTACATATATGCTCTAGTTACGGAGGGAACTTGCTAGCTGAAAACTTGAGTTAAATTATGAAGAAGGGGGATGTTATTATGTGTTTTATACATGTTAATTTCATATATTAGCCCTGTTTCATACTTATTCACTTCTTTACTGTAATGATATTATTGGACCATTAGTAAGTGTCGAAGTCGACCTCTCGTCTCTACTTCTTCGAGATTAGATGGGATACTTACTGAGTACACGTTGTTTTTGTACTCATGCTACACTTGTTGTGCATTTTTGTTGCACAGGCACATGTACCTCTAGTGGCCTAATGGGCGTAGCAGCATGGATGATACACAGACTTAGGTGAGCTATATTCCTCGAGGCGACCCGCAGCCAGCATAGTCTCTTTCAATGTATTGTATTTACTTTCTGTCCAAAATTGTATTCCGGACACTTATTGTACTTTATTTGATTTCCTAGTGATTGCTCATGCACTTGTGACACCGGATTCTGGGATGATTATAGGATAATTTAATATTAAGTATGATAAAGACATCATTATTATTCAGTGAAATTCATTACTTATTGTTTAATGTGTAAAGGAAATGATTTTCAAAAATATTAAAACAAGAAATTTTAGTTATTTGGTGTTGGCTTGCCCGACAGTGGTGTACGGCGCCATCACGACCTTTAATGGATTTTGGGTCATAACAAGCCTATTCTCTCTTTTACTCAAAACTTTGAGGTCCACTGAAGAAGAACATTTCAACCCAGTAATTATCTGGAACGCTTCACGTGTAAACTTCACTTCATGATCAAAAACCTTGAATGTCATTGAATTCGATTCATTGCTTACAATTTCTGAAAGCAACACACAATGAATAAGTTTACCACAGAACTTCACACCTTGTAATCGGAAAAAATTTCCGAAAACACCATCCCTCTACTTCTTTCATTGCACGTTCGACAAGAAACTTTTTATTGTTTCCTTATACTGAAAATCTCCTTTCCAATAACTCATCGAATTATGCCATTCATTAAACTCAAAAACATGATCTCCTTCCATTAGCACACTACGAAGAAGGAAATAGAACGTAAAAGTTAGGACTATTTTTCTGAAATGTCCTTAATATTTAAACTAAAAAACTAAAATCCAGGACCTAATTAGATTCATCTTTAATAGAAGCACAGTTAACTAAAATTAGCTTTCAAATTCTTAGGATTATTTTTCTGAAATGTCCTTAATATTTAACTAAAAAACTAAAATCCAAGACCTAATTAGATGCATCTTTAATAGAAGCACAGTTAACTAAAATTAGCTTACCAATTCTTAGGACTATTTTTCTGAAATGTCCTTAATATTTAAACTAAAAAACTAAAATCCAAGACCTAATTAGATTCATCTTTAATAGAACTACAGTTAACTAAAATTCCTAAAGACAGTTAGCTTACAAATTCTTAGAACAAATTTTCTGAAATGTCCTTAATATTTAAACTAAAAAACTAAAACCCAGGACCTAATTAGATTCATCTTTAATAGAAGCACAGTTAACGAAAATTCCTAAACACTTTTAGCCTACCAATTCTTAGGACTATTTTTCTGAAATGTCCTTAATATTTAAACTAAAAAACTAAAATCCAGGACCTAATTAGATTCATCTTTAATAGAAGCACAGTTAACGAAAATTCCTAAACATAGTTAGCTTACAAATTCTTAGGACTATTTTTTTGAAATGTCCTTACACAATCAATATATTGATTGAACCACAAACACATTTCAATACCAAAAGGTTATCAGTAACTTTCTCACAAAAATCCGCTCCATATTCCTCAGCGAATCAAGTTATAATCATTATTTTTGACATTTCACACATACTTGATGACAAACACTGTCACGACCCATTTTCACAATAGGCATGAGGGCGCCTGACACCCTTGTCAGGCAAGCCAATTGCGGAAACACTTCTAAAATACTTATGTTGCTTTTTATTAGAATAAGTGGAATAAACACTCAATTTGAAATTTAAACCAGAAGAGCTGAATACTGTAATAATATAATTATACCACCCCAAAATAATCGTCTACCAAAGTGTGTGCCAGAACCTGGTGTCACAAGCTACGGGCAACTAGTAGAATATAAATCCAAAAGAATATCACACTACCCTACTGTCTGGATCCAAATAGACAGAAAATAATAATACAAAAGAAAGACTTCTTCGGCTGCGGATCGACACGGAAGGAAAGCAGCTCACCGTAGAAGTCCCAAGTCCGCTCACGAATGCGCACCAGAGTGATAACCAGATCCACCTGCCTCAGACCCTGTACAATTAAGTACAGAAGCATAGCATGAGTACATAAACAATATGTACCCAGTAAGTATCCCGTCTAATCTCGAAGAAGTAGAGACGAGACGTCGACTTGATACTTACTAAGGTCGAGTAAAATGAGAAGAATTTATAACAAGCAGTAATAACTCAGTTTATAGGTATTAGCAAGTACAAAACATCAATTCTTCCTTTAGGTTGTCATTACGAGTGTCCATATATACATGAAAGTAAATATGAGGCCTAACCCACATTAAAAGGGTCACATAAGTCATGCGCATATAATCACCGAGGAACGTACGGCCCGATCCAACATAAAAATAGTAAATTGTGCACTGCCGAGGGTCGAACGGCTCGAACCATAGATGCATCTATTACTCCGCTCGCGAATCAACCGTGTGACGCGGTCAAATAGAAATAAACTCATTGCCACGCAATAACAACAATCACTACACATATGAGGGTGGCCGTACATAGAAATGCCAATTATTTTCTTTTAAGAACCAAATAGGTTAAGGGTCATTTTCTAATTTCATTCTTCTTAATCACAAGAGTTCATTAAATCCCAGATAATCAACTATACTAGAATATCACGTAAAGCATGCTCATGGGTCCTAAACTACCCGAACTTAGCATAATAGTCGCTACGCACGGACTCTCGTCACCTAGTACGTACGTAGCCCTCGAATACAATGACAAATAATTCAATTATTATACCTATGGGGACAATTCCCTCTTACAAGGATAGAAAGGAGACTCACATCGCTCCAACGCGCACTTCCAATATAAAAAACAAGTCCAAGACCTCAAGTCGGAGCCAAACGATCACAAACTAGTTAAAGAAAGTAAGAACTAGTCAATATAAGTTTACAAAACCAAAATCTAACTATTTAAGCAATTTCCCAACCTTTCCACAAGTTTCCTAAATTCCGACCCCGGGCCCACGTGCCCGGATTCCGATATTTTTCGAATGAAATTGTTCTCTACAACCTAAGGATCATTAATATATAAATTCTAGTCCATTTCATAACATATTTCATGCTTAAATCCTAATTTTATTAAAACTCTAGGTCTAGCTCTAACCCTTTGATTTTATCTAATTTTTAGTGTTTAATCTACCTAATATACATGTATTTAAACTAATAATGAATGGGAATTACTTGTAACTTACCTTGAAGTGCTATGCTGAAACCCTGTCTTTGGAAGCCCCCAAATCGCCTAAGTGTGGAGTGTGTATGAAATAAATGGCTTTGAGTTCGAATTAAAAGGGCTCACTGCCCAGTGGTTTCCGCTTCTGCGGTTTGGGGACAGAATCTGCGGTCCCGCTCCTGCGGAAAGGAGGCCGCATCTGCGGCTCTGGGCTTAGGCGACTGGACCGCTTCTGCGGTCTGAAGGGCGCTTCTGCGAAAATCGCTTCTGCGGTTTTGGGTCGCTTCTGCGGTTCTGGCCCAAATTGGCTGGACCGCTTCTGCGGTTTCATGACCGCTTCTGCGGTTTTCCCTGGGCCTGCCCTTGGCTGCTTCTGTGAAGACCTGACCGCATCTGCGCTCCCGCTTCTGCGGCCCTAGAACCGCAGATGCGGTTATGACAGAAGCAGCAGCTCAGCCTCTTCTTAAATTTTTAGCTTCACTCGAGCCTCGATCGTTTGACGCTCGGGGCTCCCGAGCCCCGCCCGAACATACCGGCAAGTCTGGTATCACGAGGCGGACCAACTCGAACCCTCGGAACTCCCAAAATAATGCTAAATCTTGGAATCACCCCCTAAACCAAATGAATCAAACCATTGAATCACCAAGTTCTTAACTCTCCTCTAACGGTCAAAACGCCTTTAAACTACGCGAATTGACACCAAATGTTACGGGCAAGTCTTAAACGACATTACGGACCTGTACCAAGCTTCGGAACCAAAATCCGAGCCCGATACCAAGGGAATCAATGATTACTTAGTTTTCTTTAATTCCTTAAAGCTTCAATTAAACAATTTTAGATAAAAATTCATTACTCGGGCTAGGGACCTCAGAATTCGATTCCGGACAAACGCCCAGGTCCCATATTTTCCCACGGACCCTCAGAAATTGTCAACTCACGAATCCGGGCCCTTTTTCCCAAAATGTGACCGAAGTCAAACTTGGTCTTTTTAAGAAATCCTAAAGAAGCAAATGGGCATATTTTTACTCAAAACCCCTCCAATCCCCGAACCAATCGCCTCCCGCAAGTCGAAAATTTGTTAAAGCAAGTACGGGAGGCTTTATTTAGGGGAACGGGGTTCTAAAAGGCAAAACGACCGGTCGGGTCGTTACATTCTCCACCTCTTAAACAAACGTTCGTCCTTGAACGGACATAGAAAAGTACCTAGACTGCTGAATAAGTGGGGATATCTGCTCCGCATGTCCTCCTCGGACTCCTAGGTCGCCTCCTCGATCGGTTTGCCCTTCCACTGGACTCTCACCGCAGAAATCTTCTTGGACCTCAGCTAGCGATCCTGTCTATCAATAATAGCAACTGGCTCTTCCTCATAGCCTAAACTCTCATCCAACTGAATGGTGCTGAAGTCCAACACGTGGGATAGGTCAGCATGATACTTCTGAAGAATCGAAGCATGAAAAACTGGGTGAACTCCCGATAAACTAGGGGGTAAAGCAAGCTCATAAGCAACCTCCCTAACTCTCCTCAACACCTCAAAGGGGCCAATAAACCGTGGGCTCAACTTGCCCTTCTTCCCGAATCTCATAATGCCCTTCATGGGCGAGACTTTCAAGAGAACCTTCTCGTCAACCATAAATGATACATCCCGCGCCTTCTAATCCGCGTAGCTCTTTTGCCTAGACTGAGCTGTGCGAAGCCTCTCCTGAATCAACTTTACTTATCCAAGGCATCCTGTACCAGATCTGTGCCAAGTACCTTAGCCTCACCAGGATCAAACCACCCGATAGGAGAACGACAACGTCTACCATATAAAGCCTCGTACGAGGCCATCTCTATGCTGGACTGATAGCTATTGTTGTATGCGAACTCTGCTAGAGGCAAGAACTGATCCCACTGTCCTCCAAAATCAATCGCACATGCTCTAAGCATATCCTCCAAGATCTGCAGCGTCCGCTCCGACTGTCCGTCGGTCTGAGGATGGAATGCTGTGCTAAGCTCTACATGAGTCCCCAACTCACTCTGCACGGCTCTCCAGAAATGGGAAGTGAACTGAGGTCCTCTGTCTGATATGATGGACACCGGCACACCATGCAATCGGACTATCTCCCGAATATAGGTCTGAGCATACCTCTCTGCCGTATAAGTAGTCGCCACTGGAATGAAATGGGCCGACTTGGTCAATCTATTCACAATGACCCATACTGAGTCAACCTTCCGCAAAGTCCGCGGTAGCCCAACTACGAAGTCCATGGTGATGCGTTCCCACTTCCACTCTGGTATGGGCATCTGCTGAAGTAGGCCACCTGGACTCTGATGTTCATACTTGACCTGCTGGCAATTCAAACACTTAGTCACATACTTCACTATGTCCTTCTTCATCCCCCGCCACCAGTAATGCTGCCTCAAATCACGATACATCTTCGTGACTCCCGGGTGAATAGAATACCGCGAACTGTGCGCCTCCTCTAGGATCCTCTCCCTCAGACCATCAACATTAGGAACACATAGACGACCCTGGAGTCGCAGAACACCATCCTCGCCCATAGAAACCTCCTTGGCACCTCCTGAAGTACCGTCTCTCTGAGAACCGCCAAATGTGGATCATCATACTGTCGGGCCTTAATCTCCCCCAATAACGAGGACTGAGCAACCACACATGCTAGAACTCGGCTGGACTCTGAAATGTCCAACCTCACAAGCCTGTTAGCTAAGGACTGGATGTCCAGAGCTAGGGGCCTCTCCTCCGCTAGAATGAATGCCAAGCTACCCATGCTCTCCGCCTTTCTGCTCAAGGCATCCGCGACCACATTCGCCTTGCCCGGATGATAAAGAATGGTAATGTCATAATCCTTCAGCAACTCAAGCCACCTGCGCTGTCTCAAATTGAGATCCCTCTGCTTGAACAAATGCTGTAAGCTGCGGTGATTGGTGTAAACCTCACAAGGCACCCCATACAAATAGTGCCTCCATATCTTAAGAGCATGAACAATCGCTGCTAACTCCAGATCGTGCACAGGGTAATTTTTCTCATGAATCTTCAGCTGACGCGAGGCATAAGCAATAACTCTCCCCTCCTGCATCAACACACATCCCAAACCAACGCGTGAGGCATCGCAATACACAGTATACATCCCCGTACCGGAAGGCAATACAAGAACTGGTGCCGTAGTCAAAGCTGCCTTGAGCTTCTAAAAGCTCTCCTCGCAATCATCGGACCAAATGAATGGGGCACCCTTCTGGGTCAGTCTAGTCAAGGGTGAGGCAACGGATGAAAAACCCTGCACAAATCGCCAGTAATAACCCATTAATCCCAGGAAACTCCTGATCTCGGTCACTGAAGTGGGTCGTGGCCAACTCTGAACTGCCTCAATCTTCTTGGGATCTACCTTAATACCCTCTCCGGACACAATATGCCCCAAGAATGCTACTGACTCAAGCCAAAACTCGCACTTGGAGAACTTAGCATACAGCTTCTGCTCTCGCAAGGTCTGAAGCACTACTCTCAAATGTTGCTCGTGCTCCCCCAGGCTACGTGAGTATATCAAGATGTCGTCAATGAAGACGATAACAAAGGAATCAATATAAGGCTTGAATACGATGTTCATCAGATCCATAAATGCTGCTGGTGCATTGGTCAAGCCAAAGGACATCACTAGGAACTCATAATGGCCATATCTAGTCCGGAATGCAGTCTTCGGAACATCCGAGTCCCGAATCTTCAGCTGATGATACCCTGACCTCGGGTCAATCTTAGAGAACACCCTAGCACCCTGTAGCTGGTCAAACAAATCATCAATACGAGGCAACGGGTACTTGTTCTTGATGGTGACTTTGTTCAACTGGCGGTAATCAATGCACACCCGCATAGTCCCATCCTTCTTTTTCACAAACAACACTGGTGCGCCCCAAGGTGACACACTGGGCCTGACAAACCCCTTGGCCAACAACTCCTCTAGCTGCTCCTTCAACTCCTTCAACTCCTTAGGGGCCATACGGTACGGTGGAATAGATATAGGCTGAGTGCCTGGGGCCAAATCGATGTAGAAATCAATATCACGATCCGGAGGCATGCCGGGAAGATCAGAAGGAAATACATCAGCAAACTCTCGGACTACTGGCACTGAATCAATCGTCAGAGACTCTGTAGTGGTGTCTCGAACATAAGCTAAGTAAGCCAAACACCCTTTTCCAACCATGTGCTGAGCCTTCAGGAAAGAGATAACCCTTCTAGGCATGTCAACTGTGGACCCCTTCCACTCCAATCTCGGCAACCGTGGCATTGCTAGTGAAACAGTCTTGGCATGGCAATCAAGGACGGTGTGATATGGAGATAGCCAATCCATGCCTAAGATAACCTCAAAATCGATCATGTCCAGCAACAGAAGATCTGCTCTAGTCTCGGAACCACAGAAAGTGACCACACAGGACCGGTAAATCCGATCACAATCATAGAATCACCCACAGGAGTGGACACATGAACAGGAACACCCAAAGGCTCAGGAGAAACAACCAGAAAGCTAGCGAACAGAGACGATACATATGAATAAGTAGACCCTGGATCAAATAATACCGAAGCATCCCTACCACCAACGGAAATAATACCTGTGATGACGGCATCTGAGGCCAATGCATCTGGCCTGGCTGGAAGAGCATAGAATCGAGTTGGAGCGCCGGCTGCCTGGCCTCCACCTGACTGGGGAGTAGCTGGCTGACCTCTCCCTGTTGGCCTCCACCTCTAGGACGGCCTCTACCCGTCTGCCCTCCACCTCTAGGTGGCTGGGCAGCTGGTGCCGGATGCTGGGGCTGCTGACCCTGCTGTACTGCCTTATCCCGAATTCTGGGGCAAGTCCTCTTCAGGTGACCCGGATCTCCACACTCGTAGCATGCTCTAGGCACTATAGTCTACTGCCCTGAAGTCTGAGTCTGCTGACCCGAATACCCACTGGAAGAACCCTGGATAGCTGGTGGACGATAGGAACTCTCTGGCATGGCGCTGAAAGGTGCACTAGAAGAATCCTGATATCCAGAATACACGCCGGAGGAACCCTGGGTAGCTGGTGGGCGGTAAGAGCCCTCCGGCATTGCACTGAAATAAGGCCTCGCTGGGGAACCTCGGGGAGGGCGTGGTGGTGCTGAGTGTGAGGGCCTGCTGGGCTGACCCCTCCCGAAGTGGCCTCTACCCCTGGCTGGGGCACCTCTGAACTCTCCTGAAAATCTGGCCCTCTTATCTTGCTGCATCTGCTCTCTACCCCTCAAACGATAACCCTCAATTCTGCGAGCAATCTCAACCACTAGCTGGTACCCTGTACCCATCTCTACCTTTCGAGCCATACCAGACCGGATGGTAGGATGTAACCCCGCAACAAATCTCCGCACTCTCTCTGCCTCTGTGGGAAGTATCATAAGTGCATGGAGAGACAACTCAGAGAACCTCGCCTCATAATCGGTCACTGACATCTGACCCTGCTCTAGGTACTCAAACTGATACCGCAACTCTTCCCTCTCAGAGGGCGGAATGTATCGATCCAGGAATAACTGAGTGAACTGACCCCAAGTGAGGGGAGGAGAACCTGCTGGCCTGCCAAGTACATAGGACTGCTACCATCTACGTGCCTTGCCCTCAAGCTGAAAAGTAGTGAAGTCAACTCTATGCGACTCCAATATCCTCATGTTGTGCAGCCTGTCTATGAAGTCCTGAGCATCCTCATGGCGCTCACCCCCGAAGACGGGAGGGTGAAGCCTAGTCCATCTGTCTAATAACTTCTGTGGGTCACCATCCACAGCTAGCCTGGGCTGGGGTGCCACTACAGCAACTGGCTGAGCCCCATCTGCGGGTAGTGCACCCGGAGTCTAATATACTGCAGCTGCATGGCCTTCAGCCTGAGCAGTAGGGGTCTGGGCTCCCCCTCCTGCCTGCGAAGTGGCTGGGTCTGCTGGAAATAAACCAGCCTGAGTCATAGTGTCCATGAACCGTAGCATGCGGCCCATGACCTCCTGAAATCCCGGTGCTGTCATGAAATCCGCCGGGGTAGGCTCAGCTGCGGGCACCTCGCCCTGCTCCTCAATAATAGGGTCCTCCACAAGATCTGCCGGTGGTGCAACTGGAACGGCTCTGGGATGCCCTCGTCCCCTACCACGGGCCGGTGCCCTCCCCCGGCCTCTGCCTCGGCCTCTAGCAACGGGGGGAGCAGCTACTCCCGGGTCCGGAACGTCGGTGGTACGAGTTCTCACCATCTGTGAGAGAATAAAAGAGGAGAAATTTAGTACTCTAAGCACTGCACGATAGGAAATGAATAAAGAGTAGTCTTTCCTAATACCCTATAGCCTCTCGAAGATAAATACAGACGTCTCCGTACCGATCAACAAGACTCTATCAGGTTTGCCCATAACTCGTGAGACCTACGTGAACCTTGTGCTCTGATACCATGTTGTCACGACCCATTTTCACAATAGGTCATGAGGGCGCCTGATACCCTTGTCAGGCAAGCCACTTGCGGAAACACTTCTAAAATACTTATGTTGCTTTTAGTTAGAATAAGTGGAATAAACACTCAATTTGGAATTTAAACCAGAAGAGCTGAATACTGTAATAATATAATTACACCACCCCAAAATAATCGTCCACCAAAGTGTGTGCTAGAACCTGGTGTCACAAGCTATGGCAACTAGTAGAATATACATCCAAAAGAATATCACACTACCCTACTGTCTGGATCCAAATAGACAGAAAATAATAATACAAAAGAAAGACTTCTTCGGCTGCGGATCAACACGGAAGGAAAGCAGCTCAACGTAGAAGTCCCAAGTCCGCTCACGAATGCGCACCAGAGTGATAACCAGATCCACCTGCCTCAGACCCTGTACATTTAAGTACAGAAGCGTAGTAAGAGTACATAAACAATATGTACCCAGTAAATATCCCGTCTAATCTCGAAGAAGTAGAGATGAGAGGTCGACTTGATACTTACTAAGGTCGAATAAAATGAGAAGAATTTATAACAAGCAGTAATAACTCAGTTTATAGGTATTAGCAAGTACAAAACATCAATTCTTCCTTTAGGTTGTCATTACGAGTGTCCATATATACATGAAAGTAAATATGAGGCCTAAACCACATTAAAAGGGTCACATAAGTCATGCACATATAATCACCGAGGAACGTACGGCCCGATCCAACATAAAAATAGTAAATTGTGCACTGCTGAGGGTCGAACGGCTCGAACCATAGATGCATCTATTACCCCGCTCGTGAATCAACCGTGCGACGCGGTCAAATAGAAATAAACTCATTGCCACGCAATAACAACAATCACTACACATATGAGGGTGGCCGTACATAGAAATGCCAATTATTTTCTTTTAAGAACCAAATAGGTTAAGGGTCATTTTCTAATTTCATTCTTCTTAATCACAAGAGTTCATTAAATCCCAGATAATCAACTATACTAGAATATCACGTAAAGCATGCTCATGGGTCCTAAACTACCCGAACTTAGCATAATAGTCGCTACGCACGAACTCTCGTCACCTAGTACGTACGTAGCCCCCGAATACAATGACAAATAATTCAATTATTATACCTATGGGGACAATTCCCTCTTACAAGGTTAGAAAGGAGACTCACCTCGCTCCAACGCGCACTTCCAATATCAAAAACAAGTCCAAGCCCTCAAGTCGGAGCCAAACGATCACAAACTAGTTAAAGGAAGTAAGAACTAGTCAATATAAGTTTACAAAATCAAATTCTAGCTATTTAAGCCATTTCCCAACCCTTTTCACAAGTTTCCTAAATTCCGACCCCGGGCCCACGTGCCCGGATTCCGATATTTTTCGAAGGAAATTGTTCTATACAACCTAAGGATCAATAATAGATTATTTCTAGTTCATTACATAGCAATTTACATGCTTAAATCTTAGTTTTACTAAAACCCTAGGTCTAGCTCTAACCCTTGATTTTTACTTAATTTTGGTGTTTGATCTACCTAATGCTCATGTAATTAAACTAAGAATGGAGGGAGATTACTTACCTTATAATACTATGTGGAAATCCTCTCTTTGGAATCACCCAAATCGCCCAAGTGTGAAGTAGTGAGTGAAATAAATGACCTTGAGCTCGAATTAAAAGAGCTCACTGCCCAGCGGTTTCTGCTTCTGCGGTTTGGGGACCGCATTTGCGGTCCCGCTCCTGCGGAAAGGAGGCCGCATCTGCGGCTCTGGGCTTTAAGCGACTGGACCGCTTCTGCGGTCTGAAGGGCGCTTCTGCGGAAACCGCTTCTGCGGTTTGGGCCGCTTCTGCGGTTCTGGCCCAATTTGGCTGGATTGCTTCTGCGGTCAAATTTTCGCTAAAGCGGAACCGCTTCTGCGGTTTCATGACCGCTTCTGCGATTTTCCCTGGGCCTGCCCTTGGCCGCTTCTGCGAAGGCCTGACCGCATCTGCGGTCCCGCTTCTGCGGCCCTAGAACCGCAGATGCGGTTATGACAGAAGCAGCAGTTCACCCTCTTCTTCAATTTTTAACTTCACTCGAGCCTAGATCGTTTGACGCTCGGGGCTCCCGAGCTCCGCCCGAACATACCGACAAGTCTGAAATCACGAGGCGGACCTACTCGAACCCTCGGAACTCCCAAAACAACGCTAAATCTTGGAATCACCCCCTAAAACCAAATGAATCAAACTATTGAATCTTCAAGTTCTTAATTCTCCTCTAACGGGTCAAAACGCCCTTAAACTACTCGGATTGGCAACAAATTTTACGGGCAAGTCTTAAACGACATTACGGACATGTACCCAGCTTCGGAACCAAAATCCGAGCCCGATACCTAGGGAATCAATGATTACTTAGTTTCTTTAGTTCTTTAAAGCTTCAATTAAACAATTTTAAAAAAAATTCATTACTCGGGCTAGGGACCTCGGAATTCGATTCGGGGCATACGCCCAGGTCCCATATTTTTCCACGGACCCTCAGAAATTGTCAAATCATGAATCTGGGTGCGTTTTCTCAAAATATTGACCGAAGTCAAACTTGATCCTTTAAGAAAATCTTAAAGAAGCAAATGGACATATTTTTACTCAAAACTCTTCCAACTCCCGAACCGATCGTCCCCGCAAGTCGTAAGTTAGTTAAAGCAAGTACGGGAGGCTTTATTTAGGGGAACGGGGTTCAAACAGGTAAAACGACCGGTGGGATCGTTACAAACACAACATTGATCATGATTAGAGATATACAAAAAGAAAAATGCATAAAAGCAAAATCGAAAACATACCAGTTCGTTGGTTCGCTGCAGAGACAATGACAAAGGAGAAGAGATTAATTTGAACAAAGAATACGCAGAGAATTGTTGTGGGCTGGGTAGGAACAAAATCTCACAAAGAGTTGCATGCAGGAACAATATTGAGGGAGCGAAATTTTGGCTCTGAAATTTTGGCTCTGAAGCGTATAAAGGAAGGGTTTGGGAATAAAAGAAATATAAGAAAGGGTAAAAATATCTTTTCATATTAATTTTAATAAAGTAGTGGCTATTTTTGCTCAACATTAGAATTGGTGGATAAAAATAAATACCACCTTATTTAGTGGCTACCACACGCCATTTTTACCTTTTGTTTGCGCACCTTCTTGGTTTAGCAATTATAGCAACAAAAATTGCAGACATATGACACTCTTTGGGTGCTCTTTAACTTCGAATCCCCGCTTGCACCATAGGCAGAAGTTCAAGGTCAAAAGTTAAATATATTATATATGGGACAAGCACGGGACAACACTTGTTAAACTTGAAGTTCTGCCCATGGAGCAAATAGGAACAAAAATTCTGGATCTTCCACTTTGATGGATATTTGTGTACTTCAGCCCAATTATAGAGCTCAGTGCCCATTAATTACTTTTAAGTCGGTGTTTGCAAATTAAGGAACGTGAATATTCATAAGTCGATCTCGATTTTCTTGGGATAGAGGTGTCGTATAAAGTTACATAGGAAGTATCATAAATTATTATTTTTATAATTAAAAAATATTTACTATCGCTTAGCCATTTACCATTTAACCTTTTTCCACAAAAAGTTATAATAGTATATAACATTCAAAAAATATAAAAAAGGATTATTTTTTCAATAAATATAGTTGGAATTCATTGAAAACACATAGACGAAACAATATACAAAATTTGCAGAAGATTGAATATAATTTGAACTTGTTTGGAGTATAATTCAGTAGTTAACTCGAGTCAATTGTTTTCTTCCGCAACACATATTTTTTTTGCACACACAGGTATACACGAATATACATGGGATACATAGCGGATATCTGTTATATATATAAGTGATACAAGAGGAATACACATGAACACATCTCATCTTCTTATATATTAAGTTTCTATTTCGATTTGGCTCATATTTCAATCCAAACCACCTCAAAATTGTCAATTGAACTTTTGATGCTTGTTAATTAGTCCTAGAATTTATGAGTTTTTTGTTCTCGTTGGTTTCAAAACTAAATGTGAGATTCGTAGTTTTTGTAAATTTAATTATGTTTTTGTGTGTAAGAAACCATTGTTAAAAATCTATTATGTGTTGAAGAATAGTCAATTTCCTCAACCTTCAGAACACGCCGTCCTATAGTTTAAACCTCAGAATTCAAACTTAGCGTCCTAAAGTTCGAAAATTGTGTCCAGAAGTTCGAATCTTATGTCCTGAATTTTAAATTAGTAGTTTAAAAATTCAGGACCCTTAGTCCTGAAATAGTCCTCAATTTCACGATGCTTAGTGCTAAAGTTTGGACGAATTGACTAATCTTTAAATACATTATAAATCATAAATATATTTTAAATAGCGGGCTTAAAATGACTATAGCTGCACTTCGCCAGCATTTAGGCCTCTAAGGTTGGGGCAACCTTTGAAGTCATGTGGCCCTTTGAACATGTAACATCCTCCCCTAGGCACGACCTTCTTCTTATCTTCGTAGTCTCGACGGATAGAGTTAAACTTCGTTTAAGATTGAAAACTATATTTTAGTAGGTGATTATGTGCTAAATGATACAATTATTTAAGAAAAAAAATATTATTGAAGGTGAAAAATACATGAGAAAAAGCCAAGTTGTCCTTCCCTATATGAATATCAAAAGTTAGCAAGATATTTACTAAGTTATGCATTCAAGGTGCGAGTCTAGCAATTAATGAAGCCAAATGAACCAATCATATGAGACCGGAATTCAAATTTCAATAAAGGCAAAATTAAACGTTGAGTAATTTATTTTCACCTATCTAAGTTTTGGTGTATATAATTATTCAATATTAATGCGAACGAGAGGTAACAAGCATGGGTAAATTAATCTATGTATACACGTGATCAGCGGCGGATTTAGGGGGACAGAAGGGGCTTCGAACCCCCTTCGCCGAAAAATTACACTGCATATATAAGGCAAAATCTGTTTTTTACCTCTACATATTATATTTTGAATCCCCTTGCCATAGCCCAAAAGTGTAGCTTAGTGGTCAAGGGGCTTCAAAACTTTGTAAGGTCATAGGTTCTATTCCCACGGGCTACAATTATTTTTAAAAATGTTTCTTTTTGATCCCCTTCGCGGAGATCCTACCTCCGCCACTGCACGTGATGGCGAGATACCATATTTTATTATATTATATATAGACATCATTTTACAATGTTACACATGAGCTGAATCCGTTGTCCTCGTGAGCATATGGAGCACTCATTTTAATCGTGTTTTTTACCTACCAACAAGATGTGACACTGAGTTATTAGTTACTTTGGTAGTAGCTTTAATACCCTCAAAAGCTTTTGATTCAACAAATAATTACTCAATAAAAGTTGAAAGAGGCCTCAATACATGATATTTATCAAAAAGTTGGAAGGAAAAAACTCTATTGTAAGTCAGAAGAAGCCTTTTCATAAATAGCTGGATCACTATTGAGAAATCATAACATCTAAAAAAAAGGTGTTGTTTTAAAGGAGGACCAAACTTTGATTATTGCTTGTGGGTGGTGACCATTATGTTTTCACATTTTGAAGATTCTTTTTCTAGACATGCGGTGTTGCTAAAAGTTGGCAATTTGGAGGTTTGGGGAGTTTCTAAATTTGATCGAGGGTTGACGTTGAGGTTATCAGATTCAAATTATTGTTTCGAAAGTTGAAATAGGTTCATTCTATCATTTGGTACTTGTGTGCAATGTTTGGATATAATCTGAATTGGTTAGGCTTGAATCAGACGCTTGGTTTGAAGTTTGGAATTTGATGAACTTAAGAGAAGCTTAACATGTGTTTTGATCGTCGATTCTTCGTTTTAATATTGTTCGTGGTGTTTTGAGCCCTTGAACAAGTTTAAATAAGGTATTGGGACTTGTTGGTATGATTAATTGGAGTCTCGGGGGTTCAGGCGCATTTTAGTGTGGTTTCAGACCATTTTTCCCTTATTTTGAACGGTTGGTTTTCTGGTGCAAAGGTGCTTTGTCGCGATCGCGATGCATATTCCTGGGCAGACTACTTAAGTTGGAATTTCATGACTTTTATCCACTTTATCATATTTTGAGTCCTAGACTTCGAAAGTGTGGGGTTTTAAAGAGCTATTTCACTGCATCATTGGAATTAAGGAATTTACACTTGAATTTGACTTTATATCATATTTTTTCATGAATTTCTACACCAAAAATCTTGGATTTTAAATTGAAATTTGGAGGTTTTGGCAAAATTTTGGAAAGTGTATAATTGAGAGTTGAACCCCGATTTGGAGTTGATTTTTGATGAAACCTGTATATTTGGACTCGTATTGAAATGTATATTCGGAATTTGTGAGTTTTGTCGGGTTCTGGAAGGCAGGTTCAGATTGACTTTTTGGTTGATTTTGTGTATTAGATTAAGTATTTAATTTTTATCATTTGGGTTCAATTTCTATAGCTTTGTTTGACGTTATTGGGTTGTATTTGACTAGATTCGTGCCGTTTGGAGTTGGATTTTTAAGAATTTGTCAACTTTTGTGATTTTTAGTCCACCGGGTGGAGGTAAGTCTCTTGGCTAGCCTTATTAAAAGGGAAACCCCTAGGATTTGACTTATTTTCAATGTGTTTAAGCTATTAGCAGTGGTGTATATATGTGGTGGCGAGCGTATATATACTTACCAAGTTTATATCATGACCAGGGTAGATTTGAATATTTTATGTCTTGTTTTAATTATATCCTTATTTGATTTATGACTTTTGACTTATATGGCTACGTTTGCTCTCTTATTCAAGTTAGAAATCATGCCTAGGTTTATGATTAATTACGAAGGCATGTGAATTTATCCTTAATATGATGAACTGCTTAAATTGTCAGTAGTAACATAGAGATTCCATGAGCACATATCCATATGATATTTATTAAGTCCTTGTGCACCTTTTATCTGTAATTCTTGTAGAATATACATATATTTTGTATAAGGATACTTGATTTGGACTAAGGATTTTGGCACGAAAGGTAAAGCATGCGGATGAGATACATTTATGGCACACAGGACATGATGATCGAAAATTGATTTGTGAGGGATACTATTATGCCTCTCTTTGTGCTTGGATTTAAATTCGCCCCTCCAGATTTAGGTGATAACCCATGTTACTTTGGGCCCCTTGAGTGTGTCGATACATAAATTTTGTACCAGACTGATCCATGGATTTCATATCGGGTTATGTTGATACATGAATTGTGTATTGGGATACATGGATCGTGTACCAGTTTGAGCATGCATACATATTTTTGTCTCATTCAGAAGAATTTATTTAACTGTTAATTATTACTCGACATCTTTATATGCTAGTTGGGAGTCTCGACTTCGTTAATTGAGCATGCTATCTTTTATTACTATTCTGAGCAACATTATGATTATTTCTGTACTGGAAGTACGCTTAATACTTTTCAGTCGTTGATATCTATGATTCTTGTTAATCATGACATGATTTACTATTTCAGTTCTTAATTCTGTCATTTTATCAACGTGTTAAGTATTCAGAAGCATCTAGCCTCGACACTACTTCTTCAAGGTTAGATTTGATACTTACTTGGTATCGATTTATTTATTTTACACTTCTGCACATCTTTTATGCAGATCCTCTGGTTGGTCCTAGTAAAACTTCCTGATTAAGCTTAGGAGATCACACGGAGACTCAGGGTGTGCTGCACTTCATGGTTCCATTTCGCACTCTTCGAGTCCCCGTTCCTAACTTATTCCCTGTCTATTGTATTTTAGACAGTTGTTATGTATTTAGACCTGTTCTCTTATTTTCGTAGTTTGCTCGTATACTTGTGCCACCTGGTTTGGGGTTGCACGTATTGGCCGTTTTCAGGCCTTATTTTTTATGTCAGTTATTAATACTGTTTTGAGATTATTGCTATCTTTAATTATTATATAACTCGGTTAAATTAAGAAATTTGGCTTTATTTGTGGATTGTGAGTTGGATTGCTTAGCAAGTTCGGCTAGACACCATCACGACATTTAGGTAGAATTTTGGGTCGTAACAAGTTGGTATCACATCTCTAGGTTGTATAGGTCTCATGAGTCACGAGCAGGGAATGTAGAATCTAGTGGATTGGTACAAAGACGTCTGTACTTATCTCTGAGAGGCTACATGATATTAGGAAACTTTCCTTCTTACATTCTTTATCGTGCAAATTTATTGATCCAAAGTTTGAATCTTTGTCTTTCTATTCTCTCGTAGATGGTGAGAACACGTTCACTAGGAGCAGTTGGGCAGGCAGCAACACCCCCGGCTAGGGTTGGGAGAGGTCGTGGACGAGGCAGAGGCAAGAAGGGAGCCCGCGGTGCAGTTAAAGCCCTGCTAGGGCAGCCGCTCTGGAGCCACCAGTAGCTTTGGCTGAGGAGCAAATTTTTTATCAAGGTAAGCTGGTTGGACCTGCTCAGGTCCTAGAGAGGTTTATTGCTACCCCAATACTTCAGGATGCTCTTGTTCGATTGGTTGGTCTTGTGTGGCACAGACCAAAGTACTTATGTGGTACTGACTACTTCTCAGGCTGAGGGAGGGGCACAGACTCCCGCTACTCAAACTCCTAGGTAGGTTGCTACTATTTATCAAACAACAGGAGTAGTACCAGTTGGGGACATCCTCGTGAGGTTGTTGGTAGGCCAGTAGTGGAGGTCGCTATGTCTGAGGAGGGGCAGAAGAGGTTTGATCGTTAGTTCAAGAAGATGGGTCCTCTACATTATGATGGTGATCCTTTCGTAGATGCACATGATTTCTTAGATGGTTATCAGGAGATTCTGCAGAATCTTGGTTTTGTTGAGTCTAATGGGGTTAATTTCACTACGTTTCAACTCAAGAGGCCAGCCAAGAGGTGGTGGCAGTCATATGAGCGTAGCAGGCCAGCAGGATCACTTCCACTCACATGGAGTCAGTTTTCATATCTCTTCTTAGAGAAGTATGTTCCCTTTATGAAGAGGGAGGAGATGTGTTGCCAGTTCGAGCACCTGCAATAGGGTCGTATGTCTGTGATCGAGTATGAGATGAGATTTACTGAGCTATCCCGTCATGCAGCTTTTCTGATCCCCACCGAGGTTGAGAAGGTGGGGAAGTTCATTGAGGGGTTGAATTTTAGTATCAAGATTGCTATGGCTAGGAATGCGGAGACTGGTACTATATTTCTTCAGGCTGTGGACATAACGCGTAGGATTGAGCGCATTCGGGGTCAGAGTAGGGAGACCATGGTGATAAGGGGAAAGAAGCCCCAATATTCTAGCAATTTTAGTGGTACCTTGTTTAGAGGTAGGGATCATTCTTGGAGAGGCCATCCTAGCAGGACAACTCCTTTATCTTATGAGCCCGCTCGTGATGCTCCAGTTCAATCTTCATTTAATGCATTACTAGCACAGAGTTCTTACCTTACTCCTTTAGCCTAGGGTTCTTCCAATGGTTACACAGGTTATCAAGGCAACCTTAGATTCAGTGGCCATTCTCAACTCGTAGTTGTTTTGAGTGTGAAGAGGTAGGGCATATCAAGAGGGATTGCCCCAAGCGTGGCAGAAATGCAGCATCGTAGGGGTTCTCATGCAGTGACTCTAGTTCCGATTGTTACACCCCCAGCCCCACTAGATAGAGAGGGAGCTCAAGCAGTCAGGAGCGTCCTAGAGGCGGAGGTCAGGCCCGCTGTTATGCATTTCCAGGTAGGCCCGAGGTAGAGACTTCTGACATAATTATTACAGGTATTGTTTTAGTATGTCACAAAGATGTATCGATTCTATTTGATCCTAGTTCTACATATCCCTATGTATCATCATACTATGCATCACACTTAGATTTGCCCCGTAGTTCTCTTGATATTCATGTTCATGTATCTACACTTGTTGGTAATTTTATTGTGGTAGATTGTGTGTATCGGTCTTGTCTGGTTACCATTGGGGGTTATGAGACCAGTGTTGAACTTTTATTGCTTAGTATGGTGGACTTTGATGTGATTTTAGGTATGGATTGGTTATCTCCGTACCATGCTACTCTTGATTGTCACCCTAGGACCGTGACATTGGCTATGCCAGGGTTGCCTAGAGTGGAATAAAAAGGTTCTCTTGGGCATAACTTCTAGTAGAATGGTTTCATTTCTGAAGTCTCACCGGATGGTGGAAAATGGGTGTTTGGCATACTTAGCCTTTGTTAGAGATGTTAGTGCTGATACTCCTACTATTGGGTCAGTTATCATAGTGAGGGAGTTTCCACATGTGTTTCATGCAAACCTACCGGGCATGCCACTCGATAGGGATATTGATTTTAGTATTGACTTGGTACGGGGCACTCAGCCCATATCTATTCATCTTTGTCACATGGCTCAAGCAGAGTTGAATGAATTGTAAGAACAGTTGCAAGGATTGCTGGATAAGGGGTTCATCAGGCCTCGTGTATCACCATGGGGTGCACCGGTGTTGTTTGTGAAGAAGAAGGATGGTTACCTAGTGTATTGACTACAAGCAATTGAACGAGATTACCATCAAGAACAAATATCCATTGCCTCGCATTGATAACTTATTTAATCAGCTTTAGGGTGCTAGGGTTTTTACAGGTGGGCTAAAACGCGGGTAGCTATTTCGGGAAAATAATTTTCAAAGCTAAATGTAAGGTTCCCGTGGTGATATGAGGAAAGATTGTGATTTGATTTGTGAAATCGGACTACGAGGCGGTACCGCGGTAGTGCTTCTTGTTGATATTTTTTAATGACATCACTTGTGTTTTGTTTGCATCATTTCCTTGGCATTCCTATTATGTGTTTTTTTCCGTATTGTCTTAATTGCCTTAATTGCAGCGTAGCTATCCTTGTTATATTTCTTCATTATTCTTTCTATTGCTTCCATTATCATATTATACTATACCTGTTCATTTTATTTATTTCTTCCAGTAGGTGTCTTGACCTGACCTCGTCACTACTCTACCGAGGTAAGGCTTGATACTTACTGGATACCATTGTGGTATACTCATGCTACGCTTCTACACATCTATTTTTGTAGATCCAGGTAATTCATACCAGCCTAGGCACCAATGAGTCAAGCTTGGATCGGAGACTTCAAGGTATACCTGCCGGCGTCTGCAGGCCTCGAAATCACCCTCTCTCTAGTTCTATTTCGTTATCCTTTTATTAGATACTATTGTATAGAGATGTTCAATATACTCATGTAGAGCTTGTGACTCAGTATCACCGGATTTCGGGAGTTATGTTCAGTTGAGTTGCGGAGTCCTTTATGATAGCTGTTGGTTAAATTAAAAGTTTTATTACTATTTCAGTTAAATTCCACATGTATGCTAGGCTTATCTAGTATTAGAGACTAGGTTCCATCACGATATTCTACGGAGGAAAATTGGGATCGCGACAAGTTGGTATCAGAGCTCTAGGTTCATAGGTGTTACGAGTCATAAGTAGGTTTAGTAGAGTCTCGCGGATCGATACGGAGATGTCTGTACTTATCTTCGAGAAGCTATGGAACTGTTAAGAAAACTTCACTTCTTTGATTCCTTATCGTACGAATTTGTTGGCTTCGAAATTTTGAATCTTTGTCTTTCTATTATCTAATAGATGGTGAGGACACGCACCATTGGATCAAACGATCAGACACCCACGCCACCTACTAGAGCTATGAGAGGCCGAGGACGGGGCAGAGGCCAAGGAGGGCACGTGGTGCAGCCAGAGCACCTGCCCGAGCGGAGACAGAGGAGCCACCAGTAGCTCTAGTTTGGGGGTAGGCACCTGGGGCGCTTGTTGCTAACCCTGAGCTTCAGAAAACCCTCGCCCAATTCTTGAGCATGTTTGGTACTCTAGCTCAAGCGGGGTTCATTCCACTTGCACCAGCCACATCTTAGGCTGGGGAAGGAGCATAGACTCCCGCGGCCCGTACCTCAGAGCAGCGGGTCCATGTTGACTAGGTACCAAAGGTTATACCAGTGCAGCCGGTTGTCCCAGTTCAGCCCAAGTTTAGGGCAGCATCATCATCAGAGGAGGAGCTCAGACTCGAGAAGTACAAGAAGTACCATCCTCCTGCCTTTAGCGGCCTAGCTACAAAGGATGCACATGGTTTTATGGAGAAGTGCCACTATATTCTCAATACCATGGGTATAGTGGAGACGAGCGGCGTTGCTTTCACTACTTTCTAGCTGTCTAGACCAGCATATAGTAGTGGCGGGCTTATGAAAAGGGTAGCCCGACAGAGGCAGCTTCCCTCTCATAGGCTTAGTTTTCAAAGATGTTCCTGAGAGAGTTTGTTCCCCATAGCCTTCGGGATGTATGGCCTGTAGAGTTTGAGCAGTTGCGCTAGGGTGCTATGACCGTGTTAGAGTATGCTGTCACGTTCAGTGAATTGTCCAGACATGCAGTTGCCTTGGCTTCCACAGTCAGAGAGCGAGTCCGTCGATTAATCGAGGGGCTCAACTATGGTATTAGATTCAGCATGGCTCGAGAGTTGGAGACAGATACTACATATCAGTATGTGGTAAAGATGGCACGGAGATTGGAGGGTATGTGGGACCGGAGAGGGAGGATAGGGAGGCCAAAAGGCCTCGTGATTCTAGCGGATATAGTGGTGCTCGTGGCCCAGTTGCAGCCCGTCATGGTAGGGGCTATGTGAGACGTCTAGTTCATTCGACACTTCCAGCCTCTAGTGGTACTCCGGCTACTCCCAGGTCTCATGTTGCCCATTATGCACCGCCACTGTCTAGTGCACCTCTTGCACGGGGTGCTTTCAGTGATCAGTCCAACCGACCAGGCCCGAGTCAGTTTTAGCAGTCGCGTCCTCCGAGAGCCTGCTTTGAGTGTGGTGATACTCGTCATATGGTGATGGACTTCCCCAGACTCAGGAGGGGTGCACATCCACATAGTACTCAGGCTCCACGTATCCCACTGGGTCCCCAAACTTTTCACACCATAGTTACCGCACTAGTTGCCGCTCCACCTGCAGAACGAGCTAGAGGTGGAGGTCAGGCGGGTAGGGGTCGCCCTAGAGGGGGAGGCCAGGCCAGATGTTAGGCTTTTCTGGGTAGGTTAGAGGCGGTTGCATCAAACACAGTAAATCACAAGTATTGTTCTAGTTTGTCGTAGAGATGCATCAGTCTTATTTGCTCCAGGCTCCACTTATTCATATGTACGATCTTACTTTGCTGTGCATTTGGGTATTTCTTGTGATTCTTTGAGTTCTCCTATTTATGTGTCCACGCTTGTGGGAGATTCTATTGTTGTTGACTATGTGTATCAATCATGTTTAGTTGTTAATGGTGGTTTTGAGACCAGAGTTGATATATTGTTGCTCAGTATGGTAGCCTTTGATATTATTTTAGGCATGGATTGGTTGTCGCCCTATCATGCTATTCTTGATTGTCACGCCAAGACGGTGACGTTGGCTATGCCAGGTTTAGCGCGGTTGGAGTGGAGGGGTACTTTGGATTATGTTTCTAGCAGTTTGTGTCCTTCCTTAAGGCACAAAAGATGTTTGGGAAGGGGTGTAACACATATCTAGCCTTTGTGAGAGATGTCAGTGTTGACACTCCTACCGTTGGGTCAGTTCCGGTAGTGAGAGACTATCTAGATATATTTCCAGCGAATCTTCCGGGCATGCTACCCGATAGGGATATCAATTTTGGTATTGACTTGTTGCTGGGCACTCAGCCTATTTCTATTCCATCATATCGTATGGCCCCAATGAAGTTGACGGAGTTAAAGGAGCAGTTGCTAGAGTTGCTTGAGAAGGGTTTCATTTGGCCTAGTGTGTCACCTTGGGGTGCTCCGGTCTTGTCTGTGAAGAAGAATGATGGTTCTATGGATGTATTGAGTATCGACAATTGAACAAGGTTACAGTAAAGAACAGATATCCATTGCCACGCATTAATGACCTATTTGATCAACTACAGGGTGCCAGAGTGTTCTCAGGATTGATTTGCGGTCAGACTATCATCAGTCGAAGATTCGGGATTTGGATATTCCGAAGACTGCTTTTAGGACTCGGTATGGTCACTGCAAGTTTTTTGTAATGTCATTCGGGCTGACCAATGCCCCAGCAGCATTCATGCACTTGAGGAACAGTGTATTCTAGCCCTATCTTGATTCATTCATCATTGTGTTTATTGACGACATCTTGGTGTACTCCTGGAGCCAGGAGGAACATGAGCAGCATTTGAGAACTGTGCTCCAGACCTTGAGAGAAAATAAGTTGTACGCAAATTTTTTAAAGTGTAAATTATGACTTGATTCAGTGGCATTTTTGGGCCATGCGGTTTCGAGTGAGGGGATCTAGGTAGATCCAAAGAAATTGAAGCAGTATAGAGTTGGACCAGACCATCGTCAGCTACTGAGATCTGGAGTTTTCTTGGTTTGGCAGGGTATTACCGTCATTTTGTAGAGGGTTTCTCATCTATTGCTATACCTATGACCCGATTGACCTAGAAGGGTGCTCCGTTCAGATGGACTGAGGAGTGTGAGGAGATCTATCAAATGCTCAAGACAACTTTGACTATAGCCCCAGTATTGGTACTGCCTACGGGTTCGGGGTCTTACACTGTGTACTGTGATGCATCGTGTGTTGGCCTTGGCGCGGTATTGATGCAAGATGATAGGGTGATTGCCTACGCGTCTAGGCAGCTGAATGTGCATGAGAAAAATTATCCTATCCACAACCTATAATTAGCAGCTATTGCTCATATTTGGCGACACTATTTGTACGGTGTCCCTTGTGAGGTCTATACCGACCATCGGAGTCTAACACATCTGTTCAAATAGAATGAACTTACTTATGGCAGCGGAGATGGTTATAGTTGCTTAAGGACTATGATATCACCATTCTATAACACCCGAGAAGGCCAATGTGGTGGCCGATGCCTTAAGCCGAAAAGCTGAGAGTTTGGGCAGTTTAGCATATCTACCGGTAGGGGAGAGGCCATTAGCATCAGATGTTTAGGCCGTAGCCAACCGGTTTTTTAGATTGGATATTTCGGAGCCGAGTTGAGTTCTGGCTTGCGTGGTTTCTCGATTTTCTATATATGATCGTATCAGAGAGCGTCAATATGACGACCCCCATTTGCTTGTCCTTAAGGACACGTTACAGCACGATGATGCAAAGGAGGTTTCCATCGGAGATGACAGTGTGCTGCAGATGCATGGCCGATTATGTGTGCCCAATGTGGATAGGTTACGTGAGTTGATTCTTTAGGAGGCCCACAGTTCGCAGTACTCCATTCATCCGAGTACCGCTAAGGTGTACAATATTTGAGGCAACACGATTGGTGGAGGAGAATGAAGAAAGACATAGTGGAATATGTAGCTCGGTGCCTAAATTGTCAGAAGGTGAAGTATGAGCACTAGAGGCCAGGTAAATTGCTTCTTGGGCTTGAGATTCCCGAGTGGAAATGGGAGCGAGTTACCATGGATTTCGTTGTTGGGCTCCCACAGACTCAGAAGAAGTTTGACGATGTATGGGTGATTGCGGATAGGTTGACCAAGTCTGATCATTTCATTTCGGTGGTGAATACCTATTCTTCAAAGTAGTTGGCTCAGGTCTATATTCACGAGATTTTATGACTTCATGGCGTGTCGGTATCCATCATCTCTGACCGGGGTACGCAGTTTACATCACGATTTTGGAGAGCCATACATCGTGAGTTAGGCACAAGGGTTGAGTTGAGCACAACATTCCACCCTCAGACGGTCGGATAGTCCGAGCACACCATCCAGATATTGGAGGATATGTTTCGTGCCTATGTTATGAAGTTCGGGGGGTTCCTGGGATCAGTCCTTGCCGCTCGTAGAGTTTGCCTACACAAGTGCTACCAATCGAGTATTCAGATGGCTCCGTATGAGGTCCTATATGGGAGACATTATCGATCCCCAATTGGTTGGTTTGAGCCAGAAGAGGCTAAGTTATTAGGCAAGGATCTAGTTCTAGATGCCTTGGAGAAGGTCAACGTTGATCCAGGATCGGCTTCTTACATCCCAATCTATACAGAAGAGTTATGCGGATAAGAAGGTTTGTGATATTGCATTCATGGTTTGAGAGCGGGTCTTGCTCCGGGTTTCTCCCATGAAGGGTGTTGAGGTTCAGGATAAAGGTCAAGTTGAGCCCTAGGTATATCGGACCTTTTGAGATTCTTGAAAGGATTGGTGAGGTGGCCTACAAGCATGCATTGCCACCTAGTCTAGCTGCAGTCCATCCAGTATTCCATGTTTCTATGCTCCAGAAATGGTTTGAGAGCGGGTCTTGCTCCGAGTTTCTCCCATGAAGGGTGTTATGAGGTTCGGGAAAAAGGGCAAGTTGAGCCCTAAGTATATTGGACCTTTTGAGATTCTTGAGAGGATTGGTGAGGTGGCCTACAAGCATGCATTGCCACCTAGTCTAGCTGCAGTCCATCCAGTATTCCATGTTTCTATGCTCCAGAAATATCACGGTGATCCGTCCTATGTGTTAGACTTCAGCTTGGTCCAATTGGACAAGGATTTGTCTTATGTGCCGGTGGCCATCTTGAGCAGGCAGTCCAAAAGTTGAGGTCAAAGAGCATTGCGTTAGTGAATGTTCAATAGAGGGGTCAGCCGGTCGATGAGGCGACTTGGGATTCCGATCATGATATGCGTCACTATTATCCTCACCTTTTCACCACTTCAGATATGTCTCTATACTCATTCGAGGACGAACATTTATTTTAAGAGGGCGAAACAACCCGGATGGTTGTATTGAGTATTTTAGCCCTGATCCCCTATTTATTGCCTCCTCTATGTTGTATTGTGGTTATGTGACTTGCCGGGGTGTTTGGCTTTGGTTCGGGTGAGTTTGGAGTAAAATGGGACACTTACTCCCTAAGTTGGAAGCTTAAGTTGAAAGAGTTGACCGTAGTTTGACTTTTATGTAGAAGACTCCGAAATGGAGTTTTGACGGTTCTAATAGCTCCATACGGTGATTTTGACTGAGGAGCGTGTCCAGATATTGATTTAGAGGTTAGTAGGTCGTTTCGGCTTGAATTGGCGAAAGTTAGAAAGTGAAAAGTTTAAAAGGTTGAGAAGTTTGACCGGGAGTTGAATTTATTGATATCGAGTCCGGATTTTGGTTCCAAAATTTGGAATAGGCCCGTATGACTTGTGTGCAAAATTTTAGGTCAATTGAAGTTGGTTTGGTATGTTTCGGCATTGGTTTTTGAAGTTAGAAGTTCATAAGTTCCTTAGGCTTGAATCGATGCGTGATTCGTGGTTTTAGTGTTGCTTGATGTGATTTGAGGCTTCGAGCGAGTTTGTATCATGTTTAGGACTTGTTGGTACGTTCGGACGGGATCCCTGGGGTCCCCGGGCGTGCTTCAGGTTGAGTTAGGACCATTTGCTCTTGAATTAGGACTGTTGGTTTTCTGTTCCCCTCTACGCGTTCACGAAGGTTCTCCCGGAATCGCGCAGAGTCCTTAAGGACTGCTGGATTTTTTTCTTTGCATTCCCGAAGACAGGGGTGCGATCGCGAAGGTTGCTGATCTTGGGCATCGCGAACACGTGAGGTCGATCGCCTTCGCGTATAAGGAAGGTGAGGCTAGGGCTGAGGGACGTGTTGTTCTTCGCGTTCGCGTGGCCTGGGACGCGATCGCGTAAGTTGAGGTTGCTGGCCATCGTGTTCGTGACTGGCTTCACACGATCGCGAAGAAGGTTTTATGAGCCGGGGAAGAATTTTTCATGCCATCACGAGTCTTTGTCCGCGATCGCAAAAGAGGATAACTGGCCAGAAGTGTTAAATTTCCAAAACGAGGGTTTTATCTCATTTTTCATCTTTTGGACCTAGAGAGCTCGATTTGTGGCGATGTTTCGAGGGATTTTATCGGGGTAAGTGATAACTCGGATTGGCTATTATACATGAATCCATCTTTATTTGTCATTTAATTAGTGATTTGAGTTGGAAAATTTGGGGGGAAATTGTGAAATTTCATAGACCAAATTTTGGGGATTTGAAAAGGCGATTTGAGGTCGGATTTGAGTAATTTTTGTACGGTTGGACTCGCTATCGAATGGGTGTTCGGATTTTATAAGTTTGGTCGGGTACCGAGACATGGGCCCGGGTTTGACTTTTTGAGTTGACTTTTTGTTTCTCTTTAAAGATTGCGACTTTATTATTCGAAATAGCTTCCTATGGCTTGTATTTATGGTATTAAATTGTTTTGGCTAGATTCGAGCCGTTCGGAGTGATATAATCGCGGAAAAGGCTTACTAGTGGATTGAGTTAGCGTATTTTGAGGTAAGTGTCTTGCCGAACTTTGGGGGGGGGGGGAGGGGGGGAGGAATTACCCCTTAGGATTGGTGTTGTTTTGAGTTAATTGTGGTATGTAAAGCCGTGTACGTAAGGTGACGAGTGTGTGCACGGGATAAATGTTGTAATTGATTGATTTTAGCTATGTAGATTCTTTCCATACCTTCAATTGAGTTGCTACAACATGTTATATTCATCATCATTAGTCTATCTTCACATGATTTACTTGACATTGTTAATACTTGTCTTATCTCTTACTTGCAAATTGCCCTTACATGCTTAGTTGAAGTATTATTCTCTCAATTTCTTATTCATTATTTAACTGTCGAGTTCCTTTACTGAAGTTATGATTTCTTGTAATATCTTATTGTTTAATTATGGAGTTGAAGTTATAAAGGTCGTGATTCATATCGAGACAAAGTTGTAAATTTATTGAAATACCATTCTTCTTGAGTTATTCACTTTCGGTTGCTATTGTTGTGACTCTTGTTCTTGTTATGGTTGAGCCATGGGCTATTTATTGTGAAAACACTGTTCATTGTTGACTTCTTTAGCAAGTTGTGGTAGGCACTTGAGGTGCGATTTTGTTATGTTTTGATATTGATACGCATGTGGTGGTATAAGGATTGGGGTTGAAATGCATGCGGTGAGATAAGGTGGGCTCGTATGCGTGTTGCTAGTAGGGGAACTACATCAAGCAACACAGTGTGATAAGATGGGCTAAAATGCGGGTAGCTACTTCGGGAAAATGATTTTCAAATCTAAATGTAAGGCTCCCGCGGTGACATAAGGAAAGATTGTCATTTGATTTGTGAAATAGGACTACGAGGTGGTACCTCGGTAGTGCTTCTTGTTGATACCTTTCATTTACATCACTTGTGTTTTGTTTGCATAATTTCCTTGGCATTCTTGTTATGTGTTTACTTCCGTGTTATCTTAATTGCCTTAATTTCAGCGTAGCTATCCTTGTTATATTTCTTCATTGTACTCTTTCCATTGCTTCTATTATTATATTGTACTGTACCTGTTCAATTTATTTATTTATTTTAGTAGGTGTCTTGACTTGACCTCGTCACTACTCTACCAAGGTTAGCTTGATACTTATTGGGTACCATTGTGGTGTACTCATGCCACGCTTCTGCACATCTTTATGTGCAGATCCAGGTACTTCATACCAGCCTAGGCACCGGTGAGTCGAGCTTGGATCGGAGACTTTAAGGTATACCTGCCGGCGTCCGCAGGCCTCGATTCACCCTCTCTCTAAATCTATTTCGTTATCCTTTTATTAGATACTATTGTATAGAGATAATCAGTATACTCATGTAGAACTTGTGACTCGGTATCACCGAATTTTGGAAGTTATGTTCAGTTGAGTTGCGGAGTCCTTTATGAGAGTTGATGGTTAAATTGAATGTTTTACTACTATTTTAGTTAAATTCTGCATGTATGCTAGGCTTACCTAGTCTTAGAGACTAGGTGCTATCATGACATCCTACGGAGGAGAATTGGGGTCTTGACAAAATAATAACAAGAATCATCCCCGATATATCTCATAACTATCCCCGACAAGGCCCTTTATGTCGATGCATGCACATTAACAATGGAATGCCACCTTTATGTCGCTGCATGCACATAAATAGCCATACTTATCTCGCCACATTCACATTAATAATGGAATGTCACCCTTATGACGCCTAATGCGCATCTCATTCTTAACACAACAATCAACCCCCACAACACGTGCCCAAGTGCTGCAATGTCACCAAAACCAGAATACCAAAGTAACAACAAGACATAGCCCACGACTCAACAACAATATGTACGAAATCATGACAAATATTATAAGTGTGCGGGAGTGAAAAACAATAAAATATATTTCATATAATAAACAACCCCAATTCAAGGCATATTAATAGCCTAAGGTCTATTCCCATCAATTATTACACATACACCCGTACACACTCGTCACACGTGGTTTCACAGAGCACAAAAAATGCAAATTAGACCAAATCCTAAGGGAAAACTCTCCCACACAATGTTAGCAAGATGCTTACCTCAAATAAGCTAAGTCAATACTCTAAGAAGCCCTTCCCGCGTGAATCACCCTCTTGAAGGCTCGAATCTAGCCAAAACAACTTAATAATATCAATAAAAGCCATAGGAAACAAGCTCAAACGATAAAGCTAAGATCTTGGTTCAACTACGCAAAGTCAACCCCGTGCAAATCCCGAAACCCGACAACAACAACAACAACAACATCATACCCAGTAAATCCCGGAACCCGACTAAACTCACAAATTTTGAACACCCATTCCGATACGAGTCTAAATATATATGTTTTATCCAAATCCGACCTCAAATCATCAATTTTTACTTTAGAAATTTTTTTTACTAGAATTTTCAATTTCTTCACTTAGTTTCATTAATTAATCTCTAAAATCAAGGTTAGAATCATGAATAATAATAAAAAAATCCGCGTCAAAAATACTTTTCCCAATCCAAATCATGAAAATCTCCTCTAAAATTTCCCAAATCCGAGCTCTATAACTCAAACTGTGATAAAATAACCAAAACCCTGAAATAGAGTACTTAATTGATCTGCCTAGGCATACACATCGCGATCGCGAAATAGCCTTCGCGATCGCAAAGACCAAACTCAACCCAACTATTGCCTATTCTTTCCGAACGCGACATACCAGTCACGAATACGATGCCTAACACAATGGTGCTACACGAACGCACGCTCCTCTTCCCGTGAACACGAAGGCTAAATGCCGGACTTATCCCTTCGGCCTCCCCTTCTACGCGAACGCGGAGGCCAAGCCACAAACCGAAGGCCACTACTTCCCATACTACGCAAACGTGACCACACCATCGTGAACACGTAGAAAAAAATCTCACCTGCCACCAAAATGCCTTCCGTGAATGCGACTCCCTTGTCGCGATCGTGATGAGAAAAAATTGACACCAGCATCAACAGTCCTAAACAAGGGAAGATGGCTCAAAACCCATCTGAATCACACCCGAGGCCCCAGGGAGCCCATCCAATCATACCAACAAATCCCAAAACATAACACGAACCTACTCGAGGCCTTAAATCAACCAAACAACATCAAAACTATGAATTACACCCCAAAACTACGGGGCTAAAATACTCCAAACGACTGGACAGGTCGTTACAACTTCCAACCTTGCTTAATAGCAAATATTAACAAAAAAATAAATTAATTATGAACTTTGTCGCCAAGTTTCTCGTAGCTAACAAAATTTTTTGATAATCTTTCGCTAATCCGTCGGTAAATAAGATTAGCAATGAATTTTTATTTTTAGCTACAGAATTTGTCCGATCGCTAAGTCCTAATTTTTTTAATAGTGGAGGAGAATAGCCTCATAAAATAACATTGCTTCTGCTATCATTATATTACCAACAAAAGAAATTGATCTACAAACAAATAAAAACCTGCATCCCCACGCACAACAAACCTGATTTGTGTCCTAGCTCAATCCCAAATTCCCATATTCCCCTTTTTCTTTCGACTTATATATATACACACCTTATCTGTGTCACGTCAAATCAATATTTTCCTCTTTTCTCGGACGTCAGTCATACCCCTTTTCAAAAATGTTAGCTCAACCTTTACCTAATGTTGAATTATCCCTGGATCTCTTGGTGGCTTTGCTCATCCTGAGCCCCTTCGTGATCCTAATGATCTCCGTTCATTTTATCGTAAGGTGATGGATGGTTTTCCAATAGGCTATGGTATTACAAGTGTTTTTGTTGGAGCGATATTGTCTACTCTCACTTGTGTGTCGCAAAATAGGCTTAGCAATTATGCCAAAACACTAGCTTGAATGTAACAATCTCCCACTAGGCATTTTCTGTGTTATTCTCTTGTTTTGCATGTCTTGTGCTGGATTGGAGTAGAGACGCAACTATGTTGCTGAGTGGGGGGCCCTCTAACACCAGCACCTGTTGAGTAGGAAATGGTGCAGGTGCAACCTTAGGGACTGTGATATTTTTAATTTCTAGAATACCGAAGGTCATATTTAAGTTCCCAACTTAACGAAAATCTAGTCTACTACTATTTAATTTCCTATCTTAATGAATAGTCTTGTACAAGGGCGGCATAAATCATAATTTTAATAAGAGATCTTATACTTTTTTTATTAGTACAACTCATATGTAGAAAAAAGTTAGTGTTGCCATTTTTTCGTACTTGTTATTTATAGTATAATATTTTAAATGATAAAACCTTTAACTTCACATAGTAATATTATTATTTATGTTAATAAGAGATAACTTAAATAAATAATATGTTAGACATGTATTTTCAATATGTTACCTTTGATATTGTTGTAAAAATAATATGTACTAATATGAAGATTTAAGTAATTTAATTCAAAACTTCTAAAATATTTTTAGTGTTAAAGAGTAGATAATCTTTCTTTCTTTCTTTCCAAGATTTTTTGTACTTTTCTTTTTCGCAAACTTTAATGTTGTCTAACTTGAAATTAAATCATAAATTTATAATTAAAAAATTTTGGGGACCTAAATCAAAGCTTTACTAGTCTCCTACTTGAGCCACCTGTCCACCCCTAACATTCTTAATCAAATTTTATAGAGTCTCAATTAAGATAAGACAACAATCAATTAATGTGTTATTTAGTTATCAAATGTGAATGAAGTTGGTTGAACAACACGTTCATGGAACAGTAATCTATAAATAATTGTTGAACATTAATCATGGTGGATCAGTGGAACTGGTGGCTTAAATCTATAATACATTAAAAGACCCTGAAATTTTTTTCATAAAATTCATATAATATTGAGAAAAAAATAAGTCTACATGCCTTTGATCTAGTGGTGATATAACAACGTATAATGTGTGGGGTAAGCGCACACCATATAGTATTGAACTCTCCTCTATAACATTAAGTGAAAATGATAGAAGGGTTGAACCTATTATCCACTGTGTTTGAAACTTTACGACCCATGTCTCGGGAATTTCTTAGTTAAAAAAGACGAGACACAAAAGAACTTGCTTTCAGATATGTAGATCAATCAAATGTAACAAAAAGGAATAGCTAATTTAGAGAAATTTAGTTGAAATTATAATGTAAAGTAGTGAAAATATGAAAAAAGAAAGAACGAAAAATAAAATTGATGAGAAGGTAAATATATTATCTAATTTAGTGAGAGAAATTTTTTATCCTATTAACTCCTTCAATCCTACCTCTACCAAAGTTTTAAAAAATATTAAAATTTAAAATATTTTATCAATAATTATATAAATATAAATTTCCTTTTTTTGTTATAGTAGTATTTTATATTTTTGGGGCCTTCTAGGGGCCTAAGGTAAGAGCTTCAGTTGCCTTACCCTAGAGCCGCCCTTGGTCTTTAACTGTTAAATTTTTTAGCTTACAATGCTGCCATTTTCTGGTGCAATGAAAAGTTATTACAAGTACCTAATATATTATGGTTTTTTTTTACTTTACTCTCTTGTTACTTACTCAAATTTCAAACATCAGCACATATAGTATGAACATTCAAGGAAGGGTCCAGACTTCTATTGGTTATCTTCACAATTATTTTCGTATCCGATCAATTGTGAATATACTTCCAACCCTGCTTAATAGTGAACTTCGTCGTTAAGTCTCTCGTAACCAACATAATTTCTTGATAATCTGTTGCTAATCCGTCACTAAATAGGATTAGTAAATAAATATTTCTATTTAGCTACATAATTTATCTGGTTTCTACTTCCTGGATTTTTAATAGTGGAGGAGAATAGCCTCATAAATTGATATCGTTTCTGCTATCATTATGTTACCAACAAAAGAAATTGATATGCAATGGGCATGGAGCAAGTCTTCAGTGGTCTTCACAACTACAAATTCAAAGCTTGCTCTTTGTGGTTTATGATCCAAACCTACATCAATAGAGAGAATCACAAAATTGTCACGATCCAATTTTTCCTATAGGCCGTGGTCGCGCCCCATGTCGCTGCTAGACAAACCAACGATGAATAGCCATGTATCTATTCCTCTTAATAATTTCAAAATAGTTGAATTTACAGTTATTAAGTAAATAAGAAGTGGAATATTTAATAAAGTAAGCGTAAGCTCATAAAGGAATAAGTACAGTGATGTAAATATCAAAAAACCATCAAATGTCTACTAGTATGTTTTCAAGACCAGGGGTCACAAGTGTATGAGAAACTAGTACAATATACAAAACACTAACTTACTGTCTGAAATAGAGTAGACAGAAAGTAAAGGCAAAAGAGAGACTCCGGGTGCTGCAGAACGGACGCAGAAAGCAGCTCACCACTAAGCCTCGGGGTAATGGGGGTACGCGCCTGAATGGACACCAGATGCACCAGCCTCAGATCCTGCACGAAAATAATATGTACCCAGTAAGTATCCAGTCTAACCTTGAAAAAGTAGTGACGAGAGGTCGACATCAACACTTACTATGTGCCAACAATAAAATGCAGGAATGCTAAATAAGCATAGAATATGTGAATAATAATAATAATAATAACACAATAGCAAGTAGTGATTAAATGATTCTTCAACTAACGGTAAATTCCAATAGTCTTTAACTAACACATGCTAACTCCAGATATATTTCAGGCCAATAAATAAGTTATAGCCTCTCAATTCATAAATTAATATCAAATGTATTTGGGCTCCAAACATTAACACGCACAATTTATGCCGAGGTTGTACGACCTGATCCAGAATAATATGTACACTGCCGAGGGTCGAGCGACATGAACCATAGATGCATCTATTATATTTGCGAGGCGTTCAGCCCGCTCCACAAGGAGAGGGAATACTCCATGAACATCCGATTTTTAAAAGAAAGCTATTATAAGACTAATACACACGGAAACACAATTTCTATTAACGGTCAAGTTACCTGCCAAAACTCAAAGTAAGTGAAATTTGGTCTTTACGAATCCTTTATCAAATATCAATATAATTTAGGCACTTAAATTAACAAGTAGAGTGCAAAATCACAAGTATTTCATTATTTGGGTCCTAAATCTATCCGGACTTAAGTATAATTAGTAGTTAGGCACGGACTCTCATCACCTCGTGCGTGTGTAGCCCCTACAATTAGAAGCAAATAGTAATTTAAAATACCTATGGGGTAAATTCCCTTATACAAGGTTAGGCAAGAGACTTACCTCATCTCAAAGCTCACTTTCTAAACCACAAATTCACTCTAAGGCCTCAACTTGGTGCTGAACAATCTGATGCTAGCCAAATATTATATAAATTAATCAATATACACTCAAAAGTTAATAATTTAGCTATTAGAATAATTAGCCAACCCAAGTTGGAGGATTCCTAAATTCACCCCCAAGCTCACGTGTCCAGATTCCGGAAATTTTTGAAGATAATTGTTACCCATAACCTCACGAACTCAAATATGTAATTTTTACCCAATTCTATAATCATTTTCTGTAACGACCCGACCATTCATTTTGAGTATTTGCACTTCACTCGGTAGTTTTAGGGCATGAGTGTAACGACCCTACAGGTCATTTTTAGCATTGACACTTCGCTCTATTATTTGAGGGAATGAGTAGCTCCGTATGATGTATTATGACTTATGTGAATCCTCAGTTTTGGTTTTCAGGTTATTCGAAATTAATTTGGAAAAATGATTCTCAACTAGAAGCTTTAAATTTGAAAGGTTTGACCAAGTTTGACTTTTTAGCATTTGACCTCGGATTGGATTCCTGATGGTACCGTCAGCTTCGTTGGGTAATTTTGGACATAGGAGCGCGTCCGAATTGGGGTTTCGAGGTCCGTAGTAAAATTTGGCTTGAAATGGCGAAAGTTAGAATTTTGGGAAGTTTGACCGGGGAGATGACTTTTTGATATCAGGATCGGAATTCAGCTCTGAAAATTTTCATAGGTTCGCTATGTCATTTATGACTTGTGTGCAAAATTTGAGGTCAATCGGACTTGAATTGATAGGTTTCGGCATCGAATATAGAAGTTGGAAGTTCTTAGTTTCATTAAGCTTGAATCCGTGTGTAATTCGTGTTTTTGATGTTGTTTGAGGCGATTTGAGGATTCGAATAAGTCTGTATGATATTTTGGGACTTGATGGTATGTTTGGTTGAGGTCCCGGGAGCCTCAAGTGAGTTTCGGGTGGTTAACGGATCATTTTTGGACTTTGGTTGATGGTTGATATCTGCTAGTGTAATTTTTCTGGTTTTCTTCATCTGTCAAAAATCGAGGTGGTCAAAAATTGAGGGCAGGACCGAGGCCCTGATCAAGGGCAGGATCGAGGCCATGTTCGAGGGCAAAATCGAGGGTAGTGACCGAGGGCAAGACCGAGGGCAGCCTGGACAGAAACTTTAAATTTAAAATAAGGGGACTTCATCCTATTTTCCATTTTTGATGAATTGGTCCTTGGGGAGAGGCGATTCTTGAGAAATTTTTCAAGGAAACATTGGGGGTAAGTGATTCTTACTTGGTTTTGGCTAAATACCATGATTATGTCTTTAATTTCATTATCCAATTTGTGTTTTGGGGTAAAAAAATTGGGGGAAAAGAGGAAGTGTTTTTGAGATGGATTTTTGAGGTTTCGAATGGAATTTTGTTATCGGATTTTGAGTAAATTTTGTATGGTTAGACTCTTAATTGAATGGGTTGTCAGATTTTTTGAGTTTTGTCGAGTTCCAGAGCGCGGGCTAGGGTGTGAGTTTTGGCCGGTTTTGGGTTTTGATTAAGGATTCGATCTTTTATCATTTGTAATTCTTTCCTTAGGTTTTATCTGATGTATTTGAGTTACTTTTGGCTAGTTTTGAGCTGTTCGGAGGTCGCTACGCGTGTGATGGCATTTTTGGAGCGCCGCTTGGCTTGCTCGGTATTGGAATCGGCTTGTTCGAGATAAGTAACTCTTCTAAACTTAGTGCTGAGGGTATGAAACCCTGAATTACGTGTTTTGTGATTAATGTTGAGGTGACGCACATGCTATGTGACGGGCATGTGGGCGTGCACCCTGGAATTGTGACTCCGTTGTTTCCAGGGTACTGAATAGCGGCCCTATGTTGTTAATATCTGTGTTTTCACCATGTGATAAAGTAATTGAGTTGTGATCCATGTTAGACACCATGTCTAGGCTACATGCTTATCATGTTGGGACCCACTGAGGTCATTTCTACTATTGAGTTATTTGCTTTCATTGCTTTATATACTCAGTCATACGCATTCATATGCATATCATATCTCAATCTCTGTTGTTTTTTATTGATACATCATATCATTATTTTGGGCTAGTTTTATGACATTGTGAGCCCGTGGGTGAGACTAGAGAGATTGATGACTGAGTGAGGCCGACAACCTGATTTTGAGTGACAGTTATGGGATCCGGCTGCACGCCGCAACATGTTATATTGATCTTCCAATTCATTCAATCCAGTGACATCGTCCGTTCCGAGATTATCGCCATGATCTTCAACCAGTTACGGGTATCTCGCCTTTCAATTATTATGCGGTCATCGATCTTGTCCGCTGTCTGTTCCATTTGGCCTCGATCACTACTGGCCTCGATCTCAACAGGCATCTCGAATCCCAAACTCGGTACCCAGTCTTCGTGCCTCGGTACCCAGTCTTCGATCCTTCACCCCGACAAATCAGTAAAATTGGGTGGGCCAAATTTTAGCCGTATACAGATAGTCCCATCATTTCTTGGAGTGTAATGACAAGAAACGAATTGAGGCTTTGAACTTTCCCTCGATTCACCATGACGTAAGCATCGTGATGTAAGCGGCAAAGGTGATCGAAACATTCCATCGGTTTGTATATCGAGGCATTAAATGCCTGTCAGTTACTGTCGGCCATTATTGGTTCCGAACCATCATCTTCATCCTATAAATGTGCTTTCCTTCTCTTTGCCCAAACTTTACTCTTAATCTCTTCTCTAATCTTCATAGTTTTTTACATCTTTTAAGTTTTTCCGTTCTGCATAATCTCAGGTTTTGTTATCAACCTTCTCTCGAAACACCAAGTCTTATTCTCTTCTTCTTCTTTAAACTCAAACCCAAAATGGCGAAAACATCCAAAATTGTGCCGCGGAAAGAAAAAGCTTCCTCGTGTAAGCCGGCGGGTGAAAAACCAGCTGCGGGGCCACTCTCCGAAGAATTCTTTCCTATGTCGTGTGTCCTTGTTTCCGATTTCAAAGTTGAAAAGACCTCCTCGGTTCCGGGCCGATGTGAGTCGATGTCGAGGTACATATGCACAATTACCAGTGGCCTTTTAAAGCAAGTTAAAAAGGACTGCAACTGGGTAGGCAAGCACGTGGCGGTGCCCTCGCCCAAAGAGTCAACCACTATGCATGTGGAGGGGTATTTGAGTGTTTACACCTACCCTTACACATTCGGCCCTCTAGATCCAATCATTGTGGACTTCTGCAAGAAGTACGAGGTCACTCTCGGCCAGATTCATCCTTCTTTTTGGAGGATAGTGACATTGCTTCGATTTTTTGTGAGCAAAGTCGAGGAGCTTCCCTTCACCCTTGACCATCTCATTCGTTTGTATAGCTCCAAGACTTTATCAAGGTGGGCTAATAAGTCTTCAATGTCGGTCTTCGAAGGCGGTCTTCTTGAGAATGGATGAGGATAAGGATCGGGGTTGGATGGGCCGATTTGTCCGAGTGAAGACCTTGGACCTGATCCCAGCCGAGAGCATGCCAGAAATAGAATATGAAACATGAGTATAACTCCTCCTTTAACTTCTGTTTATTATCTCCTCTTTTTTTCATCCTTTCTTACCGGTGTTTTACTTTGTGCAGCCGTAGCTTGGATGCCGGGTGCGATTCCCCATCTAAAAAACTGGGTCAGGAGCTTGGTGTCGACGTCTACACACACTGAGCGCGTATGGCGCAAATTGTCGAAGGGTCAATGGGAGGCCCGAAGCCATGGTAAGTTTTTGCATATCTCGATAACCTTTACCGTTGTCTGAATTTCTCCTCATACTTGTTTTTCTTTAGCAGGTCTCGGGAAGGATGTTCCGATGAGGCCTCCGTCTGGTGAGGATGAGACTTCGCCCGCGGTCACGAAACTGGTGAAGGATAAGAAGAGGAAAAGGATCTCAGCCTCCAAGGATCCAAAGCCCAAGAAAAATCTGGCTCGTAACCAAAGAAAGACACCGTCGCCTTGCCTACGGAGGTAGTTCAGCGGCTAAGGGAGGAAGAAGAAGAAAATGAAGACGACGGCTCCGAGCTGGTGGCCCGAGTGAAGAGGAACACTGAGGCCCCAAAGGCTTCTGAGTCGGTGAGGGTTAAAGAGATTCCGCCTCAAACCAAGGGGGTCTTGGAAGAGGACCCGGGCAAAGTCCCCGAGTTGTTGGAGACTGAAGATGTCTCGCGCTGAAATGAGCAGTCGGCGGGTATATCTGAAGGGGCCGGCTCCAAGGCGTTTCGAAATGAAGGGAACGCCCCAAGTGACTCACTTGGGGCAAAAGAAATTGGAGACTCCCTGCCGCTCCCTACATTCTCGGAAGGGGAAGTTCGGGAGGCTCAGGCCATGAAGGCCCCTCAGGTAGAAGGCGCCCTCAGAGGGGAGGACCTTTTCCAAGGTTGTTTTGCCGGGGTTGACGATGTCGTTGGCTTGAATGACTCGGAAGTACGGAGGAGGAGCTTAGGCGAATCTTCCTCGAGTTTCAGATTGACCAGCCAATTTTCGGCCCCCAGTGTTGATCTCGAGTGCGAACGGACTATCATTATTACGATCCCGGAGGATGCACGAGTTTTTTCCGCCCCCGTAGGAGTGGCCAGTTACCTTCAAGGTCTGGTCACCAAGAAAGATCAAGCTCTGATGGACGAGGTGGGAGCACTGTGTCTCTTCAATGAGGCCCAGCAATCTTTGAATCGTGTAAGCCCTAACATTCTTTGTTAACACCAGTCTTCATACTTGTGTTTTGCTCTCCTTGCCTAATTCTTTCCCTTCTATTTGTGTAGGCCTCGGTACTTCATCATGAGGCTTTCTTTAAGTCTCGAAGAGAGTTGAGCCGATATGAGGCTGAAATTCAAGGGCTTATCGAGGAGAAAAATGCTCTCAGGCTTCTCGGTGAGCAAAAAGAAAAAGAAATTAAAGGCATCCGAGCTGAGCTGGCCATGGCCCAGAAAGAACAAAGCGAACTGGCCGAGCAGGTAAATAAAGTCTTAGACGCTTATGGCCTTGGTTTGGGAGTGATGGCTAATGATTCGATCTCACAAGTCCAGCGGCTGCACGAAATAATCGTGCAACTCCGAGGAGAGGTAGATGAGGTGAAGGCGGAGACTGCAGTGTCGAAGCAAAAGATGGACCGCCTTGCCACAGAGAAAAAGGCTGCTTGAGCTCAGTTATCCTCAACCGAAAGCCAACTCCAAGGCATGAAAGAGAAGAACTTGGAACAAGCCAAGAAAATTGAGGAGCTACAGGCTCGGTTGGACACGGAGCTCGCAGTGGCAAAATCTGAGGTTGAGACGGCTAAGGCCGATGCTGAGGCGATCGTGGTTGTCTACTAATCTGACGTTGAGGCCGCTCAAGCTCGAGCAAAAGAAGTTACCGATGCTGCTCAGACTCGAGCATACTGGGTTGCCGAGCAAGTCAAGATCCAGTCTCGAAGAGAGACTCTTGAGGAGATTCATGCTCGTGGCTTTAATCTTCCTGTCAAGATAGAGAACGGGAAAGAGCTTGAAGCGGAAGCCAAATCATTGCTCTCTTCTGATGATGATCATCCTGGGAGTGGAGAAGGCTCTGGGGACGAAGATGTTGCTCCTGGAGAAGATTAAGTGTTTAGGATCTTTTTTGTAAATTCCGGTCAGTCCATGTTGCCCTTGTAAATAAATTTTTGATATATAAAGGGTCTTTTATTTCCCTTTCCATTCTGTCTTTACTTTATTTTATTAATGCCTCTTGAAATTGCATTCATAGGTTAAAGGTTCACGCGATTTGGACCGAAACCGAATTAATGTCGAGTGAGTACTTGCTCGAACTCGAAGTAGGACAACCTTTAAGTCGTAATTAAGTGAGGATGATCCCTCGAACTCAAAAATAACATGGCCCTTAGGCCTTTTGAATTCGGCCGGTATGGCCTTGAAAGAATGGCTTTTTTCCCTTTTCGGCTCAAAAAAGTTAACCATATAGAAATTTGTAATGCCTTAGCATGAAATAATATTGTTCAAGAGTTCGAACAATCCGGTACCCCTTAGGGTTTTTGAGGGTTGATGTTATCGAAACTCTTAATAATTTCGCCGAGGATAGCCCTTTTAACCGGTTTTGTGAAGATATTAGAAGGCCTGTTTCATTACTGAATTTGGATGTCTCTGAACCGTGTTAGTTTGGCCATAGACTTTAACTTGGGGTTTGCCTCTTGGGCTTGTTTCCCAATTACACTTCGAACGATAGTCCCCGAGCAGGGTGGCCGTGGCCTATAAAAATGAGGATTGCCTTTTTAAATTCTTATGATCTCGAGATTTTAGTGGTTCGATAACATCGATTTTTCGAACGACAGTCCCCGAGTACGGGGTAATTTGTTTGAACTTCAGTTGTGATCGGCCCTTAAGCATGTTTCCACAACATACCAAAAGTATGAAATTGTAAAATAAAAATTTCTCTAAGGCATGAAATATTTGGCAAGGAAAAATACTTCTCTCAATAGATTATACATGCATACATGTTTGCCTTTAGGGCTCAAGTAATCTATGTGGGCACGGTTCGTTTGACCGTTTGGCCGTTAAAAAGTTTTACCTATCGAGACCCTGTCGACACAAAGTATCTTCCCTGTAACAAAATCGACATCCGAGGGTGATGCCCCCCAGTATTCGACGTCTATTGTAATGAAGCCTCGGACACTGTTGAATTGCTCTATGTTAGCGCGAGCAATGGTTGCCTCATTAAAAACCTTGCTGGGAAAAACCCCACTTGGGACAAAAACCCGGTCTAACGGAAAAAAGAGTGCAACGCATGCTTTCAGACCTAAGGACTTTGTGATGAAGAATCCTTTGACGTCTTCAATTGAACACCTGAAATTGGTTATTATAACATGTAAATGAAAATGGGGAAGGTCGTACCTCAACAGTAATATCGTTTGAGGAGTGACATGTTCTAATTGTTTGGTAATTGCTCGCCGTCCATCGTTCCAAGTTTGTAGGATCCCTTTCTGACGATATCAAGGACCTGATACAGTCCCTGCCAGTTCGGGCCAAGTTTTCCTTCATTTGGATCTCGAGTATTGAGGGTGACCTTTTTCAGAACTAAGTCCCCGGTTTTAAAGTGTCGAAGATTGGCTCTTCGGTTGTAATACCTCTTGATCTGCTATTTTTGTGCGGCCATTCGAACGAGGGCGGCTTCCCATCTTTCATATAGCAATTCGAGGCTCATATTCATAGCCTCGTGATTTGACTCTTCCGTTGCATACCGAAACCTGAAGCTAGGTTCCCCGACTTCGACTGGGATCAGAGCTTCGGCACCGTAGACTAAAGAGAATGGTGTTGCCCCTGTACTGGATTTCAACGTTGTTCGATACGCCCAAAGGACCTCGGGCAATATTTCTCTCCATTTTCCTTTAGCTTTGTTCAATCTTTTTTTCAGATTTTGGATGACGATATTGTTTGTCGATTCGCCCTATCCGTTCCCACTAGGGTGATACAGCGTTGATAGGATCCTTTTTATTTTGTGGTCTTCGAAAAAATGTCACTTTCCTGCCGACGAATTGCTTTCCATTGTCGCATATGATCTCTACAGGCATTCTGAATTGGCATATAATGTGGTCCTAGATGAAGTCTATAACTTCTTTTTCTCTGACCTTTTTGATGTCCAGTGCTTCAACCCACTTAGAGAAATAGTCAATCATAAACAAAATGAATTTAGCTTTACCTGGGGTGATGGTAAAGGGCCGACGATATCCATCCCCCATTTCAGAACGGCCATGGGGATAGGACTGAGTGGAGTTGCTCTCCGAGATGGTGGATCATCGGTGCATACCTTTGACATTTGTCGCACTTTCGAACAAATTCTTTAGTGTCCTTTTTCATATCGGCCAAATAGTATCCTACTCTGATGACTTTGTGAACTAATGACCAGAATGATTTACGCAAGTGCCCTCGTGAATTTCCCGTAGAACATAGTCGGTGTCTCTTGGTCCCAAATATTTTGCTAACGGTCCATCGAACGTTCTCCTATACAGTGTTCCATCCTCGGCTAATGTGAACTGTGCAGCCTTCGTGCGTAGAGTCCTTGATTCTTTAGGATCCGATGGAAGTTTCCCATTCTTTAGGTATTCGATGTACTTATTCCTTCAATCCCAGCTTAGACTTGTGCAGTTTATTTCGGCGTGTCCTTTTCCATTACTGACCTTGAAAGTTGTACGAAAGTCCCCGGGCTAAGTTCATCATCTTCGAACGATGACCCCGAATTTGCAAGGGCATCGGCCTCGCTATTTTGTTCTCGAGGTAAGTGTTGTAGGGTCCATTCTTTAAATCGATGTAGAGACACTTGTAGTTTGTCCAAGTACCTCTGCATTCAATCTTCTCGAACCTCGAAAGTTCTGTTGACTTGATTTACCACAAGTTGGGAGTCGCACTTGGCCTCGATGACCTCCGCTCTCAAGCTCTTAGCTAGCTCGAGACCTGCAATCATGGCCTCATACTCGGCCTCATTGTTAGTTAATTTTGAAGTTTTCATAGACTGTCTAATTGTATTACCTGTGGGTGGCTTCAAAACGATGCCTAGCCCGGACCCCTTCACGTTGAAGCGTCGTTTGTCAAGAGGGTCCACACCCCCGATGATGTACCCTATTTTAATAATAGTTCCTTTTCTACCTCGGGTATGAGGGCTGGCGTGAAGTCGTCCACAAAGTCTACCAAGATTTGAAACTTGATGGCCGTTCGGAGTTGATACTCGATATCGTACCCACTGATCTCGACGGCCCATTTAGCCAATTGGCCCAAGAGTTCGGGCTTGTGCAAAATATTGCGAAGGGGGTAGGTGGTTACAACACAAACTGGTTGACAATGAAAATATGGTAATTTCCAAGAGGCGCTTATTAAATCAAGCGCTAATTTTTCTAAGTGTGGGTACCGGGTCTCGGCTTCACCTAGGGTCTGACTAACATAATAAATAGGAAATTGTGTACCTTGCTCTTCTCGAACTAAGACCCCACTTACCGCTATCTACGAGACCGCTAAGTATAAGTAAAGTTGCTCGTCCGTCTTTGGGGTGTGAAGCAATGGCGGGCTCGACAGGTATCGTTTGAGTTCCTCCAAGGCCTGTTGAAATTCCGAGGTCCATGCAAAATTGCTCTTTTTCTTAAGAAGTGAGAAGAACTAGTGGCTCCTATCTGAAGACCTCGAAATAAATCGACCCAGGGAGGCTATGTGTTCTATTAACCTTTGTACAGCCTTGAATTATCAAATACTGTGATGTCTTTGATTGCCTTGATTTTATCGGGGTTGATTTTGATTCCCCAATTTGATACCATAAAGCCGAGGAACTTGCCCAAGCCGACCCCGAATGCACGTTTCTTCGGGTTAAGCTTCATGTTGTACTTTCTCAGTATGTCGAGGGTCTCCTGCAAATGTTTCAAATGGTCCTCTGCTCGCAGGGACTTAACTAGCATATCATCAATATAAACCTCCACACTTACCTCGCTCTCATAGCCAAACTCAAAGCTCGATTACCGCTTTTCCCTTCACACAAGCCTCCGGACCAACAAAATCTAGCAAATCACCAACCAAACAATTCAATTTAAGCCTTAGGAACTACCCATGATAGCAAGGAATTCAATTTAGGCCATTTTGAAAAAGTCAACATCCTGGCCCACTTTGTCCAAACCCGAATTTTGGACCAAAAACCGATTACCCATTCACCCCCGAGCCCGAATATACAATTGGTTTCGAAATCCAACCTCAATTTGCAGTCTAAATCCCGAAATTTTTAAATCCCTAGTTTCTACCCAAAAATCCCCAATTCCACCATGAAAATCCTAGATTCTAGGTTGAAATCTTGTTAAAAGAAGTGAAAGATTGAAAGAAATGAGTTAAGAATCACTTACCTATGATTTGGGGAAGAAATGGTCTTTGGAAAATCGCCTCTTGATGTTTAGGTTTTGAAGATTTAGGAAATGAATCAAAAATCCCGTCTAAGTCCCTTTTACACAGCTGCAGATGTCGCATTTGCGACCTGAGTTTCGCAAATGCGAAGGTGCTATCGCAATCGCGAAGCCCTTCATAGTCCTGCTGCCTTCGCAAATTCGAGGAAAGTGTCGCAATTGCGATCACTGAACCTCGTAAATGCGAGTAAAAGATTGCATTTGCAGTCCTTGCCCCTCCCAGACTCCCTTCGCAATTGCGAAGGTAACCTCGCAAATGGGAGAACTACTGGCCCAGCTGATCTTCGCATTTGCGATGAAAACCTCACAAATGCAGAACCTACAGGGTTCGCAATTGCGATGCCTGATCTCGCAAATGCGAGATCAGAGACCTGCAACAAGTTCAGCTATACCAGCAAATTTTCTTAAGTTCAAGTCACTCCGTAGCCTATCCGAAACTCACCTGAGCCCTCGGGGCTCCAAACCAGACATGCACACAAGTCTTAAGACATCATACGAACTTGCTCGTGTGATCAAATCGCCAAAATAACACCTAGAATTACAAATTTAGCACCAAATCACATGAAATTCTTAAGAACACTTTGAAAGTCCTGTTTTCTCAACCGGATGCCCGAATCACGTCAAATCAACTCCGATTTCCACAAAATTTCATAGACATGACTTAAATATTATATTAAACCTGTATCGGGCTCCGGAACTAAAATACGGGCCCGATACCAACGAGATCAAGCATCAATCAAATTCTTTAAACCATTTGATTTTCAGTTTTACAATTTTCATCAAAAATTCTTTTCTCGGGCTCGGGACCTCGAAATTCAATTTCGGGCATACGTCCAAGTCCCATATTTCGATACGGACCCACCAGGACTGTTATATCACGAGTCCGAATCCGTTTACTCAAAATATTGACTGAAGTCAACTAAATTAACTTTTAAACGTAAAAAAAATTGTTTTTATCAATTTTCCACAAAAAAGCTTTCCGGATTCGCGTCCGGACTGTGCATGCAAATCGAGAAGGAATAAAATGAGGTTTTGAAGGCCTCGGAACACAGAATCGAGCTCTTAAACATAAAATAACCTTTTGGGTCATCACATTCTCCACTTCTAAAACAATCGTTCGTCCTCGAACGGACATAGAAAAGTACATGAGCTGGTGAAAAGGTTGGGATATCTACTCCGCATATCGGACACGTGATTTCACCTAATACCAATTGATTAATGTGAAGATCAATAATAGAAATTAACAATTAGATAAAGCAAACCAGTGTTAAAATGTAATTTGGCCCTCGAGCTTGAGTGCCCTTGAACTGATCGGTACCCGAATAGTTAAGAAATAAGCAAACCGATGAACAAGAATATAAGCTAGACAGAAAGTATTGTATTGCTTTGATATGTGTGGATGTAAGGTGATTACTAAATGATTAGAACCCTCTTTATATAGTAGAGGAATCCTATCTATGGTACAATTTAAATTACGGAAGTAAATCCCATGATTAGCCTAAACAACCACCCTTGATATGATCTGTTTCGAGATTACCGCCATGATCTTCGACCAGTCACGAATATCTCGTATTTCCGTTATTATGCGGTCATCGATCTTGTTCGTTGTCTTTCCCATTCGGCCTTGATCTCAATAGACATCTCGAATCCCGAACTCGGTACCCAGTCTTCGTGCCTCAGTGCCTAGTCTTCGATCCTTCACCCTGGTCCCGGTAAATTAGTAAAATCGGGTGGGCCCGATTTTAGCCGTATACAGATAGTCCCCTCATTTTTTGGAGTATAATGACAAGAAACGAATGGAGGCTTCGAACTTTCCCTCGATTTACCATGACGTAAGCATCGTGACGTAAGCGGCAGAGGTGACCAAAATGTCTCGTCGGTTCGTATATCGAGGCATTAAATGTCTGTCAGTTGTTGTCGGCCATTATCGGTTCTGAACCGTCATCTTCATCCTATAAATGTGCTTTCCTTCTCTTTGCCCAAACTTTACTCTTATCTCTGCTCTAATCTTCAAAGCTTTTTGCATAATCTCCAGGTTTTGTTATCCACCTTCTCTCAAAACAACAAGTCTTATTCTCTTGTTCTTTCTTTAAACTCAAACCCGAAATGGCGAAAACATCCAAAACAGTTCCATAGAAAGAAAAAGCTTCCTAGTCTAAGCTGGCCGGCGAACAACCAGTGGCGGAGCCACTCCTTGAAGAATTCTTTCCTCCGCTGTGTGTCCTTGACTTCGATTTCAAAGTTGAAAAGACCTACTCGGTTCTGGGCCGGTGTTAGCCCATGTCGAGGTACATATGCACAATCACCAATGGCCTTTTAAAGCAAGTTAAAAAGGACTGTAACTGGGTAGATAAGCGCGTGGTGGTGCCCTCGTCCGGAGAGTCGATCACTACGCATGTGGAGGGGTATTTGAGTGTTTACACCTACCCTTTCACATTCGGTCCTCTAGATCTAATTGTTGTGGACTTCTGCAAGAAGTACGAGGTCACCCTCGGCCATATTCATCCTTCTTTTTGGAGGATAGTGACATTGCTTCAATTTTTTGTGAGCAAAGTCAAGGGGCTTCCCTTCACCATCGACCATCTTATTCGTCTGTATAGCCCCCGACTTTATCAAGGTGGTCTAATAAAGCTTCAACGTCGATCTTCGAAGGAGGTTTTCTTGAGCACGGATGAGGACAGGGACCGGGGTTGGATGGGCCGATTTGTCCGAGTGAAGACCTCGAACCTGATCCCAGCCAAGAGCATGCCATTTCCAGAGAAATGGAATATGAAACGTGAGTATAATTCCATCTTTTAACTTCTATTTATCATCTTCTCTTTTTTCATCCTTTCTTATCGGCGTTTTACTTGGTACTATCGTTGCTTGGATGCCGGGTGCGATTCCCCATCTAGAGAACTGGGTCAGGAGCTTGGTGTCGACGTCTACACATGCTGAGCGCGTATGGCACGATTTGTCGAAGGGTCGATAGGAGGCCTGAAGCCATGGTAAGTTTTTGCATATTCTCGATAACCTTGATCGTTGTCTGAATTTCCCCTCATACTTGTCTTTCTTTTGCAGGTCTCGAGAAGGATGTGCCGATGAGGCCTCCGTATGGTGAAGAGGAGACTTCACCCCTGGTCTTGAAAGCGGTGAAGGATAAGAAGAGGAAAAGGATCTCAACCTCCGAGGATCTAAATCCTAAGAAAAATCCGGCTCGTAAGCTAAAGAAAGACATTGTCGCCCTGCCTGCGGAGGTAGTTCAGCAGCTAAGGGAGGAAGAAGAAGAATTGAAGAGGAACACTGAGACCCTAAAGGCTTCTGAGTCGATGAGGGTTGAAGAGATTCCGCCTCGAACCGAGAGGGTCTTGGAAGATGACTTGGGCAAAGTCCCCGAGTTGTTGGAGACTGAAGATATCTCCCGGAGATGAGCAGTCGGCAGGTATGTCCGAAGGGGCCAGCTCCAAGGCCCTTCGAAATGAAGAGAACGCCCCAAATGACTCACTTGTGGCAATAGAAATCGGAGACTCCCCGTTGCTTCCTTCATTCTCGGCAAGGGAAGTTCGGGAGGCTCAGGCCATGAAGGCCCTTCAGGTAGAAGGCGCCCTCGGATGGGAGGACCTTTTCCAAGGTTGTTTTGCTGACGATGTCGCTGGATTGAATGACTTGGAAGTACCGAGGAGGAGCTTGGGCAAATCTTCCTCGAGTTTAAGATTGACCAGCCAATTCCCGGCCCCCAGCATTGATCCCGAGTGCAAACGGACTATCATTATTACGATCCTGGAGGATGCACGAGTTTTTGCTGCCCCCATAGGGGTGGCCAATTACCTTCATGATCTGGTCACCGAGGAAGAACAAGCTCTGATGGACGAGGTGGGAGCACCTTATCTCTTCACTGAGGCCCAGCAAGCTTTGAATTGGGTAAGCCCTAACTTTCTTTGTTAATACCGGCCTTCATACTTGTGTTTTTCTCTCCTTGCCTAATTCTTTCCCTTCTATTTGTGTAGGCCTCGGTACTTCATCATTAGGCTTTCTTCAAGTCTCGGAGAGAGTTGAGCCGATATGAGGCTGAAATTCAAGGGCTTACCGAGGAGAAAAATGCTCTCAGGCTTCTCGATGAGCAAAAAGAAAAAGAAATCAAAGGCCTCCGAGCTGAGCTGGTCGTGGCCCAGAAAGAACAAAGCAAACTGACCGAGCAGGTAAATAAAGTCTTAGACACTTATGGCCTCGGTTTGGGAGTGATGGCTAATGATTCCATCTCACAGGTCCAGCGGCTGCATGAAACGACCGTGCAACTTCGAGGAGAGGTAGATGAGGTAAAGGCAGAGACTTCAGTGTGGAAGCAAAGATGGATCGCCTTGCCTCAGAGAAAGAGGCTGCTCGAGCTCAGTTATCCTCAACCTTAAGCCAACTTCAAGGTATGAAAGAGAAGAACTTGACAAGCCAAGAAGATTGAGGAGCTACAGGCTCGGTTGGACACGGAGCTTGCAACGGCAAAATCTGAGGCCGGGACGGCTAAGGTCGACGCTGAGGCGATCGTGGCTTTCTAGCGATCCGACGCTGAAGCCACTCAAGCTCGAGCAAAAAAAGTTGCCGATGCTGCTCAGAATCGAGCATACAGGGTTGCCGAGCATGTCAAATGCGAGTCTTGAAGAGAGACTCTTGAGGAGATTCACGCTCGCGGCTTTGACCTTGCTATCGAGATCAAGAATGCGAAAGAGCTTGAGGCTCAATCCAAAGCATTGCTCTCTTCTGATGATGATGATTCCGGGAGTGGAGAAGGCTCTGGGGACGAAGATGCTGCTCTTGGAGAAGATTAAACGTTTAGGATCTTTTTGTAAATTTCGATCGGGACATGTTGTCCTTGTAAATAACTTTTTGATACATAAAAGGTCTTTTCTTTCCCTTACCGTTCTGTCTTTACTTTATTTTATTTATGCCTCATAAAATTGCATTCATAGGTTAGAGGTTCAGGCGATCTGGACAGAAGCCAAACTAATGTCGAGTGAGTACTTCCTCGAACTCGAAGTAGGACAACCTTTAGGTTCTAATTAACTGATGATGATCCCTCGAACTCAAAAATAGCATGGCCCTTAGGCCTTTTGAATTAGGCCGGTATGGCCTTGAAAGAATGGCTTTTTTCCCTCTTCGGCTCAAAAATGTTAACCATATAAAAATTTATTATGCCTTAGCACGAAATAAGGTTGTTCGAGAATTCAAACAATCCGATACCCCTTAGGGTTTTCGAGGGTTGATGTTATCGAAACCCTTAATAATTTTGCCGAGGATAGCCCTTTTAACCGGTTTTGTGTAGGTTTTAGAAGGCCTGTTTCATTACTGAATTCGGACGTCTCCGAACCGTGTTAGTTTGGCCATAGACTTTAACTTGGGGTTTTGCCTCTTGGGCTTGTTTCCCAATTACACTTCAAACTTGTTTGAATTGTCAGTCCCCGAGTGGGGTGGCCGTGGCCTATAAAAACGAGGGTTGCCTTTTTAAAGTCTTATGATCTCGAGATTTTAGTGGTTCGATAACATCGATTTTTCGGACGGCAGTCCCCGAGTACGGGGTACTGTTGAATTGCTCTATGTTAGCACGAACAATGATTGCCTCATTAAAAACTTTGCCGGAAAAAAACCCACTTGGGATCGGTCTAAGGAAAAAAGAGTGCAACGCATGCTTTCAGACCTAAGGACTTTGTGACGAAGAATCCTATGACGTCTTCGATTGAACACTAGCAATTGGTTAGTATAACATGTAAATGAAAATGGGGAAGGTTGTACCTCAGCAGTAATATCGTTTGAGGAGTGACACATTCCAATTGTTTGGTAATCGCTCGACGTCCATCGTGCCAAGTTTGTAGGATCCTTTTCCGACGATATCGAGGACCTGATACGGTCCCTCCCAGTTTGGGCCAAGTTTTCCTTCGTTTGGATCTCGAGTATTGAGGGTGACCTTTCTCAGAACTAAGTCCCCGGTTTTGAAGTGTCGAAGATTGGCTCTTCGTTGTAATACCTCTCGATCCACTGTTTCTGTGCGGCCATTCGAACAAGGGCGGCTTCTCGTCTGTCATCTAGCAATTCGAGGCTCATAATCAAAGCCTCGTGATTTGACTCTTCCGTTGCATACAAGCCTGAAGCTAGGTTCCCCGACTTTCATCGGGATCAGAGCTTCGGCACCGTAGACTAAAGAGAACAGTGTTGCCCCCGTACTGGATTTTGACGTTGTTCGATACGCCCAAAGGACCTCGGGTAATATTTCTCTCCATTTTCCTTTAGCTTCGTTCAATCATTTCTTCAGATTTTGGATGACGATCTTGTTTGTAGATTCGGCCTGTCCGTTCCCACTAGGATGACACGGCGTTGATAGGACCCTTTTTATTTTGTGGTCTTCGAAAAACTTTGTCACTTTGCTGCCGACGAATTGCTTTCCAATACGATCTCGGCAGGCATTCCGAATCAGCATATAATGTGGTCCCAGATGAAGTCTATGACTTCTTTTTCTCTGACTTTCTCGAAGGCCTGTGCTTCAACCCACTTAGAGAAATAGTCCGTCAAAAACAAAATGAATTTAGCCTTACCTGGGGCCGAAGGTAAAGGGTCGACGATATCTATCCCCCATTTCATGAACGGCCATGGGGATAGGACTGAGTGGAGTTGCTCTCCGGGTTGGTGGATCATCGGCGCATACCTTTGACATTTGTCGCACTTTCAAACAAATTCTTTAGTGTCCTTTTCCATATCGACCTAATAGTATCCTGCTCTGATGACTTTGTGAACCAATGACTCGGCACCGGAATGATTTCCGGAAGTGCCCTCGTGAATTTCCCGTAGAACGTAGTCGATGTCTCCCGGTCCCAAACATTTCGCTAACGGTCCATCGAACGTTCTCCTATATAGTGTTCCATCCTCACCCAATGTGAACCGTGCGGCTTTCGGGTGTAGAGTCCTCGATTCTTTAGAATCTGATGGAAGCTTCCCGTTCTTTAGGTATTCGATGTACTTATTCCTCCAATCCCAGGTTAGACTTGTGGAGTTTATTTCGGCGTGTCCTTCTTCGCTTACTGACCTCGAAAGTTGTACGACAGTCCCCGAGCTAAGTTCGTCATCTTCGATCGACAACCCCAAATTTGCAAGGGCATCGGCTTCGCTATTTTGTTCTCGAGATACGTGTTATTTTGTTCGTCATCTTCTCGAACCTCGAAAGTATTATTGACTTGATTTACCACCAGTTAGGAGTCGCACTTGGCCTCGGTGACCTCCGCTCCCAAGCTTTTAGCTAGCTCAAGACCTGCAATCATGGTCTCATACTCGACCTCATTGTTAGTTAATTTCGAAATTTTGATAGACTGTCTAATTGTATTACCTGTGGGTGGCTTCAAAACGATGCCTAGCCCGAACCCCTTCACGTTCGAAGCGCCGTCTGTGAAGAGGGTCCACACCCCCGATGACGTACCCCATGAACAAGAATATAAGTTAGACAGAAAGTATTATATTGCTTTGATATGCGTGAATGTAACTATGTAAGGTCCCTACAATATGATTTGAACCCTCTTTATATAGTAGAGAAATCCTATCTATGGTACAATTCTAATTACGGAAGTAAATCCCATGATTAGCCTAACCAACCGCCCTTGATTTGGTCTGTTCCGAGATTATCACCATGATCTTCGACCAGTCGCGGATATCTCGCCTTTCCGTTATTATGCAGTCATCGATCTTGCCCGCTGTCTGTCCCATTTGGCCTCGATCACTACTGGCTTCGATCTCAACAGGCATCTCGAATTCCGAACTCGGTACCCAGTCTTCGTGCCTCGGTGCGCAGTCTTCGATCCTTCACCCCGGCAAATCAGTAAAATCAGGTGGGCCCGATTTTAGCCGTATACAGAGAGATCACTTGATTGCGGAAAATGTGCTTCTTTTTTGTGTTTCTTTCATATTATTTGGTTTTTATTCCTTTATCTGAGTCGATGTTAAAATTTGATCTCTGGCATGGAAAGAAAACAAGAAAACGGTTCGTTTAAAATTCATTTTTCATAAATCTTTTCATGTTGAAGAGTGTACGTCAAATGTTACTGTGAATTGAATTTGATTTAGAGTTTCTAACTAATGATTATTATATTATTACTATTTACTCATGGTCGAAATTTTTATTAACCAAATATGCAATTTCCTTCATTTCCCTTAAATCTTTTGCTCCTTCATTGTTTTCAATCTTTGAAGCAGATAATGAGAAAATTTACCATGTCCAAAAACAAGACAGTACACACACAAAATTATATATTCCAAGTCACCTCAAATAGATTACTAGCCATAACTTACTACAAACAACACAGAATGCAAATCTCAAACATTATTAGAGTAACATTTCACCCTGGGGACAGGGGAGTTAGTTATTTGACAGGCTTACACAAGACTCTGGTTATTACTAAGACATAGGGAAAATATACTTAGGCATAGTCGCAAAACCCAAATGAACACTTCTGTCCAGGAGAGCAAACATTAGAACACTTGCCACAATTGCCATTGTCTTTCTGAATGTCCACACAGATCCCGCCACAGCATCTCGTTCCGAGGTTACAGACAAGACCACAGGAGCCACAGTTGAACCTGTTGGTCGATAAATCGACACAACTATAGTTGAAACAACATGTATTGCGTTCCGATAATCTCTTGCAAGTTTTGCAGATCAAGTTGTAGTCGGTAGAATTTGTCGAGTTTTCTCCTAGCTTTCTGGGAGGAGGAAATGCAACTTTTCGCACAGAAAGAGCAACATCGGTGTAAGAGTTTGTAGTTGCATTTCTATAGTTTGTCTCAGGTACAGACATTATGGTAATTGGTGTGCTAGAAAGAGCGAGGATGACAATGAGAATGTTAATAAAAGCCATAATTTGACACTGGAGGTTTATGCTGAGGTTCTACAAGGTTTTATAGCTATACAAGATGTTACCAGAACATAATGTCAAATGCCAAAATCTAGAGTCCATGCACAAGAATCTGAAACAACATGACTTGTTTTTTCGATCATAACTAGAACCCCAAGAATTTGGGGGGTGATCTGCAATAAGTCAAAGTTGTATTTACCAACTGTCTATTATAGTTGCCTGTAAGTTGGTGAGGAACATAAATGGAGCTTTGATAAAATGTCAAAACCTATGCAGCTTAGAGTTTGAACTTGTTAGTCACAGTCATAGGGGTGTTCATAAAAATCCGAAAACCGAACCAAACCGACCAAAAAAACCGATACTTTTTAGGTTTGGTTTGGTGTTGGTTTTGAATTTTAAAAACCGATCAAAATTGATTTGGTTTTGGTTTTAATAAAAAATAACCGAAAAAAACCCGAACCAAACCGATTATAAAAGTAGCTATTTAAATTTATTATTACACCTATATATACGTATATTTTTATATAAAGTTTCTAAAAGTAGTACATATTGGTCATTTATATTTTTAGTCTAGTTTTTTGCTATTATAATCATCTAATTCTTTGCCTTTACATTCTAGTTTGCTTGGTAGTTTTCTTTTTCTAAGTAAAATAATTTATTTCATGTTAAAAATAATTGATTTTTAATTGAGTACTTAAATTATTCATCACTATTTGATTCAATTATCATCAATATATCTTGGTAAATAATAGATTTCTCAAAGAGCAATTGATTTGATAGTGTTACGATGAAAATGTAGTCGCCGGAATATGCGTTTGGTAGTGTATGTCTCATATTTAAGAAAAAAACCGAAAAACCGAAAAAACCCGACAAAAACCGAATCAATAAAAAAACCAACTTAATTGGTTTGGTTTGGTTCTAATATTTGAAAACCCGACTTACTTGGTTTGGTTTCTTTTTAGGGAAAAACCGACCCAAACCGAACCATGAACACCCCTAGTTTGATCCGTCACTATATATGTATATCACGACCTTATGTCTTTTTTCCCCTTTTATTTTTTTCTAATTTAGTTTGTTACGTACTTGGGCCATTGCCTACGTTAACGTCTTTTTAAAAAGAATGCATCAACGAAATAATGGAAGCTCTCATTATTAATTAATTAGTCCTAACAAGATCTTGATAAGAACGTTATATGCTGATCATACATTGACTTTGAGACTTATTTAGAAGCATTCTCTATTCAAAAAATGTAGAGATCTTTTCTTTATGCGATCTTTACCTATATTTATATAATCAGACCTCTTTATAATAGTCATTTTCTATTATAATACTTCACTATAATGGGTAATTTTTTTTAATCAATATTTCATATTACGTTGTAATATATGTTCTTTATAACAACACTTCATTGTAACAACCAAAAGATATCAGAGCAAATTAAACGAGGCTGTTCTTGTGATAACCCAAAGGGTCATCTTTTGTTTTAGAATCTGATTCCGCATTTCAAGGCCTTAAAAACCTCCATTTATTCTCGTCGATTTACGTGTGCTGTCCAGGCGCGTATCTGGAAATTTTTTATGTGAAAAATTTAAGAAAAGATAATTTTTGGCTTAAAAAGATGATTTTAGTTGACATCGGTCAACGTTTTGGGTATACGGACACGGACCCGTGTTCCGACGGTCCCGAAGGGACCGTAGTAAAATATGGGACTTGGGCGTATGCCCGAAATTGGATTCCGAGGTCCCTAACCCGAGAAATAAATTTTTGAAGAAAATAATTAACTGAAAAATATGATGGTTTTTAGAAATTTAAGAATGTTTGATATTGTCGGTATCGGACTCGTATTTTGGTTCCGAATTTCGGTATAGGTCCGTTATAATATTTAAACCTTATCTGTGAAATTTGGTGAAAAATGAAAGTAATTTGACGTGATTCGGACCATTAGTTGAGAAAATAGGAAGTTTGAACTATCTTGAAAATTTCATGCGTTTTGGTGTTGAATTCATAGTTCTAGGTGTTATTATGGCGATTTGATCGCATGAGCAAGTTCGTGTGATTTTTTAAGACTCGTGTGCATGTTTGNTTGCTATTATAATCATCTAATTCTTTGCCTTTACATTCTAGTTTGCTTGGTAGTTTTCTTTTTCTAAGTAAAATAATTTATTTCATGTTAAAAATAATTGATTTTTAATTGAGTATTTAAATTATTCATCACTATTTGATTCAATTATCATCAATATATCTTGGTAAATGATAGATTTCTCAAAAAGCAATTGATTTGATAGTGTTACGATGAAAATATAGTCGCCGGAATATGCGTTTGGTAGTGTATGTCTCATATTTAAGAAAAAAACCGAAAAACCGGAAAAAAACCGACAAAAACCGAATCGATAAAAAACCGACTTAATTGGTTTGGTTTGGTTCTAATATTTGAAAACCCGACTTACTTGGTTTGGTTTCTTTTTAGGGAAAAACCGACCCAAACTGAACCATGAACACCCCTAGTCACAGATCTTGGATTTACAATTCCAGCCCAAAACTATTTGTTGGAGTTACTTAGGAGCTTTGCTAACAAGAATGTACAAAATAAGGATAATTAACACTGAAAACAGAGATTATGCACAATTCTGATTGTCTTTTTATTGTTTAGGAGATCTTACTGCATGTTACAAACAAAATCATTAATTTGAGTTAAAAATAGTGTTAATCACACAATTTCATAGAGAAAATTATACTTTAAAAATGTTGAAAATAATAGCCAAAGGTGAAACTGTTTGACTCGGCAAATAATAAGAACACCATTGGTTGATTTGTTGAGGTTTGTTTCAAGAAGATCTTGACCATGTTGATGGACATTCATACCAATTACTTAAGGGAGCTTTGGAAATAAACTGGAATTGAAAAAAACTTAAACTGGTAGGGGAAATATTGTTGTTTTCCGTACCAAAAAGTAAGTTTTTAAAAGAAGGGAGATGTTGTTTCCTTGAGGCCTATATTAGCTGATCTACAACAACAACAACAAAATACCCGGTGTAATCTCACAGGTGGGGTATGTACGCAGTCTTACCCCTACCTAGTGAAGGTAGAGAGGATGTTTCCAATAGACTCTCGGCTCAGGAAAAGCAAATAGTCGGAAAAAAATACAGTAACGGATAAACCACGAAAAGGAAACAGAAGGCTGTATTACATTAGTTGATCTAATCCCAGAAAAAGAATAACTAAAGAAGGCCATAGTGACACTAACTCAATTTTGCACCTAGCGGTAGACTTTTGATTGTTAGTTGAAAAGCTCAAACCAGAATTAGTAAGCGAAAAGAAGAAAATGACAAACGAGATATTTTAGTTGAACTTGATTGTGACAAAGATAGCGCTTGCATATTTGCATCATGCTCCCTATATGAACAGCTATGCTCCAATTATATTGAATGAATCAGTCAGTTACAAAGAAGAAAATCCAAATAGAACTAAAATGGCGAGTTGTTGCATCGTCTGAACTGATATCAGGAGACGGAATGAGTTTCTTTTTCTTGGTGCTGCAATCGCTTGGAATTATGAGAAGTATCCCTTGAATATTGAATCACTGATCTAAAGCAAAAAGATTACCAATACGAAAGTCACCAATAAGATGTACAGCAAAATATTTTTGTAGCTTCAGTCCTTCCTATGTTCGAGTACTCAGAACAACATGAATAGGTTGAATCCTTCACCATTTTGGTCCTCGATAAGCTTTCAAAGTATGTTTTCACTGCTAGAAGACTCCTTCCTATCATCTTGACGCCTATTCAGTATTCACATGGTTGAGCTACTCAACAGACAAGGATTCAATTAACCATCATGAAAACTGACGGGCAGCATTGTGATTCTTGTTTCGAACAATTGTGGTTCAAGTGATAGGATTCCGTTTCAACCACCTTGGCATTACAGTTAACATGATGATGTAGGTCCAATGCGCATTATATATGTGTGGTGAAAATCAAGCGATAATACTCTTCAGTCCTCGGACAGCTTCTGGACTATCTGTACTAGCTAGATCCACTAACACAGATTGTTATATAAGCCCTCTAGCTGCTTTAGGTGAATCCAAATGTTATCCCCTAAATATGAGGATCATAAATCTTCTCGACTTATTCGTTGCTGTTGCTGTTAGCTTCTCTGTACTTATTTCTCCACACAGATCTCACCCGCACATATATTATTACCATAACTCACAATCATATTCAGTGTTTTCCTTTTCCTTCTTAGCATCTGCAAACATGTACAACTTGGGGCAAGGGAATTAAAGGCCTCTAAGTTCAGAATTGTTATATACTCAAGAATGAACCTTCACCAAGAAAGTCTCAAGAATTGTTATATACTCAAGAATGAACCTTCACCAAGAAAGTCTCAAGAATTGTTATATGCTAAAATAACTTGTACTCAAGAAAGTCAGATACATTCTACTCGAGGATGAAATTTCACCAAAATTGATATATTCAATGTCATAACATCTCTTTCTTTCTTTTTCTCTTATCAAATTACAGCAACATGGAAGTAAGAGAATAAAATAACACAAGATTACATATCAAAAGCAGCAGCTTGACACAGTAAGAAAAAACCGTTAGAGAGATATGTTAATGACATAAAGAATGTAGTTACTATGTCTTACCATGGATGAAAGAATATAATGAATCAATGCTAGTTAGAGAAGCCAAAGCAAAATCTTTGCCTTGTTCTAACAAGTAAGAATGAACTTCCATATGAAGTGCATGACAACATTACCTAATACGTATCACTTATTAGACGCTTGTGCCGGTTGTAATGTTTCTCAATGAAGACTTTGGAAGCTCCTTCAACAGTTCTGCGCCATGTCTGTGCATATAAAAAGAGAAACAAAATGGCGATTTAGAACAAATCCATCAGTTTAACTTTACAATTGCAGATGTGAATAGGTAAAACTAACTGATGAAATAAGGATTCTCTTATGCACAAGAAGATTATTAAGCTCTGTAGGCACGTACTGACAATTGTCTCATGTAAACTCTGCCGAATACAAGTGATTCGAAACCTTGGAAGAATGAGACTTATCGGTATTACAACAACAACGACAACAATCCCAGTATAATCCCACATGTGGGGTGTGGGGAGGGTAGTGTGTACGTAGACCTTACCCCTGCCTAGAAGGTAGAGCTGTTTCCGATAGACCTTCGGCTCAAGGCAAGATGAAAATAAAGCATTAGCACAAGCATTAACAACAACAACAACAACAAGAAGATAACAAGAAAACGAAGCAAAGGGGACAACACGTAAAACTATAAATCTAACAATAGTATTGCACCAGACTAAGACTAATACTACTGGTATGTAGAAGAAACACTTACGACTACCTACTGGTCTACCTTAATTCTCAAGGTATCGGTATTCTTCAGTATATTCTACAGAATGATAATGCACATTTGACGTATGGTTTCAAGGCCTTTGGTGTCATTGATTAGCAAAATGACAATGAGTATAGCTTTAATCTTATAAGCCTTATTTTCTTTCTTTCTGCAGTCTCTACACCTACATCATCTGGGCAAAACAGGACATTTTTGTGATACGGTATCATTCTTTCCATGATAATGTACTACACCGAGCCAATCAGAGGCAAATTTAGGATTTAATATATGTGGACTCAACTATTAAGGTTCTTAGTATTGAACCCTTTATATTTATCAAATCATGGGTTCATATCTACTTATTTATTGCCATATTAATATATTTTTTACATATAATTTATACTCCACATCGAAAGTGTTGGGTTCAGATGGATCACGAGTTGAATGTAATGCAGGAGCACAGGCCATATACTGAATGTGCTGAATAATCTTCTATTGGATTGACAAACCTACACCTTTTATGCTGATGCAGATAAGGTTGAGTTCATGAGTAGCTAATAGCTTTCACATCTATTTCGAATGTCTCCCTCTCTATACAACAAATCTAAATTACTTTCTTTTCGACGTAGTTAATATATCATATTTAAATGCAATGCTAATAATTGCCAATTCTCCTTCTAATTCAACAATTCCACAGCAAGTGGTGGATGTAGAGTGTTAGTTATCAATTAGTTCATCCAAATCTAGTAACTTTGACTCGGACCATGTATACGTATTAAAAGAACTTGATTTCGGATCTAGTAAATCAAATAAGTTGTGGCAGAATTCCGAACTCTGCACTCATAAAATTGAAATTTTGGATTCGCCTTTTTGTTTCCCTAACCATGTATATCTCTACTTAAATTATCAATTTCCAATTCTTATCACATAAATAAAGCAACCAAATTTTAGTTTGCCCTAGTAGTCAATCTTCTCCCATCTACCCCTAGAATCAAGACAGGGCAAGACAATCCTCACCAAAATACCATAAATTTAGTGAAGAATCTAAGAACTTCAAAGTCCTCTAGCTAAATAAAAGACAAAAGGGGTACCAAAAAAGACAATAAGTGTATCATTAAATTATTAAATTTAACTTATATAAACTACATTTGTTAACTTTTTGTAACAGGTGACCAGATTTATTTATCAAATTAATAATCTCACCTTTAAATTACCTAAAATTATTTTTAAGTGACCTGAATAATGTAAATATTCTTTCTACATTGATAGCATAAAAGAATTAATACTACTAGTACATTTTCCAATATATAAACTAGGACAACAAAAGTATTAGAATGTAATCTAACCTTCTCAATAGTACCCAAAAAGGATCTGTTCTTGAAATCCTTAGCTCTAATCTTAGCTTTTCCAATACCTAAACGCCGAATCAACGCCACGGATCGTTGAGAACCAGCAGGAGGTAGAAGGGACTTCCTCTCACCCAAAACAGCAGCAGCAGCAGTAGTAGTAGTAGTGCTGCTCCCATTGGCAATGGGTTGTATTCTTTTCCTGCGTTTAGCTAACCTGAGTTCCTTCTTAGCTAAAGCTTTATCTTCTGATTCAGAACCCATCTCAGCAAACTTCCTTAAAAGCTGATCTGATGATGCTTTTGTTACATGCTGAACTGTAGCTGTAGCAGCAGCAGCATTTTCCTTTGTTTCCATTTTTTATGCTTATAGAAAAAAGAGGCAAATAAAACTGATAGGAAAATAGACAACAATTGAAGAAAACCAAGAATCAAGAAAATGAAAGAGAGAGATTATTTGGAGATTTGTTTTCAGTACGAAAGTGATGTGAATTGTGGAAGACGAGGTTGTCTGAAAGGCTTAATATGTGGGAAGAATGGACCGTTGGAATTAATGGGCGGTGGAGAAAGAGAATAATGGATTTGAATAATAATGTAAGAAGGTGGGAAGTAGCCGTTGGGATAAGTAAAACCTATACTTTAACATTTTTTAAACTACTAGTGAAGTTATTAAACATTGGTGTATTTGTTTTGCTTAACCAGATATAAGTTGACTGGTCAATAAGTTGCGACAAATGGATAATATTTCCAACCATGTGTGTCCTTTGAAGTTAAACTAAATGTAAAAAGAGAAGTGTGACCTTGGAAAAGAAAACTATATCCGTGAACCCAAAAGAAAAAAGAATTTATGCCACCATCATAAGATTATTTATCTTACTTAAAAGGTGGGATAGATAGTTGCAATTATAAGCAACAACAACAATAACAAACTTAGAGTATGTTTTCACGAAGACTTGTGATTAACTATCAACTAAATTAAATTCAAACAATTAATCTATTCAAGCGATTTTCTAAAGTATAATTAGTTACAAAACTAATCTACAATAGTAAACTAAGAAATTAAAGAAAACAAATCGGGTAGCTTAGAGATTGAATTCAATGAGAGAAAATATTACAGAGCTAAAGATCAGGTAATAATCTAGTTTAGTCTTTCACTTAAATTATCTAATTAATTTATCTGATTTATTGGTTGACAGGGTTAATATTACTCGTACAATTCTCTCGAAGTACTACTCGTCTGTTCAAGCTAACCTAACGCCTATATTTCTATGAAACTAGGATTAACAAGAATGCATTAATAATTCATGGACAGTAACCAAGCAAGACGATTAGGTATAAGTCTATCCTAACTGCAAATCCATTCCCGATGCTTAGTTTCAAGATCTTGCCCTACTCAATTCTATTGCAGTCTAGAATTCCCTCTCATGAGTTCAATCCTAGATTTGTAGATAGTATGCAATTGGTAATCAAATAATTAAGCACAAGATTGAATAAATAAACCAATATGATAAAATAACATGAACAATCCAAGCTTTAAACTACAACGTTCATGTAGTTCCCATAACCTTAGAACTAATAAACTATAAAATTAAAGAAAGAAAAGAGAAGAAAAGATCGGTGTTGCTCGCTCTAAGTACTGCGGCTGCGATCTTTTCCTCTTTCAACAATTAGTCCCCTCAAAATCTGAGTTATAGTGTTTACCACAAAATAACCTACTGATGACACAACCTCAAAGACTGACTCCTTGCCACAAAATATACCCGGGCTATCTTGCTTACTCTGGTCGAAAAGTTTAATACTTCACCTAAACATGTGTCCTCACCACAATTGCAATGACCCGATCGATTATTTTAAGTATTTTAACCCTGATTTCCCTATTTGATACTTTACATATGTTTAATTGTGGTTACATGACTTGCGGAAACGATTGGTTTGGTTTCGAGAGAGTTTTGGATTGATTTGGAACACTTAGTCCCTTGGTTGGAGGCTTAAGTTGTAAGAGTTGACCGGAGTTTGACTTTCGTGTAGATGACTCCAGAATGGTGTTTGGATGGTTCCAATAGCTTAGACTGGTGATTTAGACTTTGGCGTATGTCTGGAATTGGATTTGGAGGTTCTTAGGTTGATTTGGTTCTATTTGGTGAAAGTTGGAAAGTTGAAGGTTTGGAAGGTTGATAGGTTTGATCAAGAGTTGACTTTGATGATATCGGATTCGGATTATGGTTTCGTGAGCGGGAATAGGTCTATTGTGTCATTTGCGACTTGCATGCAAAACTTGAGGTTATTCCAAGTCATTTAGGCATATTGTCACGATCCAAATTTCTCACCGTCGGGATCATGATGGCGCCTAACTTTTCAGATGCTAGGCAAGCTAACAGATAAAGATATAATACGCTAACCACTAACAAATTCAGTAAAAAACATCAATTAAACCAAAACAGATCAAAGGAGTGCAGAATTTCATAATAACCCAAGTACTTATACACGACTACCCAGAACCCGGTGTCACAATTCACGAACTTCTAAGAGTCACTACAAATATTGGCTGAAAAAATTAAAAGAAACAGAAAACTAGAATAACTAGAAGGGGACTCCAGGGCCTGCGAATGCCGGCAGATCTACCTTGGGTCTCCTGTTGGATTGAAGGCAGCATCTCAAGTCTGGTCAACACGGTCCAGTACTGAAATCTGCACAGAAAGTGCAGAGTGCAGTATCAGTACAACCGACCCCATGTACTGGTAAGTGCCGAGCCTAACCCCGGGGAAGTAGTGACGAGGCTAGGACAAGACACATACATAAACCTGTGCAGATAAACAATATACTAGCATAATACAACTAATAGAAGCTAAGCAGAAATTAACGGGAGGGGGAAACATGCTAAGCGGGTACCAAAATAAAGAATCACAGTAATAGAGGAATTTAGACAGTCACTTTGAACCGGTAATAACAAGTAAACACAGCAAACGGAAAATGCACGGCATCACCCTTCGTGCTTTTACTCTCAACCTCACCAGATAATCTATAATAGAAACGTACACAGCATCACCCTTCGTGCTTTATCACTCAACCTCACCATATAATTAATAGAAAGTGCACGGCATCACCTTTCGTGCTTTATCACTCAACCCTACCATGTAAGTAATAGAAACAGGCACGGCATCACCGTTCGTGCTTTATCACTCTTCCTCACCAAAATAAGAGACACCAATAATAGGGAGATAGAAATGACAACAACAAGTCTTGCTTCAACACTTAGTTCCACCATACCAATCTCAACTTTGAGTAAACGTTCAACTAATACCAATTTCAATAAAACATGATAAGAATTTGCTCAACACATCGAATAGCTAGTCTAAACATGAACAATATGATCAAAATATACGACATCTTCAAGGATAAGACTCACACACATGCTATGACTCGACAACAACGTTTAGGTACTCGTCACCTCACCTATACGTTGTACCCAACATCCAAACACGTAACAAGTGAGCAAATAATACCTAATCTCTCAAGCTAAGGTTAGCCACAACACTTACCTCGCTCTCATAGCCAAACCCAAAGCTCAATTACCGCTTTTCCCTTCACACAAGCCTCCGGACCAACAAAATCTAGCAAATCACCAACCAAACAATTTAATTTAAGCCTTAGGAACTACCCATGATAGCAAGGAATTCAATTTAGGCCATTTTGAAAAAGTCAACACCCGGGCCCACTTTGTCCAAACCCGAATTTTGGACCAAAAACCGATTACCCATTCACCCCCGAGCCCGAATATACATTTGGTTTCGAAATCCAACCTCAATTTGCAGTCTAAATCCCCAAATTTTGAAATCCCTAGTTTCTACCCAAAAATCCCCAATTCCACCATGAAAATCCTAGATTCTAGGTTGAAATCTTGTTAAAAGAAGTGAAAGATTGAAAGAAATGAGTTAAGAATCACTTACCTATGATTTGGGGAAGAAATGGTCTTTGGAAAATCGCCTCTTGATGTTTAGGTTTTGAAGATTTAGGAAATGAATCAAAAATCCCGTCTAAGTCCCTTTTACACAGCTGCAGATGTAGCATTTGCGACCTGAGTTTCGCAAATGCGAAGGTGCTATCGCAATCGCGAAGCCCTTCATAGTCCTGCTGCCTTCGCAAATTCGAGGAAAGTGTCGCAATTGCGATCACTGAACCTCGTAAATGCGAGTAAAAGATTGCATTTGCAGTCCTTGCCCCTCCCAGACTCCCTTCGCAATTGCGAAGGTAACCTCGCAAATGGGAGAACTACTGGCCCAGCTGATCTTCGCATTTGCGATGAAAACCTCACAAATGCAGAACCTACAGGGTTCGCAATTTGCGATGCCTGATCTCGCAAATGCGAGATCAAAGACCTGCAACAAGTTCAGCTATACCAGCAAATTTTCTTAAGTTCAAGTCACTCTGTAGCCTATCCGAAACTCACCTGAGCCCTCGGGGCTCCAAACCAAACATGCACACAAGTCTTAAGACATCATACGAACTTGCTCGTGTGATCAAATCGCCAAAATAACACCTAGAATTACAAATTTAGCACCAAATCACATGAAATTCTTAAGAACACTTTGAAAGTCCTGTTTTCTCAACCGGATGCCCGAATCACGTCAAATCAACTCCGATTTCCACAAAATTTCATAGACATGAGTTAAATATTATATTAAACCTGTATCGGGCTCCGGAACTAAAATACGGGCCCGATACCAACGAGATCAAGCATCAATCAAATTCTTTAAACCATTTGATTTTCAGTTTTACAATTTTCATCAAAAATTCTTTTCTCGGGCTCGGGACCTCGAAATTCAATTTCGGGCATGCGCCCAAGTCCCATATTTCGATACGGACCCACCAGGACTGTCATAACACGAGTCCGAGTCCGTTTACTCAAAATATTGACTGAAGTCAACTAAATTAACTTTTAAACATTAAAAAAATGGTTTTTATCAATTTTCCACAAAAAAGCTTTCCGGATACGCGTCCGGACTGTGCATGCAAATCGAGAAGGAATAAAATGAGGTTTTGAAGGCCTCGGAACACAGAATCGAGCTCTTAAACATAAGATAACCTTTTGGGTCATCACATTCTCCACTTCTTAAACAATCATTCGTCCTCGAACGGACGTAGAAAAGTACCTGAGCTGGTGAAAAGGTTGGGATATCTACTCCGCATATCGGACTCGGACTCCTAGGTAGCTGCCTCAACAGGCTGACCTCTCCACTGCACTCGAACCGAAGGATAACTCTTCGATCTCAACTGACGAACCCGCCGGTCTAAAATGGCTACCGGCTCCTCCTCGTAGGTCAACTCTGTGTCCAACTGAACAGTGCTGAAATCTAACACGTGGGATGGATTGCCGTGATACTTCCGAAGCATGGACACATGGAATACTGGATGTACCGCTAATAAGCCTGGGGCAATGCAAGTCTGTAGGCCACCTCTACCACTCGATCAAGGATCTCAAAAGGCCCAATGAACCTAGGTCTTAGCTTGCCCTTCTTTCCAAACCTCATTACGCCTTTCAAAGGCAATTCCCGAAGCAACACTTTCTCCCCGACCATGAATGCCATATCACGAACCTTACGATCGGCATGACTCTTTTGCCTGGACTGAGCTGTACGAAGTCTATCCTAAATGATCTTAACCTTATCCAAGGCATCCTGTACCAAATCTGTACCCAATAACCGAGCCTCCCCCGGCTCAAACCATCCAACCGGCGATCGACACCGCCTGGCGTATAATGCCTCATAGGGAGCCATCTGGATGCTCGACTGATAGTTTTTGTTGTAGGCAAACTCTGCTAACGGCAAGAACTGATCCCAAGAACCTCCAAAGTCAATAACACAGGCGCGGAGCATATCCTCCAAGATTTGAATGGTACGCTCGGACTGTCTGTCCATCTGAGGATGAAATGATGTGCTCAACTCGACCTGCGTACCCAACTCATGTTGTACTACCCTCCAGAAATGCGAGGTAAACTGCGTACCTCGATCGGAAATGATAGACACGGGCACACCATGAAGACGAATGATCTCACGGATATAAATCTCTGCCAACCGCTCCGAGGAATAGGAAACTGCCATAGGAATGAAATGCGTTGACTTATTCAGCCTATCCACAATAACCCAAACTGCGTCGAACTTCCTCTGAGTCCGTGGGAGTCCAACAACGAAATCAATAGTGATACGCTCCCACTTCCACTAGGAATCTCTAGCTTCTGAAGTAAACCATTAGGTCTCTGATGCTCGTACTTTACTTGCTGACAATTTAGACACCGAGCTACGTATGCAACAATATCCTTCTTTATCCTCCTCCACCAATAATGCTACCGCAAGTCCTGATACATCTTGGCGGCGCCCGGATGAATAGAATACAGGGAACTGTGGGCCTCCTCTAGAATCAACTCATGAAGCCCATCACATTAGGCACACAAACACAACTAGTTTAGCAAAAAAGATTTATTGAGTGCCTCCGCTTAATAGCTAAACTATTGCTTATGAGAACAAAGTCATCTATATCAGTTTGATGTAGATTATATATGAAAGTATATTACATTCTCCCCTCACAAGTGGTTCAGGGTTAGGAACCAAATAATTCCATCTTATTATTGATCTGCGATGTATATTTTAATTGACATCATAACGCACAAAGGTGGGTTTTCAAAGTTGAGGAAGCAGATTAGTTTTTCTAACACAAGGGGGAGAAAGGATAAACAGTTGAGAAAAAGTTACATGGAATGAATTATCTTTTGTACATCTAGATCCTTGAATAAGATAATATGAACTTGAAATTCATAAAAAGATAATTCATCTGCAGTATATTGCAAAGCATGTCGGACGCATTTGCTGACCCAAAGAAAGTAACTATATGCTCACTATAAATGCTCCTATTAGAATAAGTCTTAGAAGGACAAAGCCTATGGTATGCTTAAAGCGTATAGACAAATCAGTTTCAAATAAAATTCTTGACAAAGAAGATGAGAAAATGATCAAAATGATCATAATAAGGAGTTAAGTGATCTAGAAGATCTCATGACATAATACTTCATAAAATCTCAAGAGAGGTTCAGGTACCTGAAAATATGAATGAAGAGATCCCTATGTTATGTCTTTAAGAAAATATGTTGGAACCGACATAAAATGTTCGTCGACAACATCTATGATAGCACTAAATATAGATGAGCATATTAAGTTTGTTGAATACAAACACAAAAATATTGGCCAAATGAAAGAGACACAATTTGAATAGAATTGGTTTCATATGAAAGACATGTAGTTTTGGACATGCAGTTCAAACACTCAAAAGTATAAAGTCAATGGTGTGTGTGCAATCACTTTCATGTATCTTATAAGTCTAGCATGACATGAAAAAATTGATATGCATCTAAAGTCTATTTATATGGATTATTTGACTATACTTATATGACAATCCATTTATAATTTAAAATGCTTATAGCATATATAATTCTTGGAGAATTTCTTGCTCCCAAATTACCACATCCTAAATGTAATTTGTGCACATATATATCTTGCTATAACTATATGCATGATAATATGATAGCAAGAGTTTTTGCCTCTATGTGATGATAATGAAATGACGATTCCAACAAGATCATATGAAGACAATACATCTCTATCAGGAATGATGATTTCAAAGTGCAACATATTCATTCAAGTTAATATGTCTGATTTGTTTATCAAATCTCTATCAACAATCTTTTGAAGATGGTACACAAGATTGGAATGTGAAGGCTCAAAGATATGAATTAATTGTCTCATCATGGGGAGTTAATACGCGTTGTACTCTTTTTCCCTTACAAGGTTTTGTCCCACTGGGTTTTCCTTGCAAGGTTTTTAACGAGACAACCAAAAGGCGTATTTCTAAACATGTGTACTCTTTTTCCTTCTCTAGAATTTTTTTTCCCACTGGGTTTTATTTTAGTTAAGGTTTTAACGAGGCACATTATCTGTTGAATAGACATTCAAAGGAGAGTGTTATAAATAGAATTTTATATATGGTGAATGTCTATATTTTAGAGAAATCTTAAGGTTTGTTACTTGGTGGTTAAGCCACTTTTCCTTATAAATAGAGGGGTTTTATTCCATTGTAATTCATCCCAAATCAATACCGTCTAACCACATTGTATAGTTCGTATTGAATACAGAATACTCGGAAGACTAATTGAGAAAAAACAAGAATAGAAGGAAAAGATGGTTAAGAAGTAGCCAGGGTGATGGATGAACATGAAACGAAGTATATACACCTGCTATTTGTTCACTTTACTAGTTCTTGATGCTATTAAGTAGTGGCAAAAAAAAACCAGTGTAGATAAGTACCTACGCTGAGTACTTGCGCGCGTTGGGCTCACTGCTCCGAAGAAAAACTTAAGACCACTGGAACGTGTTCATTAGCGACAATGTCCCCTTTATTATGATATTTCTAAACAAACTCTTGGATTACAAGTCTAAAGGTTTTCTTTTGGATGAGATCGTAATTGATATTAAAATTGATTATACTAGCAATCTTGATGCAAGTAAGTAATGACAATATCAATCGTGTCTTTGTTACGAAGCTGGAACTACTAACCAGGACAAACGGACTATGATATGATGACAGAAATATGTATTTTCTCCCACATCTTGTAAATCAAACAGGGTAAAGAGTTGTTCTGCAAATTGAAAGTTGAAACACAAATTCTTTGAACAATTACAGAAATTTTCCAAAGCTAAACTGTCTAAAGATACAGGACAACCGTTCTATAAATCTAAAGTCTAATGGATGTCTTTTGCACAGCAAACTTCTGCCTGACATCGTACATCTTCTGCGTTAAATCGGCTAGATCCAAATACCCCGTAGTAAAAAAAAAAAAAACTCGAAAAACGATACAAAGAAACTAAAGATTTTTACGGCTTACCTGCCCCGTAATCTACTATTAAAAAACGTGAAAACGTCTACCCCCTAAAAAGGGGTTTCACCGTAAATCGGGGTACAAAACTTGGAAAACGGGCTAAACGGAACTTTTTACGAAAAACTACTACGGTTTTACGAAAAAGTTCCCCCCTTTTAAACGTTTTACCGACGTAAAAACTACCGTAACGTAAAACGTAAACGGGGGTAAAAAACGTAAGGTAACTTTTTTAAGTTTTTTTTTTACGTTTTTTTAAACCGTTTTTTTCGGGGTTTTTTTTTTTTTTAGGGGGGGTCGGGGGGGGGGGGGGGTTTGGGGGTTGATTGATTACTTAGAAAGATAAAAATCCCGTCCTTTAAGCTTAATTTGAGATGCCATTCAAACATAAGCTAACTGAACAAACAAGCAAATATCAACCAATCCTACTTTCTTAGACACATTTCATTTCTTTCATCATTAGAGTGTGGTCTGTAAACCCCCGTAAAACACCATCTGAAATCTTCCACCAACATTAGAGTGTGGTCTCTCACCCTCATCCATGTGTCCATTTACTCTCTTTTTTTTTCATTTCTTCTGTTCTTCATGCATCCTCTTCCCCTTCTTTCTCTAATTATTACTTTTATATATTTATTCTTTTCATTTTTCATTCCTATTCTTTTCCACATGTCATCACTGGTCTAGCAGCAAGCATTTTCCGGGGTGCTAACTTGCACAAATTTTCTACATGAGTTTTCGAGTACCTTGAGAAACAGCAATGTGTATTTGCATTTCCGTATCATGGATGACATGAAGGTCTTTGTCAGATGAATGAAGGAGAAGAATAGCATGCAAGAACAACAGGGGGGGGTTGTTTAACAGTAGTTCGAGAAATAGAAACGCATGTCGCTGGAAACTTTTAGCAGGATTATATATCCACCTGGCGATTACATCATACCTTCCTCTTATGAGTAGATTTGAGTAGCAAAGCTGAGCGTATGGCACTCAAGGTTTCTTATATTCAACTGCAGTAACAGAAAAGATAAGCTCGTATCATACATATCCAATAAGATAAAATAAAAATGAAAACAAAAATTAAGCTTGCATTATTGTACAAAGAAATGTCTTAAGAAAATATCTTCTGACCGCACCTAGCATGATCATTCGAAAAAAGAAACGAAAGAAAAAGAACTCTTATTACTTTAGAAGACTCTTATGATCATATTTTAGTCGAAGTGTCTTCACAGTGACAAGGCCAAGCATTATCCAGAAAGAGACAAAATGAAGACAATCTCAAAAGTGATCCGCATCAAACTTTTGCTTATTTCAATTTACACCACAAGTACACAAAACAGTAGGAGTTCATCTCAAAACACGAGAAAGCATCCTCAATCATTTCGCCGACACTATCAAGACTGTTCCCATTTGGCAGAGGGAAGGAGAATGAGCTTAAAAGAGAATATCAAATATGCTATATAATGATCACAAAGTCCAAAAGTATTCTCTAGATGTATTCATCAAGTCAAACTTAATATATCAGGGATTAAAAATGCAGCCTATGAGTTGGCACTCCGTCCTGCATCATTTAGGTGCAGGTTTCAATTCCATCAAAGATTCACGGGCCTATATCCACCTCAAGAAGTTTTTAAAAAAAGCATAAATGAAAAAATTAATAAATCATAATGGAGTTGTATTAGAGATTCTTATGCCAGTAGGAAATAAAGAGAACTTCTAGCACTTTCCCCCCTTTTTTGTATTTTGTTTAATGCTGGCGGGAGATGAATTTAAATGGGGAACATGATCAGCCGGGATTCATATATCCGACCCCAATTTATTAGGGGCTGAGGATTAGTTGTTGTTGTAATAAATCATAACAGGTATGTGCTTCAGTTGGTGACCCTACCATATTCTGTCCTGTCTCATGAAAAGCTTAAAGGACCATCGATTTCAAATTGCCTCTTGCATTTTCATCAACAGGACAAGTAGTCAAAGAACAGACTATAAGGAAGGGTAAGACCATGGTAACAAAAGAAAACTTTGGCATATCCATTTCTAAGTGTGCAGACGAACACATCATATGGTTATCCAATGTAACTATATGAAACTTTATTTGAAAAAAAAAATGAAACTTGAGCTTATTCCCAGAACCCACGGTGTGGGATAATACTGGGTATGTTGTTGTTGTTGTTGAAACTTGAGCTTATTCTACATTCATCCGTCAAATTAACTCTTTAAAAAAACTCAGACAACTAGTTAATGGTTATATTAGCTTAAAATGATAAATATCCATCAAGAACTCTTCTTGGAAAAACGAATTAGCAAGTGTATATCAATTAGCACCAAAATTCTCCATGATTCCACCTTCAGAGAAAGTACATGGGAAAACAAGGATGTTTAAGCATCCAATACATGTTTCATAGAGACACAAATCCACTATGCAGACACAGTTAACTTTTGTTTCAAAGCAGAATCTTTTTTCTGTAGTTTTCTTCATTGCAAGAACAGTGAAGAGGCTATATAATTGATAAGATTATAGTAATTTTGACATCATGCAGAGGAGATAGCTGATAAAAAGAGTGGAGGCTTACCACCACTGCCATTCCAGTATCTGCAAATCCGGGAATGCAAATAAGCCTTACCATCTGCCCTTCTGATCCTACACACAGTAGTAATGATCACATACTTCTCTAGAATAACAATTCAAAAATTCAGTAACATACCTTTTATCAAGCGAGTTTCAAATTTATCTTGATTGCCCACAAAATAAACATGAGGACAGGTTTCAACATAGAAAGGATCCTTATCAGTGAAAGGATAGCACCCTGCAAATGTAATTGTATGAATATGCTAACTTAGCTGGAAGAAATATATGCAGTCAAAGTTTGCAAACTCTTCAAAGAACAGAAAAGGTAATTATCTCAACTCTTTCTTTTCCAAGATCATATAGTTTGTCTCATCAAAATGATTTTTTGTGATCTAAAAGCATGAGCATACTTGAAGTAAGAGTATCTGGTTTGGCTTTCTGATGTCATGTACTTTTGTACCATCTTGGTACTATTTTAATAAGACTTTTACCATTTCAAAAAACAAAGCATGAATTTGTGAATCCAAAGAATAAACTGAGCAGAGTAGAAAACTTTAGGCATGGAAACCACAATCATAAGAACTTGCAAGCGTAGCAAGGCATAAAGTTTTGACCAAGGGTGTTTGGTGCTGTTGGTGCTAGATGTCTCCACCTCAATGTCCTCTCCATAAATTCAATACTACTGTTTGCCTCAGAATACTTGCCAAGATCATCAATATTTTGACCAGATGTACCTACGAACCTGAAGATCATGCAATAACCATGTGAACAACGAAACAAATTTCTACAAAATAACTATATCTACTACTGAATCTTACCTGATGTTGTCAAGTTCAAAGCAATGTGGATTTGTGCAAGATCTGAAAGTGTTATACGCTGATGATCCAGGGAACAGGCATCTATGGAGAGGCTAAAATTCACAGATGACCACAGAAAACCAATTAAACCTCTAAAATCTAAAGACAATGCTCCAACTGGTAGTATTCAAACATATGCTAAAAGCAAGAGGGGACCTGCTGTGGCAGGGCGAAATTTGCTGGATCACTGGACCCTGGCATGATATCCAAAGGTATACTTGCTGCAATCTGGAAAAGGAGAAAATCAAATTCTGAACTCATAGTGTACGGTTTACAGAAATATGTTGGCTTCAATTTAGGATTAGAGGACCTGCGTCAACAAAATATCAAGCTCTTTAATTGGCTCAAACAATCTAGACTGGTCCTTTGAACCCAGATTCTGCAACACAATCAAGTTCTGTTGTTAGTCGTCATTAATGGAGATGGAAACTAGTCCTTCCCAGTTCCGAGTAAAATCAAATGAAAGTATTTGCAGCACATGGAAAAAGAATTTAATTTTATTATAATTTTTTAGGGGAAGAACGGAGCAAAAACTTAATTAACTGAAGACATGAGTTCACTGAAATGAGCCTGTACAAATTAAATACTATTATCTTGACTCTTTTGAGTAACCAACTAGTTTTACATTACTGTCAAAAGTTCAAAAAAATTCAAGATCCAAAAGCTGCTAAGTTAATAACCGTAATTGTGTATTCAAAATGACTAAATATTATTGGAGCATTTCTAACTTTTTTTAAGTGACTATAATATTCTCCTTCACCATATAATATCTTAAGCTAGATAATAATGTGTCTGAATAGCTGAATTAAAGTCTTACATCTATTTTTAATCATTAGAGAAGAAAGCGGAATTTATTTTCAAGGACTGAGGGTGTTCAACAGGGCATTACTAGGTAAATCGACTTGAGAAAGTGGAGGAGCAAGCATTACGGAGAAGAGTTATCATAGAAAAATATGGCACTCAAAGAGAAAATAGGAATACAACCCAGTTTACCCTGCCATACAAGGTAGCTCCTTTCAAAAAGCATTATGAAAGCGTGGGAGAAGTTTTGTAGTCATATACAAATTAGTGTGAGTCAGTTTTTCGAATTAGAGATGGTGCCGTCACATACCTTTGTGTAATGGTTTTGAGTCTGTTAGAATTTCTTATCAGCAAAGGAAGAAGAATGGGAGTTCTGAGTTCTATTGAATCTACAGTTCAGGTGTCTGTTAGGAGAAACCTGCCAGATAGAGGTCCAAAAACAACAATCTTCTCGGGTTATTGCATAAATAGAAGATCACACTAATGGATGAAGAACTTGGAAGTGGGAGGGACAAAGGAAATGATTGTCTACTTGGATCATTTACAGTAGACTGTTGTGAAGGGAGGATATGAGTTCCCTTATTCATCAGTACGATCCCCAGTAAGTCATAAAAAAACAGTAACAACTCCCAGTGCTCCGAAAGGTGTGTTTCTTCATATTAATGGCATATGGGAAGCATTTTACATGATTAGGAATCTGAGGAAAAGTAGGAAATCTACATTCGTTGATTATTACGTGCAAGCCTACCGGAGATGACGTTAACCATTTATTGTTCCACTACATTGGTTATGTTGCGTTTTAAAGAATATCTTATGGATTAATTGGGTGATGCCAGGCTCAATCAAGGATATGTTGGAATTTAGAAAGAGGCAGAGAAGTAGATATGGGATGTCACTTTTCGCGCTTATGTGGACATATGTAAGGAGTGGAACATGGGGGCATTTGAGGCATGTAGAAGAGTTTATTGTTCAAATTAGAGGATTTTTCTTTTGTTTTCTGTATACTACTGGAGCAGCTGTGACAATCCAGTCAGAATTGATGATTAATTGCTACTTTGTAGAGAACCATGCTTTGTGTACATCTTCTACGGAGATTTCTCATCTAATCGATAAAAATTATTACTTTGTCCAAAAGAAATATTTCTGTAATTTAAACATCATTCAGAGCCACAATAAAATTTATTACTTCATCAAACAGAAAAAATCCGTAATTTAAATATCATTCTCAGAGCCACATAAGATAAACTAGTATCAGACCATTACTTCCAAATTACACTATGAATTGCAAGAATACAGTCCAAATTACACTATGAATTGCAAGAATACAGGTATAGATCAACAAAAAGAAATAATCAGTAGTCACTTGTAGTACATGCAACATATGTCTCATCATATTGCAAAGATATCATTCAATCAAGAAAAAACACTATGAAACATAAAGTCAGCAAGATGGCTTCTAACAACTAACATAACATCAAAGGCACAGAAATCACAGCAATTCAACGTGTCAAAGACTTGGCAATAAAGATCTCATTTGCTAACAGAAAACTTGTAGATCAGTGTTTCCAATAAATTGATTTGGATTAAGGATACAAATAAGTCAATCAATCAACAAAGCCTCAATCCCAAACTAATTGGGATCAACTATGTGAATCCTCTGGAACCATTTTTTGGTCCATATAGGCTCAATTCATTCCAGAACTAAATAATTTTCTTTTAAATAAGAATTAGGATTCTCTAAACAAGAGGCTCTCAAAATTTCACCTATCCCTACATTGACATAGAGGTCTCTAACTAAAACAAAAAGACTGGCAAAAACCGATCTAATGTAAGTGCAAAAACAAGAAGTCTTAACACTAACTAGTTGGATAGGTACTCTGTTGTGTTGTTAATGGACTTCATTTTTTTTTAAATAAGCAACAGATACTTCTTAATCTAGCACTTATTATCACAAAGCATTTGACGCATTAAAACAAACAATTTCTTAAACATGTTTCTTGGACTTTAATCTACATCTGAAACAGCAAAATGAACATCCAATTTCTATCGACAAGTTTAATGCCAGAGAGAAGTGTTAGCAATTCTAGCATGCGACTCGAAAAAATCCTCTCCAATGATGAGAAGTAGCATTAATTTGACGTACACAAGGGAAAAGATACTGGATGGAGAAGAGATTGAAACACAAGTTTGCTTTAAGGACAAAAGTGAAGATTAGTACCTGTCCATTGAGAAGTCCATGAGGTACTTCAACAGAGTTTCCAGCAATAACAACTTGAACTATTTGAGCTGCAATATTTTGTTCCTTTTCAAGTGATACATTTCAGGATAGCATAACATTAGCCAGATTGTCATGTGTCAAATACTTATAAATAGAAAGTTAAGAAAAGAATACTATTGAACCTTTGCGTCTCCTAAATGTCCAGTGATGTGATCAACAAAAAGTTGAAATTGGAGAGGACTAGAAGAGCTTTTCCCAACACTCAAACCAGATATGAAAACCACATATTTATCTTCACCTGTTTACATGCAACAAAAGATGTCTGATTATATCCCAGGAAAAGAAAAAGAACTGCAACAAAGTAGTATTTCCTTTAGTTGAAGTGAACATATAGAATTTGACACTTTCCTAGAGTCTAACAACTTTTACTTATAAAAAGATTTTCATATTCAAATGATTATGCTATTCTTCTGAGCTTCAAAATTCACAGTCACAGGCTGATGAAAATCAGAAATGGGGCCGCAAATAGATAAGAGAAAATATTGATGTTATCTAAGACAGATAGTTTTGTTATCAGGATTCTCAATTGAGCCAGCAATGGGATGAAATATCTAACACAATAGAGAAAGGTGATTGAGTAATAAGGTTTAACGACCCGGCTGGTTGTTTCATGAGTTACCGCTCCGTTTTCCCCCATTTCTGCTTCTTTATGCTTTGTTCATCTGTGTTATATGGTATCGGGTTAGTCGGTTCGAATCCTGAATGGTTTTGGAAAGGGTTTGAGACACTTAGTCTCTTAAGTTGGTCTTTTAGTTGGAAAAAGTCAACCGGGAGTTGGCTTGTGAGCAATCGATCTCGGAATTTGGTTTTTATGATTCGGATAGTTTCAGGAGGTGATTTGGGACTTAGGAGCGTGATCGGAATGAGTTTTGGACGTCCGGAGTAGATTTAGGCTTGAATTCGCGAATTTTGGCGTTTTCCTGTTGGTAGCGGAGATTTTGATATAGGGGTCGGAATGGAATTCCGGAAGTTGGAGTAGGTCCGTGGTGTCATTTGTGACGTGTGTGCAGAATTTCAGGTCATTCGGGCGAGGTTTGATAAACTTTTTGATCAAAAGTGGAATTCGGAAGTTTTTGGAGTTCTTAGGCTTGAATCCATGGTTAATTTGATGTTCCGGTGTTGTTTTAGGTGTTTCGAAGATTAGTATAAGTTTGGATGGTGGTATATGACTTGTCCATACTTTTGGTTGAGGTCCCGGGGGCCTCGGGGTGATTTCGGATGGTTGACGGGAGGTTTGGAGTTAGGAATTTGCAGCTGAAGTGCTGAAGCTCCTATCATAACCGCACCTGCGGCTTGGGGACCGCAGGTGCGGGCTCGCAGAAGCGCCCAGAGGGTCGCAGATGCGGAAATGGGCATGGGGAGCTGGAACCGCAGATGCGGTTGTTCGAGCGCACCTGCGATAGCGCAGGTGCGATGTTTGAGCGCAGGTGCGAGATGGCAAGATAAGTGATTTTTCGCAGGTGCGCAACTGGGACCGCAGGTGAATGATTTTGTACTGCAGAAGCGGTTTAGCTGGGGCAGAACATATATATTTGGCCCTTCGCGATTTTCAGCTCTTCTTCACCATTTTAAATCGATTTTGGAGCTTTTTGGGAGATTTTGAAGAGGGAATTCAAGGGAACTTCGTTGAGGTAAGATTTTTGAACATAAAACTCGTTTCTATGGTGTTATTTCACGGATTAAGCTTGTAATTAATGGAAATTAGTGGTTGAAATTGAAGAAAACTAGGGCTTGAAATTGGAGACCTAAAATTAGGGATTTGAGGGGTCATTCGTGGTTGGATTTTGGTAAATTTGGTATGTATGAACTCGTGAGAGGATAAGGATTCCATTGATGTTAATTTTGTCAGATTCCGAGACGTGGGCCCATGGGTCGGGTTTGGCCAATTTCGGGTTTCTTGATGCAATTTGATTATTTTCGCATGGGCTTCGTTCCCTTAGCATATTCTAATGTTATGATACTGATTTTGGGTAGATTCGACGCGAGTTGAGGCCGATTCGAGAGGCAAGGGCATCGCGGGCTAGAGTTTGGACCGGATTGAGGTAAGTAATGATTGTAAATGTTTTCTTGAGGGTATGAAACCCCGTATTTCACATCGTTGTGCTATTTTGAGGTGACGCACACGCTAGATGACGAGCGTGGGGTCGTGCACCGTTGGGAATTGTGACTTGGTCCGTCCCATATGAATATTAAGTCGCGTATTTACTTGAAAACTATTTGATATTGTTATATTATGGAAAGTATTATTGTGTTTAGGCTAAATGTCGTGTCTGGGCCTTGTGCCGATTGTTTGGACCCTTAGGGGCTTTTACTACTGACTTCCTCACTGTTTTTGGTTTGATATTTACACTCAGTCTTGCTATGTTCTTACTGTTTTCATAACTCGATTTTATTCACTCCTCTTGATTTCAAAAATGATATTTTCAGCCGAGTACTTGTTTTACTGTCAGCCCGAGGGGCTTGAGTGAGTTTTGACTGAGTGAGACCGAGGGCCTGTGTTGTGAGGATGTTATGGGGTCGGGCTGCGCGCCGCAGCATGTGGTACTGATTTGTGATCTTTGAGAGGCCGAGGGCCTGATTTATTATGCCACGAGGTGGCTTGTGATTGTTATGAGGCCGAGGGCCTGTTTGATTATGCCGCGGATGGCTTGTTATTGCACTTGGGCCGTAGGAGCCCCTCCAGGAGTCTGTACACCCCCAGTGAGCGCGGGTACCCAGTGTGAGATGTGATATTGCCCGAGGGGCTGTTGTTGTTTCATGTTATTGCCCGAGGGGCTGATACGAGTGATTGTGAGATAGCCCGAAGGGCTGGTTCTATTGATATTTTGCCCGAGGGGCGGTTATGGTACATGTTTTGCCCGAGGGGCTATTTTACGTTTCTATCCTTTTACTCACTGCTTTCATCACTCGTTTGAAACTATTGAAAAGTGTTTTAAAAGGGTTTTACTGAACTGAGATGTTTTTACGAGTTTTACTGCTTTACTACATTGTTCTGGACTTATACTATTTTGTTGTAGCATTATGCTGTGGTTTACGTGTTTTCTTACTGCTCAGTTGCCTTTACTTTTATTACTTACTGAGTTGGCGTACTCACATTACTCCTTGTACCTTGTGTGCAGATCCAGGAGTCTCGGGTCACGCTAGCGAGTGCTGATTTGTCTTCCAGCAGGCTTTCGGAGTTGACTAGGTAGCTGCTTGGCGTTCGCAGCCAGTGCTTCTCCTTCCTATCTTTATTCCGCTTTGTATTAGTTTGTTTCAGACTATGTTGTCTTTTTTTTCTAGACGAGTTGTAGTTGCTCATGACTGGTGACACCCCGATGTCGGGCTGTGTTTTGTTTCCGCATTGTTCTATGCTATCATACATTTCTGGTTTTCAGCTTATTAATGACTTTTAAATGACTTATTATAATTGTTGGATTGGTTCCGGGGTTTGTGTCGGCTGGCTAGTTTCATGATAGGCGTCATCACGACCGAGTCCGTTTTAGGGTCGTGACAAGTTGGTATCAGAGCCTAGGTTACATAGGTCTCACGAGTCATGAGCAAGTTTAGTAGAGTCTCGTGGATCGGTACGGTGTCGTCTGTATTTATCCTCGGGAGGCTGCAGAACCTTTAGGAAAACTTCATATTCTTGAATTCCTGTCGTGCGAATCTTTTGATTCTAGTACTAAACTTCTGTCATTCTATTCTCTCATAGATGGTGAGGACACGCGCTACCGGTCAGGATGGACGACCACCAGTACCACCAGCTGGGGCCACTAGAGGCCGAGGACGCGGTCGAGGCCGTGGTAGGGGCAGGGGTGTAGCCCGCACAGCAGCTACGGCAGCACCTGCAGACCCACCGTCAGCCCCAGTTCAGGATCAGATCCCAGTTGTGGACGCTCCAGCAGCACTAGCTCAGGCATCGGCTGTGCCTATTGTCATTCCGGGTCTTCAGGAGACCTTGGCTCAGATCTTGACCGTGTGCACTAGTCTCGCTCAGGCGGTCGCAGTTTCTACTACCGCAGCCACTTCTCAGGCCAGGGGAGGCACTCAGACTCCCGCCGCCTGCACACTCGAGCAGGCTGATCAGGGATTGCAGACACCGGAGGCACCAACAGCCGAGCCGGTGGCAACTGCTCAGGGTTATGTAGCTCTAGTTATGCCAGAGGACGAGCAGCGCAGATTTGAGAGGTTTGGTAGACTTCAGCCTCCGACTTTCAGTGGTGCAGAGGGCGAGGATGCCCAGGGTTTCTTGGACAGGTGTCAGAGGATTCTTCGCACCGCGGGTATTCTGGAGACCAGCGGGGTCGCATTTACTACTTTTCAGTTTACTGGAGCTGCCTTCACTTGGTGGGAGCCTTATGAGAGGTGTAGGCCTGGTGGTGCGGCGCCCCTTACCTGGCAGCAGTTCTCCGCTCTCTTTTTGGAGAAGTATGTGCCACAGTCCCGTAGGGAGGAACTGCGCAGGCAGTTCGAGCAGTTGCGACAGGGAGATATGACTGTGACGCAGTATGAGATAAGGTTCTCAGAGTTAGCTCGTCATGCTATTTGGTTGGTCTATACGGAAAGAGAGAGGATCAGGAGGTTCGTGGATGGACTCACATATCAGCTTCGGATTCTCATGGCTAGGGAGAGGGTGTCAGGTGCTACTTTTGAGGAGGTAGTTGATATCGCTCGCGAGATTGATTCATTTCGTCGCCAGGAGCGAGAGGAGAGGGAGGCCAAGAGGCCTCGGCGATCTGGTAGTTTTGGGGGTTCTCCTTCGAGAGGTCAGTTTCAGCACGGCAGAGGCCGCCCATTCAGGCATGCTCAGTCAGCTCGCCCAGGTTATCGTGGGGCATCATCGGGCCATGGTTCTCACAGTTCTCAGCAGGGTCATTCCTCACTCAGTGCCCTTCCAGCCCAGAGTTCGTCCTGTGCTCCATCAGTTCAGGGCTCTTCTATGCCAGGTACATCTGCTAGTCATTCTGGTGCTAGGGGTTCCCTTAATCCCCGTCTCCAGCACCAGGGAGTTGTTATGAGTGGGGGGAGTTGGGACATATGTGAAGGCAGTGTCCTCGTCGTCTTGGGGGTTCATCTCAACAGAGGAGTCAGCCATCGACTTCAGCACCAGTTACTTCACCACCCACCCACCCAGCTAGGGGTGGAGGACAGTCATCTAGGGGTCGCCCAAGAGGGGGAGGTCGATCAGGTGGTGGTCAGGCTCGTTTCTATGCACTCCCAGCTAGACCTGATGCTATTGCTTCAGATGCGGTGATTACAGGTATTGTCTCAGTCTGCCACAGAGATACCTTTGTGTTATTTGATCCCGGTTCCACTTTTTCATACGTGTCACCATATTGTGCTCGTTATTTGGATACGCCTCGTAAGTCTCTTGTTTCATTTGTTCGTGTATCTACTCCGGTGGGTGATACTATTATTGTGGACCGTGTGTACCGGTCGTGTGTGGTGACATTGGGGGTTTGGAGAGAGTGGATCTTTTGTTACTCTGTATGGTGGATTTCGATGTGATTTTGGGCATGGATTGGTTATCCCCGTGCCGTGCTATTCTGGATTGTCACTCTAAGACAGTGACGTTGGCTATACCGGGCGTGCCATGGATTGAGTGGCGAGGTTCGACTGATTTTGTTAGTAGTAGGGTGATATCATTTCTGAAGGCTCAGCGGATGGTTGGGAAGGGTTGTGTTTCATACTTGGCGTTTGTGAGGGATGTCAGTACAGAGACTCCCAGTATCGATTCTGTTCAAGTTGTGAGGGATTTTCCCAATGTGTTTCGTGCAGACCTGCCGGGCATGCCACCGGATAGGGATATTGATTTTGGTATTGACCTGGTGCCGGGCACTCAGCCCATCTCTGTTCCACCGTATCGTATGGCACCAGCGGAGTTGAAGGAGTTGAAGGAGCAGCTTCAGGAACTCCTTGATAAGGGGTTCATTCGGCCTAGTGTTTCGTCTGGGGTGCGCCTGTTCTGTTCGTGAAGAACAAGGATGGCACTATGAGGATGTGCATTGATTACAGGCAGTTGAACAAGGTTACAATCAAGAACAAGTATCCCTGCCTCGCATTGATGATTTGTTCGACCAGCTTCAGGGAGCGAGGGTGTTCTCCAAGATTGATCTCCGTTCAGGGTATCACCAGCTGAAGATCAGGGACTCGGATATTCTTAAGACAGCTTTCAGGACCCGATGTGGTCACTATGAGTTCCTTATGATGTCTTTTGGGCTGACCAATGCCCCAGCAGCGTTCATGCATTTGATGAACAGCGTGTTCCGGCCTTATCTCGACTCGTTCATTATTGTTTTCATTGATGATATTCTGGTGTATTCGCGTAGTCAGGAGGAGCACGCGGAGCATTTGAGAGTGGTATTGCAGCGGTTGAGGGAGGAGAAGCTTTATGCAAAGTTCTCCAAATGTGAGTTTTGGCTCAGTTCAATGGCTTTCTTGGGGCACGTGGTGTCCAGTGAGGGTATTCAGGTTGATCCGAAGAAGATAGAGGCGGTTCAGAGTTGGCCCAGGCCGTCCTCAGCCACAGAGATTCGCAGTTTTCTTGGTTTGAGGGGTTATTATCGTCGGTTCGTTCAGGGATTTTCATCTATTGCATCACCCTTGACCAAATTGACTCAGAAGGGTGCTCCATTCCAGTGGTCGGATGAGTGTGAGGCGAGCTTTCAGGAGCTCATGACTGCCTTGACCACAGCTCCAGTGTTAGTTTTGCCATCAGCTTCAGGTTCATATACAGTGTATTGTGATGCTTCGAGAGTGGGTATTGGATGCGTGATGATGCAGAAGGGTAGAGTTATTGCTTATGCTTCTCGTCAGTTGAAGCCCTATGAGAAGAACTACCCTGTTCATGATTTAGAATTGGCTACCATTGTTCACGCGTTGAAGATTTGGAGGCATTATTTGTATGGTGTGTCTTGCGAGATGTTTACTGATCATCGTAGCCTCCAGCACTTGTTCAAGCAGAAGGATCTCAATTTGAGGCAGCGGATGGTTGGAGCTGCTAAAGGACTATGATATTACTATTTTGTACCATCCGGGGAAGGCCAATGTAGTGGCCGATGCTTTGAGCCGGAAGGCGGTGAGTATGGGCAGTTTTGCATTTATTCCTGTTGGGGAGAGACCTCTTGCAGTTGATGTTCAGGCCTTGGCCAATCGATTCGTGAGGTTGGATATTTCGGAGCCCGGTCGGGAATTGGCTTGTGTGATTTCTCGGTCTTCCTTACTTGATCGCATCAGAGAGCGTCAGTATAATGAATCTCACTTGCTTGTCCTTAAGGACAGAGTTCAGCACGATGATGCCAGAGATGTGACCATTGGTGATGATGGGGGTGTTGAGGATGCAGGGCCGGATTTGTGTGCCCAATGTGGATGGGCTTCGGGAGTTGATTCTGGAGGAGGCCCATAGCTCGCGGTATTCCATTCATCCGGGTGCCGCGAAGATGTATCAGGATCTGAGACAGCATTATTGGTGGAGGATGAAGAAAAATATTGTGGGATTTGTAGCTCGGTGTCTCAATTGTCAGCAGGTGAAATATGAGCATCAGAGACCGGGTGGCTTGCTTCAGCAGATGGATATTCCAGAGTGGAAGTGGGAGCGGATCACCATGGACTTTGTAGTTGGGCTCCCACGGACATTGAAGAAGTTCGATGCTATTTGGGTGATTGTGGATCGGCTGACCAAGTCTGCGCACTTCATTCCTATTTGTACTACCTATTCTTCAGAGCGTTTGGCAGAGATCTATATCCGAGAGGTTGTTCGCTTGCATGGTGTCCATTTTCCATCATTTCAAATAGAGGCACTCAGTTTACTTTGCAGTTTTGGAGGGCCGTGCAGAGAGAGTTGGGTACTCAGGTCGAGTTGAGCACAGCTTTTCACCCTCAGACGGACGGGCAGTCCGAGCGCACTATTTAGGTATTGGAGGACATGTTGCGCGCTTGTGTGATTGACTTCGGAGGTTCATGGGATCAGTGTTTACCGCACGCGGAGTTTGCTTATAACAACAGCTATCAGTCGAGTATTCAGATGGCTCCATATGAGGCCTTATATGAGAGGCAGTGTAGATCTCCGGTTGGATGGTTCGAGCCGGGCGAGGCCAGGCTTTTGGGTACGTACTTAGTGCAGGATGCTTTGGACAAGGTGAAGGTGATTCAGGAGAGGCTTCGTACAGCACAGTCGAGACAAAAGAGTTATGCTGACAGGAAGGTTCGTGATGTGTCCTATATGGTTAGGGAGAAGGTTCTCCTGAAGGTTTCACCCATGAAGGGTGTTATGAGATTTGGGAAGAAGGGTAAATTGAGTCCTTGGTTCATTGGGCCTTTTGAGGTGCTTCGGAGGATTGGGGAGGTGGCTTATGAGCTTGCTTTGACACCCAGTTTGTCGAGTGTGCATCCGGTATTTCATGTTTCTATGCTCTGGAAGTATATTGAGGATCCGTCTCATGTTCTGGATTTCAGCACGATTCAGTTAGAGGGTGATTTGACCTATGATGTGGAGCCAGCAGCTATTTTGGAGCGTCAGGTTTGAAAGTTGAGATCAAAGGACATAGCTTCAGTGAAAGTGCAGTAGAGAGGTCGGCCCGTGGAGGAGGCTACCTGGGAGACCGAGTGGGAGATACGGAGCAGATATCCTCACCTATTTGAGGCTTCAGGTATGTTTCTTTACTCGTTCGAGGACGAACGTTCGTTTAAAGGGGGAGGATGTAACGACCTGGCCGGTCGTTTCATGAGTTACCGCTCCGTTTTCCCCCATTTCTGCTTATTTATACTTTGTTCATCTATGTTATATGGTATCGAGTGAGTCGATTCGAATCTGGAATGGTTTTGGAAAGGGTTTGAGACACTTAGTCTCTTAAGTTGGTCTTTTAGTTGGAAAAAGTCAACCGGGAGTTGACTTGTGAGCAATCGATCTCGGAATTTGGTTTTTATGATTCGGATAGTTTCGGGAGGTGATTTGGGACTTAGGAGCGTGATCGGAATGAGTTTTAGAGGTCCGGAGTAGATTTAGGCGTGAATTGCCGAAATTGGAATTTTGGCGTTTTCCGGTTGGTAGCGGAGATTTTGATATAGAGGTCGGAATGGAATTCCGAAAGTTGGAGTAGGTCTGTGGTGTCATTTGTGACGTGTGTGCAAAATTACAGGTCATTCGGACGAGGTTTGATAGACTTTTTGATCAAAAGCGGAATTCGAAAGTTTTTGGAGTTCTTAGGCTTGAATCCATGGTTAATTTGATGTTCTGATGTTGTTTTAGGTGTTTCAAAGATTGGTATAAGTTCGGATGGTGGTATATGACTTGTCTGTACTTTTGGTTGAGGTCCCGGGGGCCTCGGGGTGATTTCGGATGGTTGACGGGAGGTTTAGAGTTGGAATTTGTAGCTGAAGTGTTGAAGCTCCTGTCATAACTGCACCTGCGGCTTGGGGACCGTAGGTGCGGGCTCGGAGAAGCGCCCAGAGGGTCGCAGATGCGGAAATGGGCATGGGGAGCTGGAACCGCAGAAGCGGTTGTTCGAGCGCACCTGCGATAGCGCAGGTGCGGATGTTTGAGCGCAGGTGCGAGATGGGCGGATAAGTGATTTTTCGCAGATGCGCACCTGGGACCGCAGGTGCGCACCTGGAATCCGCAGGTGCGAGATTTTGTACCGCAGAAGCGGTTTAGCTGGGGCAGAACATATATATTTGGCCCTTCGCGATTTTCAGCTCTTCTTCACCATTTTAAATCGATTTTGGAGCTTTCTGGGAGATTTTGAAGAGGGAATTCAAGGGAACTTCGTTGAGGTAAGATTTTTAAACATAAAACTCGTTTCTATGGTGTTATTTCACGAATTAGGCTTGTAATTTATGGAAACTAGTGGTTGAAATTGAAGAAAACTAGGGCTTGAAATTGGAGACCTAAAATTAGGGATTTGAGGGGTCATTTGTGGTTGGATTTTGGTAAATTTGGTATGTATGAACTCGTGAGAGGATAAGGATTCCATTGAGGTTAATTTTGTCGGATTCCGAGACGTGGGCCCGGGGATCGGGTTTGGCCAATTACGGGTTTCTTGATGCAATTTGATTATTTTCGCATGGGCTTCGTTCCCTTAGCATATTCTAATGTTATGATACTGATTTTGGGTAGATTCGACGCGAGTGTTGAGGCCGATTCGAGAGGCAAGGGCATCGCGGGCTAGAGTTTGGACCGGATTGAGGTAAGTAATGATTGTAAATGTTGTCCTGAGGGTATGAAACCCCGAATTTCACATCGTTGTGCTATTTTGAGGTGACGCACAGGCTAGGTGACGAGCGTGGGGTCGTGCACCGTTGGGGATTGTGACTTGGTCCGTCCCGTACGACTATTAAGTCGCGTATTTAGTTGAAAACTATTTGATATTGTTATATTTTGGAAAGTATTATTGTGTTTGGGACTAAATGTCGTGTCTGGGCCGTGTGCCGATTGTTTGGACCCTTAGGGGCTTTTACTACTGACTTCCTCACTGTTTTTGGTTTGATATTTACACTCAGTCTTGCTATAACTCGGTTTTATTCACTCCTCTTGATTTCAAAAATGATATTTTCAGCCGAGTACTTGTTTTACTGTCAGCCCGAGGGGCTTGAGTGAGTTTTGACTGAGTGAGACCGAGGGCCTGTGTTGTGAGGATGTTATGGGGTCGGGCTGCGCGCCGCAGCATGTGGTACTGATTTGTGATCTTTCAGAGGCCGAGGGCCTGATTTATTATGCCACGAGGTGGCTTGTGATTGTTATGAGGCCGAGGACCTGTTTGATTATGCCGCGGATGGCTTGTTATTGCGCTTGGGCCGTAGGAGCCCCTCCAGGATTCTGTACACCCCAAGTGAGCGCGGGTACCCAGTGTGAGATGTGATATTGCCCGAGGGGCTGTTGTTGTTTCATGTTATTGCCCGAGGGGCTGATACGAGTGATTGTGAGATAGCCCGAAGGGCTGGTTCTATTGATATTTTGCCCGAGGGGCAGTTATGGTACATGTTTTGCCCGAGGGGCTGTTTTACGTTTCTATCCTTTTACTCACTGCTTTCATCACTCGTTTGAAACTATTGAAAAGGGTTTTACTGAACTGAGATGTTTTTATGAGTTTTACTGCTTTACTACATTGTTCTGGACTTATACTGTTTTGTTGTAGCATTATGCTGTGGTTTACGTGTTTTCTTACTGCTCAGCTGCCTTTTACTTTTATTACTTACTGAGTTGGCGTACTCACATTACTCCCTGCACCTTGTGTGCAGATCCAGGAGTCTCGGGTCACGCTAGCGAGTGCTGATCTGTCTTCCAGCAGGCTTTTGGAGTTAACTAGGTAGCTGTTTGGCGTTCGCAGCCCAATGCTTCTCCTTCCTATCTTTATTCCGCTTTGTATTAGTCTGTTTCAGACTATGTTGTCTTTTTTTATATTTCTAGACGAGTTGTAGTTGCTCATGACTGGTGACACCCCGATGCGGGCTGTGTTTTGTTTCCGCACTGTTCTATGCTATCTTACATTTCGGGTTTTCAGCTTATTAATGACTTTTAAATGACTTACTATAATTGTTGGATTGGTTCCGGGGTTTGTGTCGGCTGGCCTAGTTTCACGATAGGCGCCATCACGAGCGAGTCCCTTTTAGGGTTGTGAAATAAGGGGACTTTGTAGGAAGTGAAACTCCAACAAGATATTAGAGACACGAAAGAAAATAAACTTTGCTGGAAAAAATGACCAGAATGCTAAAATCAGTTATGCTAAGCTTAAATCACGTGTTGACCAGGATCACTCAATTCCACCACTGAAATTTACATTGTTCACATAGAATAAAACATAGCTTTCATCAAACAATCTTAGGAAAAAGAGTACGCATACAAAGAAAGTTTTAACGACTTTTTTGTGCAGGAACTTCTAATCATATAATAACCCCAGGTGTGTCAATTAGAGATCTAAAATTAAAAATGTTGCCTGTATGGATGCAGTACTCAATGAACATAAGCACAAATCACCAGATAAACTAAAAACAGGGAAGTTGGTACTTTATACCTAAGTCAATTGGTCGCTCTATTTGCTGTGGTAGACCAGCCTCTAGAACATCTTCAACTAAAAAATCACCAGCACTAGTTTCTTTTCCATGCAATGCAGCAATCATACCTACAGAACAGCATACATAATAAAGTAATCATGTCATTTATAAGCCAGATAACTTACCCTTGCAAAAGGGAGAAAAACTTTCTCTAATAGAAAATGCAATGTCAGTTAATGACTACATCTTCAAACAAAAACGTAATTTAGAAAACCAGCCAAAAGCCTCAATCGTACAGCCAAGATCAGTTAAAAAATAGTTCAGCTGCATGACAGGACTGAGCTAAAGCTACTCACCTGTTACACATATAGATGGCAAAAGAACAGACCCACTTAGTTTGACTCTTCCGCTCTCGTCTTCCAGAACTAAATTATCATCTGGGTGCGTAAAGTTATGACGTTGTACAAGCGGTGCAGAAGATCTCTGTACAACCAAGCTCAATTATTAGTGACTTAAAGACGGGAAATATTTACACAAGTACAAGGCATATCTGCACAAGAAAGGTTCTAAAATAAACTTTTAGACAGGAAAATCAACATGTTATGTCATCAACGTTTTATACCTCTTTAGAGTACTCATCGAGAACAGAAGGTTTTAGCTTCATGTGCTTGTAGAGTGTCCCAACTATAATGCATTCTTTGCCTTCCTCTAATCCCAGAACAGTACGGACTGCAATCAAGATGCAAGATACAGTAGTTACGGAAACAAAACACAGGGAAAATGTAACAATTGATATTGTAAACCTTCTAACCACCAATAGGTAAGCTCTAAATGATGCTAAAGTAACAAGTGCAAATTCCAAATTTCTCTTTCGTGTGCTCCACCTTGTGTAGGAATTAACTTAGCCACCTTTTAAAGATAAAATCAATATACGACCACCATAAGCTTCAGTTAGACCAGTGAAAATAAACAGTGGAGATAAGTGTCAGTGGTGGCACCAGAAAATAGGACGAATTTACTTATCAAAAGAGGATCAGAGATAAAACTTTCGAAACTCATAGAGCACATTTGGAATTTGAAACCTTTAGTAATGATCACCTTTGCATTTGTACGTTGAATCGTACAATTAGTCATCTTAAAAAAGAATCAAAAGTCCCAGTTCTCTTTTATTAGTTTTCCAAGTGAAGGGGAACGGAAGGGGGAAATAAAAGGATGAACAATTTTACAACTCACTTTTCCACCATAATTTCCAGTGTAACGAATTAAAAGAAGGTGAAATGAATAGTTCAGTACTGTAATTCTTTGAGTAGTGGTCAACTTGCACTCTTCCATTCCTCTATTCAAGAAAAATTGTAGAATTTTCAATAATAACGTACACAAGTTTGTAATTCTTGTTGTGACAAACTAAAAAGGAAACAGTGTCACTTAAATTGAGATAGAGAGGATAAATATTTACTTTGCTAGAAGAAGGGAAGCAAGGGGGTAAGATTAGTTACCAGGCAAATGGGGTTTCCAATTGGGAATGAGAGAGTAAAGGAGAGTACGCATCAAATGGAGCCTAGCATAATATATTTGACTGTACTGCTGTCCCCTGTATACCTCCTTCCCTATATCAAAACTCTCATCCTGTTAAAGCAATGAAAACCTAGAAATTAAGGTATAAAAATAAAATAAAAAGGAAGAATTTTTTTGCAAATTGACTGCGGTAGCTTTGAATTGAAGGGCAAAGAAGAGCGTAGGAGCAAGAGAATTATTGGTAAAATGCTACCAAAGAATGGTAGAGGGACTGTTTTCGCTGGAGAAGGTTGCTCTCTGAGTCCACTTCCATTGCTGCGACCATGGCGGGAAAATTACTCTATTGCGACAGCACTACTACTATTCTATGTATAGTAGTAAGTAGTAAGTACTTATAATAGCGCTCGCTTTGCAAGGGGGAGGTACTGGGTTCGATACCTGGCGTCTCCATTTTTCTATTTTTGCTCAACTTTGTGACGCCCTTTTGCCCTCTTTAATATGCATTCTTTTTGCCTTTTTTTTTTCGTATGGAGGGGGGAGGGGAAGGGGGAGGGAGGGGAGATTGTTAACAACACTTGATTTCAGGAATGTTATCGAGAATACAGTAGTTGCACAAGAGCTCTATAGAGGAAGCTCGAGTGTTCCGCCCAGAAATGGAAGAGAAGAAGATTTGGAAAAAGAAGAATTAGAATAGGAGATTGTAATACTTTCTCATTAATTTGTAATGAATTCAGTACAGTCATTTATACTACTCAATTGGAAATGGAAATTACAGCTCAATTTGTTATTCCGTGAATCTAGCTAGCTAACTCTAACTAACTTGACATTGTACTAACTACTTTTTGAACTGGCTCTAACGACCTCTGCCGACGTGGCTTCATCAGTTGACAATTTGCGTATCAATACTCTCCTCCGCAAAAGATCCTTGACCACAAGGACCAAAATGAGGAAACCTTGTCTTAAGGACATTGAAGTACTCCCATATAGCATGGTCTACTAACAGTCCAGACCATTTAACTAACACCTGGCCAACAGCCTTATTCCCCTTTTTCACCATACGCCTTTGTAAAATTGCTTTAGGATTAGGACAATGGGGGCTAGCAATATCAACAGTAGGTTTGTAGGCAATTTGATCAAATAATGCATAGCACTTCTTAAGAGGGATATACGGACTGTTTGATGGATCTTCATTGAGGGTGGGAAAAGCAATGTATAGGCAATAGGTCCAACTCGTTTGATCACCTGGAATGGACCATAATATTTAGCAGCTAACTTATGGAATGGTTGAGAAGACAAAGTAGACTGTTTGTAGGGTTGTATCTTGAGATATACGCAATCTCCCATTGAAAAATTCCTATTAGTCTTGTGTGAATCGGCCTGTTGTTTCATCCTCAGTTGAGCCTTGTGCAAGTGATACTTAAGTAGTTGGAGCTTCAATTCCCTTTGCAATAAGGCATTGTCGATCTCTACTGAAGCGGACTCACCTGGTAAGTATGGTAAATGTAGTGGGGGAGGTCGACCATATAGAGCCGCATACGGAGTAGTGTGAATGGCAGAATGGTATGAAGTGTTATACCAATATTCAGCCATAGGTAGCAAGAATACCAATCAGCAGTGTCTTCATTGCAAACCTCAAATTATATTTCTAAGTATTTGTTTAAAACTTCACCCTGAACATCTGACTGGGGGTGATATATTGTAGAGGTGTTCAATTGGACTCCTTGTAATGAAAAGAGTTCCTGCCAAATGAACTCGGGAAGCTGCATCTCTATCACTTGTTATAGCCTCAGGGAGTCCATGTAGTCTAACAACCACATCAAAAAAAAGTCTTGGCTACTAACTGAGCAGTATAAGGGTGCTTTAAGGTCATGATGTGAGCATATTTGCTCAAACTATTAACAACCACTAAGATCACTTCATGGACCTTAGACTCAGGCAAGCCATCTATAAAATTCATGCTTATTTGAGACCAGACCACCTCAGCTATAGGCAAAGGCTGCAGCAGACCAGGATAAGCTGCTAAGTCTACTTTATTCTTTTGGCATATATCTCATCTTTGGATGAAGGTCTTCACATCAGCTCTTATTTCTTTCTAATAGAACTGAGTTAGTAGTCGTTTGAGGGTAGCATCCACACCAGAATGGCCACCCTGCAGGTGGAGCGCCGTAGTTTAATGATGTCAATTCTTAGGTTCTGCACCTTCCCTTCCACTAACCTACCCTTCCTCCTCGGTTGGTTGTGATTCCAAGTGAATTGTGAGGGTGTAGTAGGATTGGACTTCTATTCAATAAGAGCTTTCAACTCATTATCAGAAGAGCAATTGTGCACTATAGCTTGAAGCAAGTCTGAATTAGTTGTAAAGCCAGCAGTTCAGCTCCTGAAACTCTTGACAATGTGTCTGCAACTTTATTCTCTACTCCCTTCTTGTATTCAATAACACAATAAAATGGCATTAATTTAGTCAACCACATTAATTGTGATTTGGTTTGCAACCTCTGCTCCATAAGATACTTTAAAGCCCTATGTTCTATCCTTATGATAAACTTACTGGGACCATTTAGTGACTGCATGAACTAAGGCTAGCAGCTCCCTATCATAGACTAAAAGTGCAGCTTGCCTAGTAGACAAGGCCTTGCTGATGAAGGCTATTTGGATGGCCTTGCTGCATTAAGACAACACAAATACCATATCCACTACAAATGTCTTGGTGGAGTCAGGTAAGGCCAACGCAGGGGCATTGGTCAAAGTTTCCTTCAACTTCTCAAAGGCTTCAATAGCTTGTGGTGACCATTTGAAGTTGTCCTTGTGCAGGAGATTTAGTGGCCTGTATTACCCACAAATAGTTGAATAAATCTCCTATAGTATCCAACTAATCTCAATAATCCCATTAGTTGTTTAGTAGTTGCTGGTATAGGCCATTGCTTTACAACTTCTATCTTCTGTGGATCAGTAAATACACATTCTTTCGTGATGAAGTGGTCTAGGTACTCTATATTATTTACCCCAAAGAAACATTTTCTTTTCTTGGCATGCAATTGATGCTTCTGCATCTCTTGAAAGACAGCCCTTAAGTGCCATAAATGATCCTCCAAGGTTCTATTATAGATCATAATATCATCAAAAAATACCAACACATATTTCCTAAGAAAGGCATGGAAAACAGAATTCATCAAGCTTTGGGATATGGCAGGAGCATTTGGCAATCCAAATGGCATAACTAGATATTCATAGTGGCCTGAGCGCGTTCTAAAACAGTCTTAGGTATGTCATCAGTGGCCATCATTAGTTGATGATATCCAGATCTGAGATCAATCTTAAATAAGATCTTAGACCCTTCTGGTTCATCCAACAAGTCCTCTACAATAGGTATAGGGAACTTGTTCTTCATAGTATCCTTATTCGAATCCCTATAATCAACACAGAGTCTCCAAATCCCATCTTTCTTCCCAACCAATACCACAAGAGCAGCAAAAGGGCTACTGTTGGATTGAATAATTCCCTGATCTAGCATCTGTTTAACTAAATCTTTAATCACATCCTTTTTAACTAATGGATACATGTAGCGTCTCTTATTGATTGGTCCATTACCATTTTTTAAGACTATTCTATGATCAAATATACCTCTAGATGGGGGCAATTAAGTAGGTTCATCGAAGAGTGTTCTAAACTCACGTAGTACAGTCAACAACTTATGATCAGGTTTAGTCATTTCTTTAGCTTCTAAGGAATACCACTGCACTTCATTACAAATGGTAGTTATTAATTGAATCATGCAAAGCTCTAAGTGATTACCTATGATTTTGGCCAATTTTCCAGCTCCAGGACTCAATATATATATCTGCCAGCTCCCCTCAGACTATGCTTCTTTCCCTTGTAAACGAATTCTATGGTCAACTTTCTGAAATTCATTTTAATATCCCCCAATGTAAGCAACCATTGTACCCCCCCCCCCAGTACTACTCCACAGGACCCTAGTGGTAGTATCAGGAACTTAACTAAGAATTATGCACCGTGTAATAGCTAAGAAATCCTGCAAACCTTATCCACCTTCATTACACCATTAGCTGCAACCACCAATTGAGGTGAATTTTAATGGGGCATCCTAATTGCTCCACTACTGTTGGATCAATGAAGTTATGAGAACTTCATACGTCAACCTTCAAAATCATATACCCAAATGATCCATTGAGTGCATTGATAAAAATTTCCATCCATTCTGCCATATGTTGTGAGTCAAGACCCTGCACTGTCAATTCATCTTGTGTTTCCTCCTGCTATGACTATTCTATATCTTTTTGTTCTACAAGTTCTAGAAGATATAACTGCTTAACATTCTTGAATTTATGGCCAACAGTGTATTTCTCATCACAGAAGAAGCACAATCTTTTTGCTCTCTTCTCATTCATTTCTTATGGAATCAACCTCCTTTTATGAACCTTTTCAGTGTTAGGATTATGAAAGATTGGTTTGTTATAACTCATTGGCTCCATGTATTTCTTTGGTGAGTTTGTGTAAGTAGATTGGCCAGGTGTAGTTTATTTGATGACTGAGAGGTATGCCTCCTGCATTATAGCAGCCTTGTACACATGTGATAGAGTTGTAGGATTGCTGATTTTCACTACAATATTCAACTCAGGATTGAGCCCCCCAATAAAGCAACCGATGTCATTCTCTTGTGATAGAGTCACCCTAGTCAAGTTTCTTTCGAAGATAGCTTGATACTCCTTCACACTTCCCAATTGTTTGATCTTCTTGATTTCCTCCATAAGATCATCAAAATCAGTACCAAACCTTTCAATCAGAGCCATTACATATTTATTCCAAGTGGCATGTTGAATATATTGTCTATATTTCATGAAGGATAGATGCCATTGGATGGCATCTCTTCTAATTGTAAAGCAACAACTCTAATTCTCTCATTCATGGGTACTCTTTCCGTTGAAAAACATTGTTCAATTTTAAACAACCAAGATTTAGGTCCTCACCTGCAAATCTCAAGAACCCATCCTTGACCATTAAGAAGGATTTGAATTGTGATTGTGAGTATTGTTAGGACTTCTATCACCCTGTGATCTTTCCCTCGATTGCCTTACTCCAGAAGGTCCCTCATCATTCTCAAATGGAATTTTACCTCTTTGCCTTTATCTTGAAGTTGTGATTTGTTCATTTAGCTCGTGTACTATTTGATCTAATCCCTTCAGATGTGCTACCTCCCTAGTGATAGTTCCTATCTCTGCTAATATTTTATGCATTATTTTTCTCAGTTCATCCATGTCAGAATGTGAATTTTCATTAATAGTATCACCATTAGACCTAGTTCCTTTCGCCATGAGTGCCAAGAAATCGAAAGCTCTGATACCTATATTTACGAAATTATTAACAATACTTGAATTCAGGAATGTTATCGAGAATCCAGTAGCTGCACAGGAGCTCTACAGAGGAAGCTCGAGTGTTCCGGCCCATAAATGGAAAAGAAGAAGATTTGGAAGAAGAAGAATTAGAATAGGAAACTTTAATACTTTCTCATTAACTTGTAATGAATTCAGTATAATCATTTATATTACTCAATTGAAAATGAAAATTACAGCTCAATTTGTTATTCTGTAAATCTAGCTAACTAACTTGACAATGTGCTAACTACTTTTTGAACTGACTCTAACGGCCTCCACTGACGTGGCTTCATCGATTGATAATTTGCGTATCAGAGAAAGGACTGACTACTGCTTCCTCTGCTACAACTGGTGGTTATTGGGGGGGGGGGGTGTATTTATTTTTGCCTGTTGGTTTTACCATGTCCCAAAAATGAAAAAAATCTCATCGAGTAAACCAACTATTACAACGTATTCTATGAGCGTGTTTGGTTTGGCTTAAAAACTAATCAAACCAGCTTTAAAGTACTTTTTAACTTTTTTGAATATTTAGTAACTTTAGAAATAACTTTTATGTCAAGTACTTTTATGATAAAATAAGCCAAAAGCAACAAGTTGGTCTATTCCAAATTATTGATTTTTAGTTTAAAAGCACTTGGGGTTTGACCAAGTAATATATGATTATCCCTTGTATGTTCTTATAATTCCCACAATATCCTTCCCTCGCTACGACCCTAACTCTACTATCTTTTCATTTCTTCTTTCATCTTGTGTTGCTACGCTCTCTTTGATGTAGCTTTTGTGCAATAGCTAGTAATTTTTCTTTACTTTGTAATTCTCATTATTGTCGATAATATTAATGCGTCCAGAGATGCACTATACATGGATATAAGCCATGAATGATGTGAAATATATAACTTCATCATTTATTTAACGTAATCGATGACTAGCATAATCAAAATATTTCTCATTTTATATATGGCATATTAGATCCAAATACATGACATAAATTGTGTCTATCAAGCCTATATGATAATCTAAAAAAATAAAAATAAGGGAGGGGGAGGGGAGGGGAAATAGGAAATGGATTATAAGGTGGGAATCAAACTCTCACCAACAAAGAGAAAGTTCAACTAGCCAACCAAATTGTATTACTAAAATTCCCCCTATGACAAGTTGAATGAAAATATATGCTCAGGGCAAAAACTCAAAGTACAGGGTAAAATTGGTTCGTAATAAATGGACGAATGATAGAGTGCCACGTGGAACCAAAGATAGGTAGAAGGAGAAGTCAGGTAACTACCAGTACGAGGAACAACAAGCTGCAGTTAGTATCGGATAAACCCTGAGTGGAGCCTGGTCAATGGGAGCAGTTCAAATATTTGTCATCGGACAACATTCAATGAAGAATATTCCCTAACATTAAATTGGCAGCCGTAGCAGAGAATATTTGCATTCATGACCTGTCGTTACATATTCATCGATGACCCATTTATTGCTATTTAAGAGGGGCTTGATCCTAGGATCTTGTTTCCCTAGGTATAACTATAAATAGTAGGCTCAACAAGCATCGTAAGGACATGAAATTCTTGGAAAAACTTATGTTATATTTCATTCTCAAAGCCTAATCAGATAACTTTATTTTCTCTTTTACATTGCTCTGATTTATGTCTTCGGAGACATTGCTCTCGGAGCCAAGCTTGTTATTTTCTTCGATTTTAACCGCTAAGTCTTATTTTTAATCTTATTTACTTATCATTTTTGGATCAAATCAGTTCGCTTGTTTATAAACCACGTAATAAATTTAACTCTACCATTTTTTTGGTAAATAGTTTGGCGCCCACCGTGGGGCTTAGACAGTTGCGTAATTGAGTTGATCCTTGCGTTTATTACTAACTTGCTTGATTTTTTGTTCCTTGGCAAAAAATCAAAAATGGTAGCTAACGATGTCAACATCGCACACAACGTTGAGGGACATGAAATTTTACCTCAACACGAGGTTTCAATCAGCAAAACCTACAACGAGGGGGATGAGGCAACCCCGGTCCGTGGAGGATAGTACCCTCGACATGTACGGAAGACAACTCCCGATGACGCGGCAGATGGACACATTTCAAATAGTAAGGATCCTAAGAGAGTAACAGAAAGCCATCATAGGCCACCTCTCAAGGCAGGATCAGTTATGACGAAATTGAAACAGGCGTTGTAAGGTATCAAATGATTGATGCAATGGCTGGGCACGAGATAATGAGTTTCCTCGATGCCTATTCTGGGTACAATCATATCAAGATGAACCTGGAGGATCAGGAAAAAACTTCATTCATAACGGACTTTGGCACATATTGTTATAATGTGATGCCATTTGGGCTTAAAAACGCGATAGCCACTTGTTAGAGGCTTGTGAACAAGATGTTCGAGAAGAAAATAGGCAAAACAATGGAAGTGTATATAGATGACATGTTAGTCAAGTCTTTGAATGCAGGTGATCATTTGAAACACCTCCAAGAAACCTTCGATATCTCGAGGAAGCATATCATGAAGCTCAACCCGGAAAAATATGCATTCAAGGTTGAATCTGGTAAGTTCTTGGGGTTCTTGGTCTCACAGAGAGGGATCGAAGTGAATCCCGATAAATTCAAAGCCATCAAAGACATCCCGGACCAACTAACGAGTGTAAAAGAAGTACAGAGGCTAACCGAAAAATTGGCCTCTTTAAGCAGGTTCATCTCTCGATCCTCGGAAAAATGTCATTACTTCTTCTCACTACTAAAGAAGAAGAACAATTTCGAATGGACTCTGAAATTCCAGCTGGCATTGAAAGACCTGAAATGTTACCTATCAAGCCCCTCGCTACTATCAAAACCGGGGGAAGGTGAACAATTGCTGATATATCTAGCGGCCTTGAAAGTAGCGGTAAGTGTCGTTCTAGTTCGAGAGGATGAAGGTATGCAATTTCCTGTCTATTATGTTAGTAACTCATAGTCGCCTCTCGAAAGCTTAGGGCTTATTTTTAGTGCCACCTGGTAGCCGTTGTGACAACCTTCTCCTTGCGGAATGTTCTTCACAAGCCTGAGTTGTCAGGCCAGTTGGCCAAATGGGCAGTCAAAATTAGTGAGTTTGATATTGAATACAAGCCTAGGACTGCGATCAAAGCGCAAGTTTTGGCCAAGTTTGTGGTTGACTTCAGTCCTGGGTAAATGCCTCTAGCTGCTAAAGAAGCGATGATGGTGTCGGAAATAACATCGGGAGTTTGGTATTCATGGATGGAGCTTCCAATGTGAAAGGGCCCGGGCTCGGGGTGGTTCTAATCACGCCCTCGGGGGAAACCCTAGGTCAGGCCATTTAAACGGTTTCGTTAACTAACAATGAAGCCGAGTATGAGGCTTTAGTTGCAGGACTCGAACTGGACCAGGGACTTGGCTCCACTGTCATAGAGATCAAATGTGATTCCTAGCTAGTAGTAAACCAAGCGTACGGGATTTTTGACGCAAAGGAGGAACGTGTGAAACAACATGTGAATAAAGTTTAGGCATTGCTTGCACGATACAGGGAGTGGTCGATCAAACACATTCCGAGAGAAGAGAACGTAGAAGCAGATGCATTGTCTAATTTAGGGTTGTTACGGAGATGAAAGGATCTGACTCCAGTACTGTCATTCAACTTTTGTATTCGGTACTAGATATGGACAGCTATTGTGAAGTAAATACACCAACCTAGTATGGGGACTGGAGGAATGAGTTCATCAAATATCTTCGGCATGGCAATTTGCCCGAAGATCCGAAGGCGTCCCACGCACTACGCACCAAAGCGGCTCGCTACTGCCTCATGGGTGGGAAATTATATAGGAGATCATACCAAGGCCCGTTGGCCCGATGTTTAGGAGCCTCAGAGGCAGACTACGTGATGAGATAGGTCAATGAAAGAATTTGCGGGAGCCATTCCGGTGCAGATTTGGTTGTACTAAAGTTGGTTAAGGCAGGTAACTACTGGTCCCGGATGGAATAAGATGCAAAGACGTTCGTTCAAAAAATGCGACAAGTGTCAGCATTATGCATAGTTGGTGCACCAACTGGCGGAACTCTTGATTCGGTATTGTCCTCATGGCCATTCATAAAATGGGGGATAGATATAGTTGCTCCTCTACCATCGGGTCCTGGAAAGGTAAGATTCCTTTTAATTTTAACTGATTACTTCACTAAATAGGTTGAAGCAGGTCATTACCAAAGATCGGTGAACGAAGTGATCGACTTCCTATGGGAACACATAATCTACCAATTCAGAATATCAAAAGAAATTGCCTGTGATAACGGACCGCAGTTCATAGGCTCCAAAGTCACAAAATTTCTCGAAGATCTGAAAAATCAAGAGGATTACATCTTCACCATACTATCCGAGCGCTAATGTACAGGCAGAGTCAACCAATAAGGTAATTATCCAAAACCTAAAAAAGAGGTTAGAAGCTACTAAACGCAAGTGGCCCGAAGAGTTACTGGGCGTGCTATGGGTATACCGGATGACGGCATAATCAAGCACGGGAGAGACACCTTTCTCTCTTGTATACGGCGTGGAAGTTTTGATCCTGGTGGAAGTAGGGGAACCAACCATACAATTTTTCTGAGCAAACAAAGAAGCAAATAATAAGGCATTGCTGGTGAAGCTGGATCTGCTCGATGAATGCAGGGACGTGGCACACGTGAGGATGTTGACTCAAAAGCAAAGGATAGAAAGATACTATAATCGGAGGGCCAATCTCTGTTACTTCAAAGTAAGAGACTTGGTTTTGAGGAAAGTGACTCAGAACGGTCGAGAAATCAATGTTGGGAAGCTGGGTCCAATGCGTAGGAAGGTCTTAACGGGTTTTAGCTGTCATCAGTAAAGGATCATAAGAGATGGAAAATCAAGATTGAGTCAAATTGTCCATCAATTAGAATGTGACTCGCCTCAAAAGGTATTACTGCTGGTGGATCCTATCTACATTGAAAGTATGTATTGTACTCTTTTTCCCTTCGACCAGTTTTTGTCCTAATCGGGTTTTTTTGGCTAGGTTTTAGCGAGGCGGCAACGGAAAGCATATTACGAAGAGAGTGTCATCGTCAAAGATAAGACCTTTAAATAACAAGGCATTGAGATCATAAACCACTATGGGATGGTTAGATAGTCACTGCTTGATGGCAAGTTCCTAATGGGAAACAAAACATGCCATCGAACCAAAGACTATTCAACCATTCACGAGTTGTTTCCACCAGTGAAGCAAGACTTACAGTGTTCCAATTTGCATACTTTGTATTCGAACACTGGAGGGGGGAATAATATTGGATACGGCAACAAGAATGCCACAAAAATCGGGGATTGTGAGAATTGGGAACAATAATGTCTCATCGGGACCAGGGATTGTGCGGTCAGTCCTGTAGAAATAAGTTGTACAAATTAGCCACTTGTATTAGCAAGTTTATTTTTAGCAAACGAATGCTTATTGTACTTATAAAGATGGAAGGAATAAAAATAAAGTCCTTTTATTTTTATCTTGTTTCTGTCCGGATGATGAGTTAATTTTATCATTTGAAAGTTAACAAAAAACTTCGAATGCTTGTTCCGAAATGAATAGGAGAAGTCCTCTTCAAGAGCACCATAAACATAAGAGGGCCATCTCTTATGAAATTCTCATAGTAAAGGGTTGATTCTGGAAGAGTTTATGCCCGGAACAAGAAGATATTAGACAAAAATACTCCTAAAGCCTTATCTAATTCGACACAAAAAGAATAAACTTTGCACAATACTTAATCAAAACTCTTCTTCGTTTATCAATATGCCAAACGACGTAAATACAAAAGTACGAAGGAAAATATCAAAAGAAAGGAAGAAAAAATCTAAACATTATCACCGTCGGAACTCATGGGGGGAGAGGCGTCTATCCCTCCATAGGAAAGTGGGCGGATCAGCCGCCTGTTCGGGACATGGGCTTTCATCATCATTATCTTCAAGTTCATCCTGGTTCTCGAATACTCCAAATCGGTGCTCGAGTATCAGTTTCGTCAGGCTGATTAGGGAGACGTTCTCGAGCGGTTAACTCTAATGCTCGGGTCTTGGCAATGCAAGCATCAATTTCAATGATGCACGCTTTGGCGTCCTCCAAGGTTTTTTTCCTCATATGATACATAACATATGTCTTTTCAAATACGAGGGAATCACCTTGGTGTTGGAGCTTTTCCTTAAGCCTGTCCACCTCGGCCTGAAGGCCATCCCTCTCGGATCTCGTGGCGACGAGGCTAGAATCAAGATCACGGATTGTAGAAGGTGAAGCTAGTTTTTCTCCATGATCTTCTTGAATCTCTTATCTATCTTGGCCCTCTTCTCCTCGGCAACATTAGCTTCCTTGTTTTTGGAGCTTAAGGATGCCTCCAAGTTATTCCCCTATTCAACGGAGGCAAACTCGCGCTCGGCGGCAGCAAGCACAATATCTTGAAGCTCAGCCCACTTAGCCTTAACATCTTGGAGATGTGCATGTAATTGAGTGGCTTCTTAGTTGTGGGCCATCACTTTTTGCTCACTTTGCTGCAACCGCGTCTCAAGCTCGCCCCCTTCAGCAGCTTTTACATCCAGCACCAGGAGGCCCGCAACAAGTTAATTCCTTCCCTTCTTTACTTTACTACTTTAGGGGGTGGGGGTGAAGGGGGGGTTTACATAGAACCGAGGCAAAGTGGTTTATGATTGAATCTCAGAGGCATTCTTTCGGTCAGCTTTGATCCCGTTCGAAGACAAGTCCTTCTTTATCAAGAATCAATCTCTACAGGCCCTCGGAAGCAAGAAAGTTGTCCTGTAAAAAGTATATCGAGGTTAGAAACCCGGTTACAACAGATAAGTAGAAAACAAGCAATAAGAGCGCAAGTACGATACCGTTGCCGCATTATGCATTGCATTATTCAACAGACACTCCCCTGAAAGGGAATGTATTTTCTTCTTATCTTTCTCTGAAGCCAGTGGCTTCGGGTAGTTGGCGAGCTCCACCGGCCTGGATACTGGGGAGGAGAAGCACCATCCTCTTGAGCAGCGGATGCTGGTGACGAAGGTACAACTAGTGTAGAGGGGCGTGAAGTTGTTGGCATTGTAGGTTAAGAAGTAGCTGCAACAAGAACAACGCTGATTATTGGTTGCTCAGTTTCCGAAGGCAGAATAGGCCCGGGATCCGAGCTCCTTAGACCAAAAATAGCAACAGGGACAAGACAACGAGAATTGGCATTATCTACCAGAGCCATCTCGCCCCAAAGCGCTTGGACTTCTTCTACGGTCGCTTTTTGAAGCTCTCCCGACTGAGCATCCGGTTGAGCTGATGAAGATCATTTTCTCTTTTGAAGGGAAGCCTCTTCACCACTAGCTTCTCCTTCGTCTTCAATGACCATAATGATCGTGGCCTTCTTTATTTTCTTATTCTTATCCCTGACCGAGGAAGAACGCCGCCTTTTTGGTTGCTGGTTCTCTGGCTGGGGAATCCAAGGGAAGCACCCCCACTGAAAGCAGATCCGAGGGCACCGTTTCGAGCGAGAGCACTTTGTAGCAATCTCGCGACCTCCGCGGGGTCAGCCAAAACATCAACCTTGGGGCAGGTGACAGAGCCCTATGGGAGTCCTGAATCAAGCAAAAGATATAGTTAGCAAATTTACTTATGTTTATACAGAGGCAAAAGTGAGAAGGACTCAGTTTACCATGGTTCTTGGCCTTCCATCCATATTTGGGGGCCATCTCATTCCACCGACGGGTTTCTGGCGTTGTGATATTCAGAACCTTCTGAACCCATTGGTCTAGGCCTTGAACCCTTGGTGGTGTTTACGAGTAACTGAAACAACAGAAACAAAGAGGTCAACAATGACGGGACACAGTCTTTATCGAAGGAAAAAGATGAATAACTTACAAACTTACGTGAACGATCCCATGATTCAGGAAAACATAGAGTTGTGGCCGAGATGATATCCCTGGTAGAAATGATGACAAACCGCTCCATCTATCCACGGTCACTGTCATCGTCCACGCCGGTGAAGGGCGCGGTGGCCACGTTGAAATTTATTACTCCCCCACGGAAGACTTTGTGGGAGTAGAGATTCATCATGTGTGCTAGGGTTAGGGTTTTCCTAGTCTACGTGCACAACTGGCATAAATAAGCCACCGTTCGCCATATAGATGGGCCTACTTATGCCAAGTAGACTTGGTAACTGTGGCAGAACTCCAAGATCATGAGGTCGAGCCCTTCGCTCAAAGAAAGCGGACCCAAGGTGAAGGGATACGTATAGACATACGTAAAACCTTCCTTAGTGAAGGTAACCCGCTCTATCATGTCAGGAGCAATGATGTTAAGGTTTGGGCCGTTGCAGTCCTCCTTCACTGCATGAATGCTGGAAGGGCGAATAGAGGAGGGGTAGCTGCTAACGACCCATGTCCGTGAAGACGCAGAGGGGAACTTCTCTTGGAATTCATTGACGATACTCAGGTGTTTGGGTATAATGGTGCTCACCATGGGAGGATTAGTGTCAACGTGAACTTCTTTGTCTTTGTTTCTCTTCGAGTCTCCACAAAAGAGAAGACCAAAGTTTCTAGAAGATTCAGTTGAAAAAGCCATGGCAATGGAAGGGCAGTAAGATTTTAGAGAAAGTTAGAGAAGATGAAAGCTTTTCTAAGCAGGAGGAGCTTGAATGCAGAAGAAGATAGTAAACTTATGAAAGTTTTGGAAGTGAAAGATGTAAAATGATGAGTTTAAGTAAAGATATAGACGATAAAAATCGTGGCCATGATTACCTTGAGAACCAGCCAAAATATTATTGAATCGTGGGGCAACATGTATTCAGGGTATTAAATGCGATAAGACGTGCATCCTTTCAAGTGTCAAACACTGTTCAAAAGGTTTCGCACCAAGAAAGGGATCTTCATCAACTTCCCGGTGACACAATGATATGCCACCGGAAAGTAGGGGGACTATCTATATAGGGTAAAATTGGTTCATAATAAATGGTCGAATGATGGCGTGTCACGTGGAACTAAAGACAGGTAGAAGGCAAAGCCAGGTAACTACTAGTACCAGAAACAACAAGCTGCAGTTAGTATCGGATAAACCCCAAAGGGAGCTTGGTCAATGGGAGCAGTTCGAATGTTTGTCATCGGACAACATTCAATGAAGAATATTCTCTAACATTAAATAGACAACCGTTGTAGAGAATATTTGCATTCATGACCTGCCGTTACATATTCATCAATAACCCTTTTATTGCCATTTAAGAGGGGCTTGATCCTGGGATCTTGTTTTCCTAAGTATAACTATAAATAGTAGGCTCAACAACCATTGTAAGGACACGAAATTCTTGGAAAAACTTTTCATTCTCAAGCTTAATCAGATAACTTTATTTGCTCTTTTACATTGCTCTTATTTTTGTCCTCAGAGACATTGTTGTCGAAGCCAAGCTTGTCATATCCTTCAATTTAACCACTAAATCTGATTTTTAATCTTGTTTATTTATTAAAATTGGATCAAATCAATGCACATGTCTATAAACCATGTAACAAATTCAATTGTACTATTTTTCCGACAAACACTCAAATAGCCAACCAAACTGCACTATTAAAATACCTCATATGATAAATCTCCAACTATATCGAGTGAATAACAAAGTCTCCATCACTGACAAGAGGTGACGAATAATACCTATTTTTGCAAACTAAAAATCAATAGTGGCTAAAGCTCCAATATAACTTGTACCAAAAGTGTGATCTAACCACCCTTAGTTATACCAATATTAATGTCATTTATTCATCCAACCAAATGACACATCCAAAGCGTGATCTAACTATCCTTATCTATGTTGAGTAAATGTTCTTTATTCCTCAAACCAAATAACTCACCTTAAACTTTTTTCATTCTGGTTATAAAAGAGAGTCGAATCAATTGATTTATGGTCCATTATAACAAAAAAAAATCAAACGTTTCTAGAGATTTTTATGTTTATAAATTATACTTAAATGATCAAAAGATAAAATACATAAAATATTTATATGATTTGAAATAAAAACACAAAATATATTTATATGATAATTTGATTTTATTTACATGTTGAATCATTTTCTCAATGTGGGTTCATGTGTACCAAATAATATATCAAAAGGGTTTAGTTTAGACCGGGAGGAGGATACTCTAGATGTCCCAACAATAAGGTTAAATACATAGATAACTTCTTAAACTTGGCAATATCTTTTACTTAGACACCTCAACTAAGGCATATTCCGATTAGACGCTCCAAACCTCACTAAACTCTACCTACAAACACAAGGTTGAAAATTTCAAACCCAACAGTAGTATGTGAATCTCAATCTCTTTCAAAGTCTCAGACTAAACTTGTGAAAACTTGCATGTCGCAACTGCTCCTTTACCTTCCCCACCACCCTCCTTTACATATGTCGCAACTCGTAAGGATGGAGGTAGTTATTTTCATTGACTTTGGAAACAAACCAATTCAGTGACGATTAAAGGCTTCAATTGCTGCAACAATATCTCTAATGTAGCTTGGTAAATCCCTTCGTAGAGACCAAAATAAATTTGCTTATCCTCGTATATATAGAGTGAAAAAGAGGATCACCATGAGTTATATTTTTTTGAAAATTGAGATATTTGGCCAAATGGAGATGTGATTTTGAGCGGACAGTTTTTCTACTTCTGAAAAGATGTTACAAATTCTTCTAAAAAGCAAAAGCAACAACATGAAATTAATTTTTCTAGACTATCCTCCCCAAAAATTTATATTTCCTAAATTATCTTTCATTAATTTGATTTTTTAATTTTTTTAACTTCTACCATCTCTGTTTTTGTCACGCCCCAAACCCGGGGAGGCGTGGCTGGCACCCGGTGCCATGCTGGCCCGAGCGAACCACTCTGTAACTCTTTTTCTTTTATAACTATCGTGGGCCAACATGGCCACATCTTGTAATATACAACTGTAAGTGGAAAAATACTGTATCAGCAACCCATTATACTTAAAACATGAATCCATATGGGCCGTCAAGGCCTCTGATATACTGTAAAAATTAACCTCCGTCTACAAAGCCTCTAAGATTATGTGACATCAAATGGGACAGGGTACCGGCCTACCCATAAGTCTATAGCAAAAATCTGACACGATGACTTATAGACTCGGCTGCACCCCGAATGAGGTGGAGTCTTACCGATCCTTCGCTGAATGCCAATATCGTCTACTATGAGGGCTCGTCAAACTGATTATCTATACATGCAGGCAGCGTCCCCAACAAAAGGACGTCAGTACGAATAATGTACTAAGTATGTAAGGCAAAACTGAAACATAACAATAAGTCAACATTAATTAAAGACATATGAGAATCAACCTGAATCTCTAAAGTGCCACCGTATATACATACTTATTATACTTATATATATGATGCTTCTCTTTGAGACTATTATCCATATCGTATGATGCATAACTGCCCAACTGATCAGTGGTAACTACCCGACTGGCCGTAGCACGGTGGTAAATGCATGACTGCCCGACCGGCCGTAGCTCGATGGTAAATGTGTAACTGCCCAACCGGCCGTAGCTTAGTGGTAAATATGTAACTGCCCAATCGGCCGCAGCTTGGTGGTAAATGCATGACTGCCCGACCGGCCGTAGCTCGGTGGTTATGAATATGCATGTCTGCCCAACTGACGGTAAATAATAATACATAACTGCCCAACTGGTGGTAAGTGCCCGACCGGCCGCAACACGGTGGTAAATGCATGAAGATGCATGTACGTGTATCACTATATTATAAACATTAACATCTTTATCATATACCTCAATAGGGACTTAGGAACATACTTAGACATGCTTGAATATCATTTTACATGAATGAATAACATAGACATCCTTAACTGCTAAGAGTAGAACCACTTACGGAATATCATTACGTTTATGTATCGTTACTTGGATCATGCCAAAAGAAAGAAGGGATAGCCTTAACATACCTGTATGATCTCTTCCTTATTACTCAACCAAGCTCAACACAACTTCTTGCATCTACAACAAGTGAAATGATATTGCCGTTAACATATAATGCCGTACCATCGTATTTGACTAGTCGTATGACTTAAGGAAAATAGGCCAGCAACTCCCCTATTTTTAATACAACCCAAAGACCAGTAAGGGTCATCAACAGCCCAACAACAACAACTATAACCAATAATAGCAACAACAACAATATGATCCAATATGAGTTTCTCCGATTATCTTAACAATCATATTGAGCGACAAGCTCGTTTTTACTCATAACAAGATATAACTTGAATCCAACTCTTATTCCATAAATTAGTTTACAACCTTCAGAACATCATACTTTTATGTACCATATTATTTCTTATTTAAAACATCCGCAGAATGCCTTCCAAAACAGCCCCATACGTCTAGCACCTTAACTTTTATCGTCAATCACTTGTTTTTCATGTTTTATTCTTCAATCATCTTAATTAGCACCTAGAAAAACTTAACAACAGCAGCCACAACATTATCAAATTATTTCTCACAATTTCCAGCCACCACAAACCATATATTTAGCCATAAAACAGTCCAACCAAAAAGACAATCATATCACATGTTCTTTCAAGTGCTATCTTATGATTTTTCACTCAAACAACACAACCAACACAACCAACACAAGATCAACCTTAGGCACAATCAAGAAGATGTTATACATACCTTGGACAGTAGCTACAACTCGAAACCCCATCTCAACTTAGCTCACAATAGCCCTCAATCACACCACAACACCGTAGAGGCATTCTCTTGTAGTCTTTAACATCTTTGATGATGAATTGAGTTGTTGTTTCCTTGAGTTTGGTTATTGGGATCTTGGACCAGTTCTTGGAGAGTTTTTAGAGTGTTTTGGTGTAAGTAACCTCTGGATATTGACGAAATTTAATGGATAAAGACAACTTATAAGCCCACCGCCTCAATTCTCCAAGCAGGTGGGTAAGCTGCCTGCTTGTCAGCTTGAGCAGTGCAACTTCGGACACGTGTATCTCTCTACTCCGATATCGTATTGACAAACGGTTTTCAGCGTTAGAAACTAGACACATGGAGCTTTAATTCCATATAAAGATATCCTTGTAACTCTCAATAGATTGGGAGAAAACTACGTCGCAACTTGACCTATAAACCTGCCAGTTTCTCTGAAGTGTGGCAACGTGACTTGGCGACCCTACTTTAAAAATCCATATTTCTCCGACCCGATGTAGTATGAATAAATGGTTTGGACTGTTGGAAACTAGATTCCAAGACCTTCATTTTGGTATATAATGTGTCCCAAAAAGACCTCATATAACACATGAAATATATTGCTCAAAATGCTTCATTACAAGACAAATCCTTAGTCGGTTTTTCCATGGTTTAAATCCGATTTTTTTCCAAACATTGTATTTCATATCCAAACATCATATATAGCCATATATGACTCTAAACTCATTTAAATCATGATTAAAAAGTCTCATTCATCCTAACTTAACTAATATTTTGATAAACCTTCCTTAGCCTTGTAGAAGGATTTCATCCTTTTTGAGCTTATATCAATTTACTTATGGCATATTTTCACGTACGCAAATATAGGGGTAACAATTTTCTCTTTTTAATTTTTAATATACTTATATTCTCGTTCTCACATTCCTCTTTCGAATAGTCTCTCTGCTATAAGCAATTCACTTCTTTATGTTGATATCTAAGTAATTTATATTGAATGATGAATTTTGATATATTTAATCATATAAATAAGAAGTAATTATAGATATTTAATATTATTACTTTGATATAATTATATTTTATATTGGTTAAAATATTTAATATATATTTTACTATTTCATAATTATTTATATAAAAATAGTAATTTTATTAAATTATTTTATAATATATATTCAAATTCAATTCTCTTTTAAATTGTAAACTGAAAGTTGATATTGTCTTTTTTTAAAATTAAACCTAAAAAGTATTTTTTGGAAAGATTATGGCAGTTTTCTCCGGCCATAGGCGTTTACTTTGACTATTTCATTTGACCATCTTCATGCTTTCCCCATCATTTCCATAATCATAAACCCTACTACTTCTCCTTCCTCCTCACTCTACTAGATCACAGATCTTCATCACAGTTTGTGTCTCTTTGAAGAATTAGAGCTTTGCAGAATAATTCATCAAATTTTTGATGAATATGGATACAGCTTGGAGTTCTAGTATTTTCCGTAGGCAATAGAAGAGTTCCATTTCAAAGGATTCAAACATGAATCAGAGTCGTACGCCGTCGTTTCATTACCGGAAATTAGAATCCGACTCTCCTAGACAACCGTGGAGCGGCGATTTTGATTTCGACGGCAGCGATCGGAGATTCGCATTTTCACGGCAGAGTTCGTTTCAGCAATCGGCTGAGCATCACACGCCGGCTTCCATATTAACGAACGATTCCGCAAAGGCTTTGCTCACTCGGACTGTTTCTAGCATTGATATACCTCCGAATATCTATCCACAAGATGCATTTGGCAAGTTGCAGGATTCGGATGTGAAATTTAGGGTTTCTACATCTGCATTATCGGTTTTTCGAGGCGTGATGTCTGGGAATAAGCAGATGAGGAGGTTATTTATGTTGATTTCGCTTAATGTAGCTTATTCTACTGCGGAGTTGTGTATTGGCCTTCTCTCTGGCCAAGTTGGTATGCAAGTTTTAGTCTTTTGTCACTTGTAGATGTTTTGATAATCTACTGAATGTGTTGAAATCTGAACTTCATGTGTGTGTGTGTCTTAAAAACAATTCATTTGCAGAATAAAAAACTTCAAGACAATATCATTTTCACAATGTTATTCAAATTCATCTTGTCGTCGAGCTTAGAGATTGCTCATTTATTGGTGTTCCTCCTCAACCAGGAATTCATACAAGGGGATTTAAAAAGTAATAGTATCATACCTACAATCTGAACATGTGATCTAAAACAATTTTTAAATCCCCTTTGTCACTATACTAAAATCTTACTTATATCAAGGGGATTCAACAGTTTTATATATAACCAATAAAATTCATTTTTTGCCCCATTCATGCAGTACAATTTTGAACCCCTTGCCACCCTTTAGCTCCGCCCCTGTCCTCAACAGTTATTAAGTCTTTAAAAGCAAACTGAAATTGCTTATGAGCAATCTCAAATTTACCCAACCAAAAAAAATCCGCCATCCCCCAAGAGAAAAAAAGAAAAAGAAAAAAAAGAAGTTGGTGACTATAATGACGCAACAACAAGTTATAACATGGATTGACTGGGGAGCCCACTGTAGGCCTCCCTTCCACTTTGCCCTATTGCACCCCACCACAATCAAAGGAAAAGATAAAACAAAAAGGAAAATAATAGCTAATGATATCTAGTATCCTATTTTTATCGGTCTATGAATCTTTGGTTTCCCACTTGTCACTTCTTGCTTAGTATCTTTTGTAGAATTTTGTTTGATTTTGGTGTAATTTCAGGGTTGGTGTCAGATGCATTTCATTTGACCTTTGGTTGTGGCCTTTTGACATTTTCATTGTTTGCAATGGCCGCTTCTAGAGAAAAGCCCGACCGCATTTACACTTATGGGTGAGAGTTAAACTTTATCATCATATGAAATTCTTTGTTTGTGAAGCCTCATTTTCCCCCAGCTGTGTGTTAATCCTTTTCACGTGCTCATTATTGAAGTTTGGTGACTTGTTAGTGCAGTTGGTTAAATGAGTAGATACAAACATTTCTTACATGATGGGAAATATTTAGCGGGTAAATATGTTAAAGGAGTTTTGGTGTTTATCAAAGGAAAAGCAACTTAGGCTGGTCATTGAAGTATTAGACAAAGGAAAACTAAAATAGAAAAGGCAAAAGGAGACCTCTTTGTTTTTATCAGGTCTTGACTTCAATTGCTTTTGACAAACTTAGAAAGGCAATTAGAATTCTTAGAAAGCCAATTAAGAATATCTCTGCAGCTTGTCTAACATTTGCAACTAAGAAAATTGCTAACAGTTTATCTGGCACTCCAACTCATAATAAGTCCATTCTGTTATATGTCCCACATTGGTGGAGGAAGCGAGTTGTTGGCTCCTTATATGGTCTTGGACAATCTTTAATCTTGAGCTAGATTTTGAGATTGAGTTAAACCTAAAGGTGCATTTCTTAACATGGTCTTAGTGCCACACCCACTAATATTTTTTATTTGCCTAATGTAGAACCTCTATATTATGTTGTCCACGCTTCAGATGTCCAGTTCTGTGCATGCGGGGGAGTGTTAAATGTCCCATATTTCTGGAAGAAATGGATTGTTGTCTGCCTATATGGTCTTGGGCAATCCCCACTTCTCAAGCTAACTTTGGGGTTGATTTAGGCACAAGATCCATCTCTTAACAGTTAACACCTTCATTTGAACAATTATGACCAACTAGTTCAATGTTCCTTTCTGTTGTTGTCATCAGGTACAAAAGGCTCGAGGTCTTGTCTGCTTTCACTAATGCTGTAAGTACATGACACAATCATAATTATTTCTTACGCATTTAACTTCCACTTCTTCCAATAAAAGTGTCTTTTCACACACAGTTATCTCAGGATTGCATAATTTTTGCAATTCTTGTATTGCTTTGCTATTTACATGGGTAGGATGTCAAAGAAGCGATATCTGTTAAAGACTTTTTTTAAAAATAAAATCGTGCAAATCACTTGGATATTGCCTGTAAATAAAGAATTACACCATTCAACAATCAAAAATATAAAAAGTTACACCATTGAGTCCTCAGTTAAGAGATCTATCTTTCAATCAGGAGAAGCATAGAGGATTATTTTTTTGGTAAACTTGGTGTCAGTTTGCTACATGAACGTGTTCTGAAAGTTTAAGGGTTGTCAGCATATTAGTGATCCCAGAAGTAGTTGTCAGGTAATATCAATCAACTTTTTTTATTGGAGGCGTTTATCTTTACTTTTGTTTTGCAAATAAGAAAGGTTAGAGATTAGCAAAAATTACAAAAGTCGTTAAGGGCAATTTGGGGTGGGAAAGAGGAGCTGCTTGGAGAAATAGTGTAAGACATGAAATAAGCAGTAGCAAAGTCAGAAATTTTACAAAGGGCGTTCAAGGTTTAATATATATTTATAAAAAGTAATTCTTAACCTATATACATAGTATACTTTTATATATACTTAGTATAATATTCCAATGAAGGGTGTTCACTCAATGTGGCTACGCCACTGGAAATAAGGATGTCTATACTAAAAATGATTTAATGAACATATGCTTATTAAAGAAATTGAACACATACTTTTTTCATGTACCTGTTCTGAAAGTGTATTGATTGTCGGCATATTAGTGCCTCAGAAGTAGTTGTCAGGCAATATATTACAGTTTGAAAAAAAGTAGTTTTAGGTAATATCATGCAACTTGTTTGTAAAGGAGAACTTTATGTTTTTACATTTTACTTTTTAAATGTATGAGGTTAGAGAACAAGGAAAAGTAACAGTGCTATTTGAAAAGAATTTGGGACAGAAAGGGGTAGGGCAGAGGACCTGCAAGAAGAAAATAGTGTAAAGACATGAAACTAAGGATGTATGCTTTTAAAAATGAACATATATTTACAAAAGAAAATGAACATGTACACTTTTCTTTCATCCTACTCATTTCTTCCTGGTTTTCTTCATTCAATTGCAGGGAGATCTCTCTCTATTTTTCTTATCTGTATTATATCAACCTATGATCTAGAGATATATTTGAGAACCTCCCTCTAGAATGTCACCACCCTGCATTCACGTCCTAACTTGATTGCCTCCACCCTTCTCATGTTCATGCTGTCACCATGTGCACCGACATGCTAAAAATACCTGCTTTGCAGGTGTCTTTATTGCTTTAACTGTTCCCCTTGTCCCAATTTTATTGGGTAGAATTTCAAAAATATTAAGAATTTAATTGTTACGTTTTTGTAGAAAATTAACTCTTCAGGAACTACTGTAATGTATTTCCCTATCATCATTGTAAAAGTCCAGTTAACTTTTTGAATTCTAACTACAATCAAATTTGTCACATGAAAGGTGTTGTGTGTGTCAGCATGTGTGTATACATCTATATATATTTTGTATAGGATTCTATCCCAATAGGTTAATCTATTTGTCTACTTGTAAAACCTCAAATGAGCAGTATACCATTCATGTTACTTGTCGTATTGTCACACCCACCCAACCTGTAGGGAGAAAGAAATGCACGCAAATTTTATTTGCCATCTCCAAATGTATCTTGCTTGTTCTTCATTCTCAAGAAAAGTGTATTTTGCTTCTTCTTTATATTGTGTCTTTAGATGCTGTTTGTATGATTGCATTTATATGGGCTAACATGGCATATTCCTCATGTATTGCTTATGTAGGCAGCTGTTCCTATTGTTCTTGTCATTCTCCTTGGCTGTGGAAGCACTTCATGCATTTATACAAGATGAATCTGAGCACAAGTAAGTGCGCCAAAAATGTTGGTAAAAAGTTTCTTGTTTCTTGTCAGTTCACAAATGTGATTGATTTTATGTTCTTTTATTACTAAACTTTTATCTTCATTAACGAAAATAAGTTGTAGTTCTCCTTTGATGCAAAATCACTAAAATTGTCAGACAATTAGGTTCTATTGTTGTTTGATTGAGGATGGTGGTTAACTTTGATACTGATCTGTTAGACAATAAGTGACAGGCTTTGTACTTGATTCATCAAGCTTGCGGTTATCTGAATCTTTCGTCAAGTAGAATGAGCTATCCTGAGATACTCACCTTTTTTCCGACATTAGCTTATTTTTCCCTACTATGATATTTTTTAGAATAGACCTTATAGAAAAAAGATATTGGGCGAATAAGAAAAGATTTACAGTTGCTTCACCAAAAAAAAGAAGAACAGAAGATTTGCTGTTGAAGTAGTTCTTTAATATCCAATCTTAAACTCAAGAAGCTTTCTTCTTAGAGAATATGAGCGAGGGACATAATTGCAATATTAACCTTTAGTTTTATAAATTGGGTCCTCTAATTAAAAGGCCTTTGACCAAAACTCAATTGAGGAGTTAGACCCTTAGTTTTAATCCTACAATATATAGACCTCTTTTAGGATTAGTGATAATTAATTTGATCACATTAAGTAATGAAATGGACAAGTTAAAAGGCAGTCTCAAAGTTCTAAAAAATACAAGGTGGTCCAAATATAATTATTGATAATTTGCCAAAAATGGAAAAAAAGTCCCTTGCTTCTCCACCGCTTCTTCCTCCTCACTGCTGCTTCCTTCTTCCACCATTGCCGTATTTCTTTCCTCTCACAGCACGTTCTAGGTCGTAAAATTGCTCAAACTCAGTGGTTCTATTTGCATTTCTTCCTTGTCCAAAAGCCTCTATAGCTCCTTCTATTCGTCCCCTTTATCCTGCTCGGATATATCTATTTTTCTTCCAGAAAGCTTTACTCAAATTTCCGATATTGGAGAGTATTTTTCTGAGTGCAATTGCTTGGTCATTAATTATAATAGATATATTCCTTGATTTTTTCATCTAGTTAGTTGTAAAATCTCTTGTTGCTTTGCAATTGTGAGGATCTGATTTTCCGGTTCTTCAGATTTATTGTACCAAGTAATCGACCCTTCTTTAGCCCTAGTCTTCTTATTTTATTAGCCTCAGTCCAGTTGGTTTATCAGGTTGAAGTCATTCTTAGTTTAGTACAAATAATTTATTGTTGTATTAACTTTAGTCTAGATGGTATGGAAGACTTTGTAGTAGTGGGTGGAGATTATTTGGGTGAATGGATGGAGACTCCAAGTTATTGGATTAGGCGTTCAAAGGTGATAGTACCAATTGCACTGAGTAGGCAAGCTACCTATAAAGGGTTGGTTGAAAGAGTCATTGAAAGTTGCCATTTGAAATGCTCGCCGAGCGACGTGTCGATTAGTTATACGATTAGTTCTGCGCCTATAAGGGGAAAAATAGCTCCTCAATTCATAAAGACATAATCATGTCCAATTTATATCTTCTTGATGCTGTTAGGGATGGTTCTACATCCCTTCTAAAGATAATTGTGGTTGATCTTCAAATGCTGTAGCAGCATCACTACCACCACCACCACTAATGCAATGCCACCTCTACCACCACCACTACGACCATTCGATGAAGGATATACTCACAGAGATGATTTTGGAGAATCTCGTGTGAATAGTGATTGTCTGGAAAATAATGATGAGACCTCGAGTAACCTGTTGTTTTCAGCAATTTTGGTCATATGCAGTGTGCTGCAACATCCCAGCCAGTCATCTTGGCGAAACATGTTTTTTCGTGGCAAACTTTCACTAATAAGGCATTAGTAAATGCATTGAGGCTAGCTTCCGTGAAAAAAATGCTCCACCACGCAAAAGGGTCGAAGCCAGACTAAAGATTTCGGGGAAACATATGTATCTTAAAAGAAGAGAAATAATGATCAAGCTGCAAAAGTATAGCCACAAGAGGACCACTTGCCCAACTGCTTTATCACAAAATGGAGAGATTTTTTTCTTCAAGCAACGCCTTTGTAATAATATGCTTCTGTGATGCTTTGCGAACAAATTGCTATATTTTTTCCTTCAATCTCTGTTGCTTTGGTGAAAAAACTGAAGTTTTTGTTGTTCTATGGTAATGCTTTGCTGGTGAGATTTTTTTCTTCAATCTGTTGGTGTAATTAAGTTTCTGGATGAAGAAATTATTTTGTGATCCTGTTATGTTAGGCAATAGTGTTGTCAAAGACGAAAAGCTCTAAAAAGCGCTCTAGGTCTATTGGAGCTTTAAGCGCAAAGCACACTTGAAGTGTAGGATACATATATTTTTAATTTGTAGGATCCTACGCTGTAGATCAGAGAGTTTGAAGAATCTGTTGATTGGTACATATGGAGTTCCTTAGCAAAAGCTTTAGGGATCATGAGGTTCGAATAATGTGATAGAAGAAGTAAAGTTTTCTACTATCTTAGAATCCACTGATATTTTTGATTATTCCAGACACCCCTATACCGTGCCGGTCGAGGGGGCTATTTATAGCCAACACGAGCAAATTTGTATTCACATGAAAACATTTTCAAAAGAACTTGGTTTTTTTCGGAGTTTTCAAGGAGACGAAAGAAAAGATCTTCAAAATATTTACTATGAGTCTTTGAACTTCATTTAAGAACAAATTAATTTCTTTGAATGGTTTGAAGCTTATGCTGAATTACACCAATTTGATTTTCCTTTCTTCGAGTCTATTAACGTTTCAAAAGTCTGGAAAACTTCTACCGGAGACGAAGTTATTTTTGAACTTCTTCCATCATAAGGATTTTCAACAAATTATGCTAATTAGCCAATTTTAGCAGCACCTTTCAAACTTAAAGCTGAAAATGAAGCTGTTACTAGCAAGATATAAAAAATATATTTGAACAAAATAATTATACAAACAAATATTTACAAACTTCGGGTGAATATCTGATTTCAAAACGAATTGTACCTACTTAAGTGGATTCTAAGATAGTAGAAACCCCTACTTCTTCTATCCCCTTAACAAACCTTATGAGATCCCTAAAGCTTTTGCAAAGGAACTCCATGTGTACCAATCTACATATTCTTCTGAACTCTCTGATCTACAACGTAGGGTCCTAGAAATCGGAAAAACTTTGATTATTCCCGACACTCCCTCTAAAGGAACCGGGGATGTCACCTCAAAAGCCTCTGGAGTACATGTTCTTAGAGAAGTTGATACCGATGAAGAAACGGATTCCCATACCGACCAACTTCATGACAATCCTTCTCTAGAAGTTGCCCCTGCGGACTTTTCCAACTGACGTAAACCCCAAAAACTCTATTATCCTAGAGCTACCCATCTAGATGTAGTCTTTGGAAAAAAACCCAATGTCATGCACGACAATTACAATGCCAATAATATCTACGAATGGATCATAGTAGCCACTGCATATAGAACTTCCCATAATTGTTCTAACTAGCTTACTATCCATGTTTTAGTAGCATGATTTACAGGTCAACTCAAAGGTTGGTGGGATACCCATCTTAGTGAAGAGGATAAACAAAAAATCTTCCTAGCTGTCCGAGTTAATTGAACGGGAGAACCAATCTTTAAAGATGGCCAAACCATTCCTGACTCTACCAATACCCTTATTAACACCATTATCAAGACATTCATAGGAAGTCCGGGTATCTTCAGAGAAAGATCCTCTGAGATACTCAACAATATCAAGTGTAAAACCCTTTCCGATTTTAGGTGGTATAAGGATTCTTTTCTCACTAAAATCTACGAAAGACCAGATGGTAACCTCTCATAGACCAACACATTAATGAACTTAATATGCAATTTTCTTAAAATAACAGGAACACCGAACAACTTTCTTAATCTAGAACTAACACCAACCGCTTGAAGAACAAAAATGGACGAGCTGGGAGAGGGTAGAAAGGCGGCAGTGGTGGAAGAAGAAGTGGGTGGGGGGGGGATGTTTCCACTTTAGCAAATTATCAATAATTATAGTTGGACCACTTTGTATGTTTTAAAACTTTGGAGTTCCCTTTTAACTTGTCTATTTCATTACTTAATGGTGATTAGATTAATTATCGCTAATCCTAGAAGGGGTCTATATATTGAAGGATTAAAAGTTGGTATCTGGTTCCTCAATTGAGTCTTGGTCAAAGGCCTTTTAATTAGAGGACCCAGGTGTTTGGAGCCAAAATTGGACCTTTATTTGTTAGGTTTTAAATCAGCCCAAAAGTTTTTAAAAATCCAAATAGGCCATCGCCTCCACTTAAACTCATTCTTAGCATTTTCGTGGGTTGAAATCAAAGGGAAAGAAATTTGGGTCTATTCCCTTATCTGGAACTGGCAGGGCTCCGTTTAACTAATTTTGCCTTCTAAGTTCTTAGGGAAAAATGATTGTCACTTTAGGCAGACTTTTGGCTGTTTCTGAAGGTTTTGTGTAAATTGTTGTTGTGAATATTGTTATACTGTGCCTGATTGAAGTCTGCATGTAGGCATTACTTGATTGTCTCTGCTGTCACAAACTTGCTGGTGAATCTCATTGGTGTTTTGTTCTTCAGGAACTATGCACGTATTAATCTTGGTAAGCCTCCTGCTTGTGATCAAAATTCTATTGCTCCCTCCTCCAGAGTGTGTGTGTGTGTGTGTGTGAGAGAGAGAGAGAGAGAGAGAGAGATTCTCATGTATCATAGATTATCCTTCCCTTTTGGAAATTAATCATGGTCGATGTTCATTGCGAGGAGTGGATAAGTTAAGAGCTAAGTTCTCTCTTTGAAGTATTTAACCAATCTATGATCAACATAAAAACCCAAGGGATAACTTTTTAATGATGTTAGTCCTTGACGAAAGACAATGCTATCTTAAAAGTAAAGTTTTAAATCCTTTTTGACTAAAGATGTCTACATCAGCAGAAAGAAAGTCTATAGGAGCCTTAATATTTTTTTACATTCCAAAATAAAGAAAAAAATAGTCTAAGCAGAGATTCACCAGAATACTTGTGCACTATTTTCCGAAAGATCTTAATTATAAATTTCCAAAAATGATAATAGCAGTCTATGTTTCACAGTAATGTGATATCAGTTAAGCAAGCTGCAAGCCTATTGGGGAGAAATTTTCAGATTCATTTGTTTCATTTCCTATGGTTGAGCAGAATCTAGAGTTTCTAAATACAATATGGGTTTCAATATTTTAAGAAGCCTTTTCCAGTTGAGCTACTTAAACTATCCTGACTTCATTGGGTTTGTTGAAGATTCCTGATGTGCTATTTTGCCTGCAGTCTATAGAAAAGCTGAAGATATGAATTATCACGCTGTTTGCTTGCATGTACTGGCTGATTCAATTCGCAGGTACGCGATTACCCTGTATAGCTCATTACATGAACTGGATCCATGGTTCAGATGCTATCTTATCAATTACTCGATATCTCAAATATCTTATTCTCTGTCCTGGTTTCGTAAATCTTAAGCTTTTCTATACCCTTTTATTTATCAGTGCAGGTCTGATCCTGGCTTCCTGGCTGTTGACACTTGGGTAAATTTTCTTTGCTTCACGGCAATAGTTGTTTTTCTTGATATTCATGGCCATAGATGGCCCGATAAAGAAGCAAAGTTGTTTGCTGGCTTAACTCTTGTTTTTTCTTTCTTCAGAGTGAAGAATGCTGAAGTCTTATGTTTGGGACTAGTTTCCGCCATAGTTTTTTTCCTCGTCATGCCACTCTTCAGAGCTACTGGTGGCATCTTGCTCCAAATGGCACCCCCAAGGATCCCGTCTTCAGCCTTGGGCAAATGCTTGAGACAGGTAAAATTATCACAAACCATTTCAATTCAATATAAAAGTTGTGCCAAATCCTGTAAGCTCACCATATTCAATAGTAATGATGGGGGTCATTAGGAGTGTAAAACTAGGCCAGGTTGAAATGATGTGATATCTGAGGTGACTGGTTATAGTGATGGTGGTAAAGATTAGTATTATTGAAGGCGAAAAGCGAATAAATGCTGAAGTCTACTAGGGCTTTAACCATAAATAAAGTGCATGCTTTAATGAAGAAAGGTGCAAATGAGAAAAAGGACAAAAGGAGTATGTACTTCAAAAGAATAACTATAAACCCAAACCACGATTATATAGACAAATTACAAAAGAACTTAAAAAATTTGCATTTAGGTATAGTGTTGTGGTTTAGTACCACTCTTTGAAAGATAGAGCCCATGGGTGATGACACACCGTAGTCCAAGCGAAGTGAAGGCACACCTGTTCTGTACCTAACTTCATGGGTTAAGTGTGCTTCAAGTGAGAGCCCTTGACAACACTAGTAAGGATGGATAGCGTGTTTTTTTCCCACTGACATATGTTACTTGGTGATATTAGCTAACTAGGGGTGGAGATAGAGTATTGTTTATAAGAGTATGGTGGCAGCGGCTGTTATGCTTTGAAATGAAAGCAAACGTTTCAAATATAATCGGAAAATTTACATTGTGGGGCTATATTGTCCCGCAGATGAATTTTATTGGATGTGCTAGCTCTCTTGGGAAAAAAGAAAAAATTGTTTCCTGGTGGGGGTAGAGTAGCAGGATTGTTGGTTTTAACAATGGTGTAATAGCATTGGGGTCCTGGTTTATGAGTATAGAATGTTCCATTCTCTTATACATACTGCATCATTTCCAAACTGCATATCTTTAATATTTTGCTTCAAATGTGCTTAGGTTTCATCTCGTGAAGATGTTTCAGAAGTTTCTCAAGCTCGTTTTTGGGAACTGGTGCCTGGCCATGTTATTGGATCAATTTTATTGCAGGTGATTATACCCGACTTTATGGTGTGCAACAGTAATACCTGTGCTTCTATAATGTCATTTATAGGATACACATGACTTGTCTGCTTTATGCTGATAAAGTCATTTCTAAGATACACAGTGCTGCTCTACTTGATGGCTTCCCAAAACTCACTCTTTTATGGTTAATTGTTGAACAGGTAAAGGAGGGAGTTGACGATCGGCCTATTTTGCAATATGTGCATGAATTATACCATGAATTAGGGATACAGGACTTGACCGTACAAATTGATTATACATGATCATCATCTTGTTTTCTTAAAAAGTACTTGGAAAGATGCAATTTACTGATGGTATCTTTTTGGTCAAGTAATTGGTGCATTCATTGTCAGCGTGAGAGAACTTTAACCTCTAAGCTGCAACGGTAGTAAAATGAAGACCTTGTGCTAATGTACTTCAATTTACAGTAGAATGCGAAAAATACATCTTCAGTCAGGTGCTCGCTTTTTATCAATCAGGGCAACAATCTTTCAAGGTGTGACATCCCTCCTCATTCTCCGAAGACTTCCTCTTTGAAGTAACTAAAATAAAATACGTCTTCAACCCGATGGTGTTCTATTATTTCAATTCCAATAGTCTAACATTCAGGAACTTTGTGGAGGTTCCTCAGAGTCTGCAGACAGAGCATATGATTGTTAGACTCTGGCTTGGGCTACAAGTAGCGTAAGTTGGGGAAGCCGGGCAGAATTACTTATAGTTTCCTCTAGCTACTTACAAATGAAGGTTATTGCTGATATTAGTGGTGGAATTGCATCCCCTAACTGAACCTGTGAAAACAGTTCTCATATTGGGCCTTTGTGATGGTTGAGATGGCAGTAGTCCAAGCCTTACATGAAAACACCTTCAGCTTACTCCCGAAATTGTCTATTTAATAGAATATCCATGAGCTTGATGATCCTTCCAATCTTATACACGTCTAGTTCGACTATAATTACTCTCATATTGGTTTCCAGGTTTCACTTTCAGGGAGCTTAAAACATGAGCACACATAGGCATCGCAAATCTCAATGTTGATAGGCCTATGCAAAAAGTTATCAGGAGCCGTGCAACCTGGAGTTCCAGCAATCTCTTTAGTTTAGCCGTGAGTCTTTCCGCTCTAAACTGTGTTGGCTAATTCAATACCTCCGAACTAAGCACTAAATGTTTAAGTTTGAGCATTATGTTACGGGCTATGATGTCCATGTGAAGTGCTCTATTCTCACACCAACATACAGATGATGTCCATATGAACTGTCTCAGCCACTCTCTTATTCCTCCATCTTTTTCATAAATGTCAGTATCTAAGCTCTCATTTTGGGTGAAAGCATAGACAACGAGTGCGTGCTTTTTCTTTCAGAAATTAAGTTGTTCTTCCTTCCACAGATTCAACATATCTTCAAAAGTTAGCTCGACGACTCCATCTTTTCAATAATTTAAGAATTTGCTAATAAGTAAACTTCTTCATCCGCTTGTTTTTTTTCCATCTTTCCTTGAGCCGAGGGTCTACCGGAAACAACATCTCTACCTTCTCAATGTACGCGTTACCCTTCCCAGATACTTGTGAGATTTCATTGGGCTTGTTGTTGCTAATAAGTCAAACTTCCACAAGTTAAGGAACGTCCTATCGGTCTCTGTGTATTGATAGTAAATAAATAAACCCATAGAAAGGATGATAGGTCAAAATATGATATTTTTAATCTCACATGTTAGGATATGCGTTCTCTAATCTCACGGATAGGTTTTCTGGTCTGAGTGATTTATTTAGGTCATGGAGCTTTTTAGGTTTACAATGATATTTTTTTTCCCTTCTAAAATAGGATATTTTTCAGTCAACTTCACTGGATTTTGGCAAGAAAGATTTTAGAAAATTAAGTGAAAGTTTAGTGACTTTATAGTTGAAAAAATAATTAATGATGATTTTACAATTGTATTACAAATAGAGAGACTTTTCTGTGTATTAATCCTTCATAGTTGACATGAGTCTAAGATAGCTTGCACCGAAGGGTAATAGCTAGTGATTAATAGAGTTGGAATGAACCAGGGATATTGGAGTTTAATTATTTATAAGAGACCAAAAAACCTAGGTGTTTTTTCATATGTATAAAATTTAGTAGAAAGAGACAAAAAACAAGTGCTAGTATATGATATATTACTTGAAAACATGTTATACAATAACAGGATTGGGAAGCTTTTGATTCGATGATAATTAACAATCTTGGAAAAAGCAGTAACAAATACTCCCACTGGTCCATTTAGTTGTCGTGGTTATTAAAAGTAACTGGTCAAAAATGCTTATAATTTCAGAAAATCTAGGTATAATTTGTTATTTTTTTCTCATTTATCCCCAATTATTAATTGTTCTTGAAAGTAAAATATTAATTACATAGCATAGAAAATCTAATGTGACGAGTAAATAAGGGTATAGTAGTCAAAAAGCCCTTCTTGTTAATAAATTTTTAAGGAACATATAAAAGAGAAACATGACAACTAAAATGGACCGGGGAGTAGCCTTATCTATAATAGATTTCATTGCTCCTGTTAATTATTTCGTGAACACTTGAATGCTCTGACTACTACCGAGTTGGTACTAGAGGAGTGCCTCATTTTCTACATTCCTAAAAGAAAACCAAAAAAAAATACTTACGTTTTGCCAATTACCTAATATATGTATGGTGCAAGTAGCAACAGGTATCTGATGGAATACAACGAGTTAGGCACAAACTTATCCCAACACACCATTACAATTACGCAGTGTACTAAGCTCTTGCTATGCGCGGAATTCAGAAAATGGCCGGACCACAAGAGTCTATCGTACACCGTTACAACTACTACCAAAAGAAAATAAGAAGTATGAAAAGCCCTTCTCTTATGCTATTGCCTCAGCGTACTTAATGATAATGATGTCTCTCACTACCTTCCTTTTCATCAGACATTTCGACCCTCTTCCTATCGTTTACACTGTTTTTCCCTTTGTCCATTTTTTCATCTTTGTTTTCATCCAGTAAGTCTCAGGAGGATTATCACTTTGACTCAACCCCTTCTTTTTCTCGTACAACTCAAGAAAGTATTTATCCCATTGTTGTCTGGTCCGCCTCCTCGGAACAGAGGCCTCGCACAAATCCATCTTTCAAAATACGCACCTGCATCAATCAACATTAAACCACAATTTTCTTCAGTTAAAAAAAATGCACAAGCACTAGAAGATACCTAGAAACTAAACCCAACCAATTGAATAGTCAAATGCATATACGTGTATGTTAAAAGACAATCTTCGTTGTCACAATGAAAATTACAGACTGAACTTCCACAGCTTTTACAAACTACATAGACACTAGTCACCTGGATAAAAGAGAAAACCAACGAAAACTCTTCCGCAAGAGACTCGCAGTCAACTGGAAAACCAAGAAGCAAGAGCTTTCAATTTTTGAAGCAAAGGGATTTATAAAAACAGAGGAGAAGTAACAAATAGACTTGAAACTACTTTTGAATATAGAAAGAGATAATTAAAAGACAATTTTAATTAAGAAAGCAATTGAAGTGACACAAAAGAGCATGTTTTGGGAATTTTAGTAGTTCAGTTGGTTGACTACTTAGATTTTGTGTTATTTGTATATCATGTCACTTTACAATTTATAATTAAAGAAAATGATTTTTTTAGATATCTTAGATGGAAAAATAGATCTCTTATGTGTAAAAGTAAATCTCACATGTATAAAAAAAAATATAGGGTCATAAAACTAAAAATAAGTTTTGTAAAGAGCCACAAAACTAACCCTTTTGATCCTCTATCTTATAATTCCTTCCTTCATCCCTTCCCTTACCCCTATGTATAATATATTTTTTTTCAAAAACAACTTGCGTGTGAGATAAGTGGAGGGAGAGGGGGGGGGGGGGGGGGGGGGGTTGTGAGGTAAAATTATATGGGAAAAATTTCACATTAGAACAACTGGGCTCCATACTTTTCAATTTTATAGCCCATATTTCAATTTACAACCAACTAGCCCATAAATAATAGGCTAAGATTCAACATCCAACTCCAATAGGTTCTCAAAATTACTATTTAATTTTTAAAAAAGATTCCTCAAGCTTTTAAATTACTTTTCGAATCAGTAATTGTGACTCAAATATTAATTCAACAAACCAACTTCATTTGGGTGGTGAAAATTAGATTTTTAACAAGCTTAAATATGCGGGTTTAAATTTCGAATTTGATTTTATGAAAAATTTGGAGTGGGTGTTATTTAGACTTGTTAGAAATAGTATAAGGAGGTTGTATATAAAATTTGAAGTCATTTAATGGAGATTTGGACTGGTTTTGAATAAGAATTGCAACTGAAAATCGTGGAAGAAGTTCGTCTACAGACGCTTGTATAAAGGTGTATAAAGTGTATAACAGTGTATAAGGTGTGTTTCTACACTCATATACAATATTATACAAGATTATACATAATTATACAAAAAACTGACTTCGTCTTCTTTCTTGTGTCTTTTCTGAAATTTAATTCAAATCTTGCTCAAATCTACTCCAAATCACTTCAAATTTAAATTTTGTACTCCTTTTGATATTTCCAATCAATTGGAACAATACCCTATCCAAACAACTAACAAATTCAAAACAACCCATTTTCAAAAGCAAAGCTTTGAATGATCTTCAATGGTGGACTTCTACTCTTCAATTTTCTTTCATTGCAAGCAGGTGACACAAGAGGAGAAGCAAAAAATACACGGTCCTTTGAAGCATATGTAAAAGATGTGAGAAGAAGAGAGAGTGAAAGCAATAGTTGTGAGAACAAAGAATTAACTCCATAGCTTTTAGAAGCAATTGTTGTAAAAACATATATTTTGAATTTGCAAGTGCTTTCGAAATTGTACAATGTGGGCTAGGTGGGGTAAAACTTAAAAACATGGGCCATTTTTTGGGGAGAAATTCAAAAATAGCCAGATTTACCACTGGTCGTTGAAAAATAGCCAAGTTTCAAAAGTCATCGAAATTTAGCCACTTTAAATCTGAGCGAAAATACTGTTCAAAATTCGAAAAAATACGCCCGCAAATTTTACGGGAGGTCCAGCATAAGTATGCTTGAACTCCCGTAAATTTTACGGGAGTTCCAGGATAACTATGCTGGAACTCCCGCAAATTTTACGGGAGTTCAAGCATAATTATGCTGGAACTCCCGCAAATTATACGGGAGTTCCAGCAAGTATAATTGTCCAGTATAATATACTGGAGTTTAGATCACTGGTGCTCCAGTCTCCCGCAAATTTTACAGGAGTTAGCAAAGTATACCGGTCCAGCATAATATGCTGGAGTTCGTACACAAATGCACCAGAACTCCCGTATATTATACTGGACCGGTCCCTGTTGCAGCAAAATAGTGGCTATTTTTCATTGACTTGATAAACGCTGACTATTTTTCATTGACCAGTGTGAAAACTGGCTATACCATGATATTTTAACTATTTTTTGTTATGGTGTGAAGTCATGTGTATTTTCTTGTAATTCTTTCAAATTATATTCAGTGTTTACTATCAACTTACCATGATTAAGTTATTTAATTAAGCGATACTATATACTTCCTCTTTTTCACTTTATGTGATAAAGTTCGAAATATGAGGGTCAAAGTAACTAACTTTCAATGTGAATGCAGTCTCAAAAATGTTCAAACTTTTGAAAGAAAATTTACATATTTAAATAATTATATTAAAAATATTATAAGTCACAATAGTTAGTATAATTCAATATAGCTAAAAAGTATTTACAAAAAATATAATTAAAGAAAATCTTTTTCTCTACTGATTTGTAATTTTGTTAATCATCAAGTATATATTATAGGGATTTTTTCTTATCTATACCATATATGAAACCTTATTACCAAAAATGTGCATAATTTTTAAATTATTCACCCAGTCCACATTATTTCTACAGTTTTTGTACCAATCATTAAAAGCTAATTAATAGCAGTTGTATCTTCCTATTTATGCGAGCTAAATTTTAGGAGAAGAATATTCTGAACACATTTGGCGTGAATATTCTGAACAGATTTAGGAGAAGAATATTGAAACGGAAAGGAGATTTCTGTTNCATCTTCATCTGTTCTTCCATATATTTTCCACCATTGATAGCCATTAAAAAGCTTGAAAGCTTTGAATTCAAATTTGGGTTCTCAAAAATCATTATTTGTTTGGATTGGGTGTTGTTGTAAATAATTCGGAATATTTTTAGGAGTTTATATCTCAATTTTGAAGGGTTTTGCTGAAGATTAGACTTCATTTTGACTGAATTTCAGATTGAAACTCGAAAAAGAAGAAGAAGAAGAAGAAGAAGTAGAAGAAGAAGAAGAAGAAGACATATTTCCAGAAATTGTAGATAAATTATAGTTAAATTGTAGAATTGTAGATAATTGTAGATAAATTGTAGATTGGGAAGACTAAAACTTCTATAAATCTTCTACAATTATGTCAAAAATGCCAATTATGCTACAATTCAAATGGGAATTGGGATATTAAAATTCAATATATTCATTTTGTAGATATCTTGTAGATAAATTGTAGATTATTTGTATTCTGATTGTAGATGCTTTGTTTTCTGTTTTCACAAATTCAAAACGACTAAAGCTTCTACAAAATCTTGTGCAAAAAACAGTCTACACTTTATCTACAATTTTTCTAATTTTTATACAATTTATTTACAATTTCTGGAAATATGTCTTCTTCTTCTTCGAGTTTCAATCGTTTGTGTTAACCAGTAACCTTCAGCCACTGCCCAAAAAAAAAACAAAAAAAAGAGGTCAATGAAAATAACGATACATTGATGTTTTGTACGTGTAAATAGAGAATTGGTAAATAAGAACTAATCTGAAGATACGGTCGCTAAGTTAAGATTTTTGGGGAAGTAAATGAGAACTAATCTGAAGATTATTGATGCTAATGTCCATCTCCAAAGGGGGGGGGGTGGTTGGGGGAGAGACGGGTAAAGATAAATGTGGGAAGATACGGTCCTAAATTAGCGCCTAATATAAATGCACCCTTAATTATATCCCTAATTTGAATTATGGTATATAAATGGTAATTTGGTATGCTGAAATGTAATTAACACAAACCTTAAACATTGAGGGTAATAAGGTTTCATATATGGCATAGGAAGGTATTATATATGGAGTGAACAAATATTAACCATTATTAAGTACTACAATAACAACAAATTCAAGTATAATCCTACAAGCAAAGTATGAGAAAGGTAGTGTATACGCAGATCTTACCTTTACCCTTACTCTTACCGTGAACTTCACGTAAGGAGTTGGTTTCTAAAAATGAAAATAAAGCAGTTGCGAATAAATTAACAATTATTAAGTAAAAAAAAATAAAAAAAATATCTACAAACACACATAATCTGTAATACAAATATCAAGTTGCAAATAAGTTTTTTTTACTTGTGAGTGAATGGTTGGTGGTTTTAAGGAGCGAGATTGGCTTATCTCTTTTGGCTCCCTTGTAAATTATGCAACATTTATGGTAAACAGCTGTAAAAATTCGATAATTATGGGGTATATTTTATTATCACACTACAAAACAAAAACGTTTAATATATTTGGTAGGTTACAGAGTAGCTATTTCCTTTCTAGTGAAACATCAGCATTAATTATCACTACAATTGAATCACGACTGCCTTTCCTCTTTCAGTTTTGATTCTCTTCTCAATGAAGTACAGTACAGAAGCATGCCAAACATGAGTATTTGCTTCTTCTTCCTTCACGTGACTCTGTGGACCCTATGGTTTGAAATTCAAACAAAAAATTTATATTATGACAGATGGAAGAGAGCTTTATTGTTCAAAAAAGATTAAAGCAAACAAAGGAGGTGGATTTGTATGAAATAAGAAAGTCAAGGAGACAAAGCGATCAGCCTTTGATTTTTTGGGGCTAGAGATATTGGTCACTTTGGGGGAAAGGAGGGGGTTTCGTACCAGCGGTGCAGAAGATGAAAATAAAAAGGAAAAAAAAAATGAAAAGAAAAGAAAAGGAAAGATGGAAATCTGATTTTACGTAGAAGTGTTCGGTGTTATTTGGTAAGGTGTATAAGAATAGTAGTGAATAAGGTATATTACTATTATTGAGATTAGTAATGTTGACATTAGATATGTCGTGATTAGTTATATCAAGATTATTTTTTATACTGCTTGATTTGCTGTATTAAAAATAATATGCATTGCATGTATAGCTTTTTTAAAAAATTATTTGTTTACACAAATATCCTCTGACGGTTTGGAAAAGGATTTGACAAAGATTATGAAAATGTAGTTCTGTCTTTATATATATGCTTATTCATGCATTAAAATTTACGGTTTTGTTAATGTCACAATTTATTATGTATAAGAATTGTATTAGTTATACACATGTTGAAAAATCTTATCAAACAAGGGATTAACAACAGCAACAACAACAACTACTCAGTAAAATCCCACAAAGTGGGATAAACAAGGGATTAAGAATATCACAATTAATACATATATTATTTTCTCTAATACATCCTACCTAGCTACCTCTTAGGGGTCATTTGGTAGGAGGTATTTGAAAAAAATAATGCAAGCATTAGCTCTGTGGATTACTAATACCTTGTTTGTTACATTTTTTCAACCTATGTATAACTAATACAAGTATTAGTTATACATCATACTTGGTATTATTCTGTTTATTGTTTGACCAAAAAGTGTTAAATATTTTTGTTAAACTAATTAAGTAAATGATAATAGGTAAATTCTAGTTAAATATAATAAGTCCTAGATCCAAGATTGATGGATAGTAATAATCTAGAAACCGCATTTAAAGCTATTAAAAGCCAAAAGGAGATTTAATGATATTCTTTGAATAAATGAGGGAATGAGGACAAGCAATAAATATGATGAATGACAATAGCTGTAAACAAAGAGAATAATTCACCCAAATGTATAACGAGGTGGATGATTCTCCCTCTGACAATGATGTAAGATAACCAAACATGGGAATATCAAATACTTTATCGGATTTGACGTGGGAAAGCTTGGAACAACACAGCAAATCGAATCTTGTATAAAGATAATGTTTGTAGTTATGTGAGAGTCAATTTTTCTAGAGAGAGCTTATCAAGATAGAAAATTAGATCCCCCTTCTTTCTCTTTCTATTCTTACTTCTATGAGATATTCCCCTTACCTACTGAAAGTACAAATATAGAGAATATTCCTCTGAATATACTTTAGAAATATCTTATTGCTAAACTAGCCGTTTTGGCCGATCTGAGTGCTCGACCTCGACATTCGCTGCTCAGCTCGCCAGTGTTGCTTCTTGAGCATGACCTCGGCCTAAATGATTCTTGATTTCCTTATTTCAGGCGAGGTCCCTTCGATTAGATTTTGACCCATACAGTTAGTTTCTCTGTCCGTCGGGGTTGTTTTTGGACGAGCTCGGTGGGCGGACTTCGCCAGTTGCAATTTTGAAAAAATTTGAGCACGTTGGCCGAGGAGTGACCCTTTTATGGCGAGGTGATGACGTGGCGCTTCAAGAGCCACACTTGACCGTTACATCAGTTTGAAATGACATCATTTCATCATGCGTCATTATGGCGCATGTTCCCAATATGTTACATTGTTTCCCGCGCCTCTTCCATTTTGAAATTAATGAGGCGGTGTTTGGGCTTTCTCGATTGGGGTGCCCATATTCTTATAAATAGGGATAGGTATTCCTCATTTGAACTGTTGCATTTCTAGAGCCTTTGAAACCCGAGTTTTTCCTTCTTCAAGATTCCAGCGTCTGTGTTTTCTTTCTCCCTTTAGCATCTTCGGCTATTATTATCTCCTCCATCTTTGCATCTCCTTTTTACATACAATCAGGAAAATGGCTAGTGCTTTCTCTGATCCTATAATGTTTGCTGTGGACATACCTCCTCATAAAGAAGGATCAACCATGGTAGAAGACGAGAACTTCCCCACCGTGGATGAGATAATTCCACGTTCGGGGAAGGCCAGGTCAGACTTCAAAAACCCACCGGAAGGTGAACCTGAACCCGTCGTTTATGAGATGGATGCGGCGACGATTGCTGCATTTTGGGCTAAGTGGCGAATCCCGACCCACGTTGAAATCATCCCTGCTAGTAGTGATGTAGTGCAAATACATCGACTAGGGTACTGCGCATTTTTCGCGTACCCCTTCGTTGTTGGCTACACACTTCCTCTTCCTTCCTTGGCGGAACATTTTTGCCGTTTTTACAATATGTGCCCGGCTCATCTCTCTCAGTACATATACAAGCTTTTCCTTATGCTTATCAAGTACGCGGAGCTGGCCAACCGTGGTATTTCTCTCCGCCATCTGTTTCACCTCTTCGTCCCAAGTTTTCATAGGGGCACGGTGATTCATATGCGCCACCACGGGACCAATAAGTTTTTGGTAAAGATGGACGATAAAACTAATCGTCGTTTTTGGGAAAATTTCTTCTACACGAAGACAGAGCATATGGTATCAAACCCTAGTGGATTCCCCGAGGAGTGGAACTTTGCTCGTAAGTGTTTTTCTCCCAAATGACTTTGTTGTTTATTTTGGGCGATCTAATCGTTCTCCTTACCTTTTTGCAGCCGAGCGCGATCCTCCTTTGCCAGTCGTTGACATTCGTGACTAGGTGAGTCAGATTTTGCCTCATACTGTGGGGATTCGCGAGTGGTCTCACTTTAATGAGAGGTTTGGGCGTAGACCTGCGACCGCTGAGTTACCTTTGACTTTGATTCTTTTGACCTTTATATCATCCTCTCTATCCTGTCTCTTATTTATCTTTCTTCGTTTGTAGGTCAGCGGGCTTCAAGTAGGGAGAGGGATCCTACGCCTGCTTTTCGCCAGTTGGGTATTTCGGCCGGGCCCGTACTCGCTGTGGCTGCAAGTGAACCTGCTCAGGCCGATTCTATTCCTCAAACCCCGGCTTCGCACGGTCCTAGTCGCCAAGTTGCTGCCGCACTAGCGGAGATTTCGGCTTCCATATTTTTCTATTGTGACCACTTTGTCCACACACAAAACATGAAAACGCCCTCTTAGACTCTTTCTCTGAAGCAGGTTTGAGTCTTTCCTTTCTTGGCCTTCCTGCATTCCTTCTCCCTTTAGGTGGTAGGACCACATCTTCCAACACCTCTGTTGGGATTACTCATAAACTCTCATCTGACATCGGATTTACTGAAAATTCATAAGTTCTAAGGAGGTTATCCTTCTTGTAGTAAAAAGAGCAATACTGGCCAGGTTTCAGCTGCTGGTTCTTCAAAACCGCCCAAGCATGCGAACATGGAAGTTTATCCATTTGAAATTTGCCGCAACTGCATGTTCCCTCTTCAAGGCACACTATGTTTCGCCTTACCCCTTCAAGCACAGTATATAACTGCACCGTAACAAGCCTCACCTGCAAAGTTAAAGCACATTATACATTATTATATAGAGTTATACATCTTTATACAAGCAGTAAAATGCAAGTCAGCAGTGCCAAACATCATTATATTTGATTCGTTTTACCGTCATTTGCTCCGATGTAATCAGATTTTCCCGAAAGAGTTTGTCGTACTTTTCGCCAAGCTCTGTAGATGTCTCCATTTCACTTTTTCTGTTTTTGTTGTTCCACTGTTGTAGCAAATTTGTCATGTACTCCAGCAATTGCATTACTGGTAACTCTCTAGCATCCTTGTTTGCTGCATTAATTGACTCTGCAATATTGGAAGTCATTACCATCAACCTTTTTACTTTGGAGTATGCCCTAGACCACCTTTCGTAGCCAATTTCGAACAAGTAAGGCTGCACTTTTGGATCAATTTTGCACATCTCTGTCATATAGTAGTCAAACTTTTCTATCGTGTAAGCTCTAGACAAAGCAAAGAAGATATCCTTCAATTGTTTGTGATGTTTCTTGAATGTGCGCTTGACATTCTGCCACAAATGAAACATGCAAATACAATGTGGTACTTCTGGGTACACAGCTTTTGTGGAATTGAAGATGCTTTCATTTCTATCTGAAACTATACACATCCCTTCCCTAACACCAAAAGTACCCTTTATCTGGACGAAGAACCACTCCCAAGATTTGTTATTCTCTGAATCTACACTTGCATATGCAATTGGAAGGATTTTTCCTGTTTATACAAAATAGATATTAGGATTCATACAATTATACAAATCTTATACATAGTTATACACGATTATACAACTTTATACAAACTGCAAATTTTATAAAAACAACAGCTGTGAAATCCTATACACTTTTATACATGAAACTACAATATTATACAAACTGCAGAAACAAGGTAGATGCAATCAACTCACCAGCTCCATCCTGTGTGCAAGCAGTCAATATGGTACCCTTATATGCGACTTTAAAGAAACTTCCGTCAAACCATTATCGGTTTGCAATTCTCCCAACCCTTGATAGATGCATATAGCGAAACATATGCATAAAGAAAGCATCCATCTTCTGATTTGTGCAACTTTGAACCGTTCCTGGATTTGTATGCTCCAACATATACAAATACCTCGGCAACTCCTTATATGAATCGTTTGGATTCCCTCTTATCATTTCCATTGCTATCTCTTTAGCTCTCCATGCTTTCATGTAGCTCACTTCAATCCCGTGTTTCTTTTGTATGTCCTCTATTATATCATTTGCGGTGTAAATTTTTTTTGGATTAACATACTTG
>NC_031991.1:9018931-9019818 GCF_001879085.1 Nicotiana attenuata
GAACACACTGTGCATCAAATGCATGAAAGTTGCAGGGGCATTGGTCAGCCCAAATGACATGACAAGGAACTCGTAATGGCCATATCGAGTCCTGAAGGCACTCTTCGGGATATCTGGCCCCCGAATCTTCAACTGATGGTACCCTGAGCGCAAGTCAATCTTAGAAAACACCTGTGCGCCCTGAAGCTGGTCAAACAGATCGTCAATGCGAGGCAAAGGATAACGGTTCTTCACTGCCTTGTTCAACTGGCGGTAGTCAATACACATGCGCATAGAACCATCCTTTTTCTTCACAAACAAAACAGGAGCACCCCCCGGTGAAACACTGGGTCGAATAAAACCCTTACCAAGAAATTCCTGCAACTGATCCTTCAACTCCTTCAACTCAGGAGGAGCCATACGATACGGAAGAATGGAAATGGGCTGAGTGCCCGGCAACAGATCAATGCCAAAATCAATGTCCCTATCAGGCGGCATGCCTGGAAGATCAGCTGGAAATACATCGGGATAATCCCGTACCTGCAACAAAATCAACAGAAGGGGTATCAACACTAACATCTCTCACATAAGCCAAATACGCGGCACATCCATTCCCAACCATGCGTTGAGCTTTAAGAAAAGAGATAACTCTACTAGGAGTGTGATCTAAAGTACCACTCCACTCAACACGCGGAATACCTGGCATAGCCAGCGTCACGGTCTTGGCGTGACAATCAAGAATAGCAAAATGGGGCGACAACCAGTCCATGCCCAAAATAATGTCAAAATCCACCATACCGAGTAATAATAAGTCTACTCTGGTCTCAAAACCACGAATAGTAACCAAACATGACCAATAAACGCGGTCCACACAAAGAGAATCTCCCCAGTACGAGTAGAAACAGTAA
>NC_031991.1:9022759-9059412 GCF_001879085.1 Nicotiana attenuata
GAATAAAGCAAATATGAAAGGAACTCAATCTCAATATCTTAAGAAAACCGGATTTTTCAACAATTAGCTCAAGCACGCGCTCGTCACCTCACGTACAAGGCACTCAATTACCACATATCATATCCTAAGGGGAAAGGTCCCCCACACAAGGTTAGACAAGCCACTTACCTCGAATCGGCACCAAAATCAACTCGAAATCACACTTTTGCCACGAGTATCTGACTCCAAATGGCCCAAATCTATTCAATTCAATTACATATCGTAAGTAATATTACAAACAACTTATCCCACTATTAAAATTAAAGCTAGGACGCGAAAATAGGTAAAATGACCAAAATGCCCCTCAGATCAACGTCTCGGAATCGAATAATTTTCACATTTTCAGAATCCTCGTACTCTCACGAGTCTAACCATATAAAAATCTCCCAAATCGGAGGTTAATTGCCCACTCAAAACTCAATAATTAGGTCTATGAAGTTTCTTCCAATTTTTCCCAAATTTTTGACCTTGAATTCGAATTCTAATGGTGGATTTAACTATATAATGATGAAATATAACAAGAAGGGACCAAAGAAACGTTACCCAGTGATCTTCACTTCAACTCCCACTCAGAATCGCCTTAAACCGAGCTCTCAATTGATTTTTGTAACTTATGAACTCAAACCCTCGAAATTTCTATTTCCGCCCAGGGATTTCCGCTTCTGCGGACAAGGGACCGCTTCTGCGGTCCCGCTTATGCGGAAAGTGAGCCGCTTCTGCGGCTCTCACTAAACAACCACATCAGCTTCTGCGGTCCAGTCAACCGCTTATGCGGTTCCGCTTATGCGGATTATCCACCGCTTCTGCGGTTCCAACTAAAAGCTAAACGGCCGCATCTGCGGCTATTTTCTCGCAGATGCAAGGCCGCTCCTGCGGAATTTCCTCCGCATCTGCGACGCCTGGAAACTCTACCCCAAACTGCTTCTGCGATGATCCAGCCGCTTATGCGGCTCCGCTTCTGCGGTTCCCAAGCCGCAGAAGCGAAAATACCAGAAGATGAAAAGAACCAGCTGCTGCAACACTTCAAAAATCTCCCCGTTAACCACCCGAAATCATCCCGAGGCCCCCGGGACCTCAACCAAAAGAACCAATACCACCTAATACCTTATTCAAACATGTACCAATCCATAAAACACCTAAAACAACACCGGAAGTCCGATTAAATCAAAGATTCAAGCCTAAGAACTTCAAATTCCTACAAAACACACTTTCGATCAAAAACCAAACCAAACCTCGCCCGAATGACCTGAAATTTTGCACACACATCCAAATGGCATGACGGAGCTACTGAAACTCCCGGAATTCCAATCCGACCCTCGGATCAAAAACTCACTATCGGACCGGAAACTTCAAAAATTTAAACTTCGGCATTTCAAGCCTAAATGAGCTACGAGGCTCCAAAATATATTCCGAACACGCTCCCAACCCCAAAATCACCTAACGGGGCTAACGGAACCATCGGATTTCCATTCCGAGGTCGTCTTCACACTGTTCCGATTACGGACCATTTTCCAATTCTTAATCTCTCATTTAGGGACTAAGTGTCCCAAAACACTCCGAATCCCAACACCGAACGTCCCGGCAAACCAAAATAGCAGAAATGAACTTAGGGAAGCAGTTAATGGGGGATCGGGTGTAAATTCCAAAAACGACCGGCCGGGTCATTACAAGTATCATGCAAGGTACCATATGATCACGGTAGTATAAGGTATAAAGTATATTAAAAATAAGTAAAATTTTAAGTAATTTGGGGCAATTTTTAAATTATGCAGGTAATTGATTAATTATCGGGTAACTGAACATTACCCAGTTAACTAATAAGTGGATAAGGATTAAATATCCCGTCCCCAAAACCAACGTGTCAGCTAGCCATGTCTAAAGGAATGATATTATCATTCCTTGCTAGGTGTCATGAAGACACCATGTATTTCATTTCAAAGACTTGAATCTTTCACTTAAAAGACAAAACAAACTATACTAAACTTCATTTTGAAATATCCCAACCAAGAACAGAACGTAGACCTCACATTATGTGCTGAAGGTTAGCCATTTTTCTTGTCAAACGATCCCTACAAAAAATACCCCAACAAGAATTATTAAGGTCTTAGCAACATAATTACGTTTTGCGATTCTAGTGGAGTACGGTGCAACCTGTTCCAAGAGTATCATACGGATTTTTTCCTATTCCAGGTATGTTAAAGCTAAACCCTTCTTTCATTTTGGCATGATCTTGTAATTACATGAGTTTAATAACGAGGCATAAAGAGAAGTTCATACTCCCGAATTTATATACATTATCTTACTCTCATAAATTACAGTATTTTTCCACTACCAATAATGAGTTAAAAGAATTTGTTCATTGCTCCATTTACTTACTGGAAAACCTACATCACTTTTAAAAGACTATAAAAATTTCAAAATTTTATAACTATCCACTCTATGACTCATATACACGTAGTTCCTCCAAGATATAATCTTTGTTGGCCCAGTTATGATTTATATTGTTGTTGCCGTGTATAAAGTTTTTGGAACAACTTAAAGTTGCTTTCTCACTTAGTCACTATAATTAAAATTTCCTAAGTCCGCAAATATGTAAGTAAATGTACTTCAACAGCTATTTTTTGTTATATACGTGCCCCTGTCTAGATTCACTAAAAATACAACAAACTTTAGGAACAGCTACAACGATACCATTCACATTCACAGGACTTCAGATTCATTAGAGTATTTCCTTCTTCCAGTTAAGAGAGCAGAGAATTTATATATACAGTATTAAAGTATTTTTATCACCATCGATCTATAATTGATGGGCAGGCCCCTATTGGGCGACCTCTGATCAGATGGTAAATTATATACCGAGCCTACTGTGGCCGAGCGCTTATGAGCGAACCCAGTTGGTCGAGATACAGAGACTAGTATGGTCGAGCGCCTATGAGAGAGCCTACTACGGCAGAGTAGTTATATATATACCGAAACTACTGTGGCTGAGCGCTTATGAGCGAGCCCAGTTAGTCGAGATACAGAGCCTAGTATGGCCGAGCGCCTATGAGCGAGCCTACTACGGAAGAGTAGATATATATATATATATATACCGAGCCTTATAGGGCCGGGCAACTATTTTACTTACTATATTGAGAGAGTTGAGTCAGTATCAGCAGGTAATCATATCTTCAGATTATCTTTGACTTCCAGCTACTTGCAGTTATTATATTATCAGTTCAGTTCCNTATATATATATATACCGAGCCTTATAGGGCCGGACAACTATTTTACTTACTATATTGAGAGAGTTGAGTCAGTATCAACAGGTAAGCATATCTTCAGATTATCTTTGACTTCCAGCTACTTGTAGTTATTATATTATCAGTTCAGTTTCAGCTTTCAGTATATTGCGTTACATATTCAGTACATTATTTCGTACTGACGTCCCTTTTCTGGGGGCGCTGCATTTCATGCGTGCAGTTCAGACAGACGGGTAGGCCTCTCCAATAAGTATTGCCCGAGTTCAGCTTGATCAGTAAGCTTCATGCCTTTCGGAGTTTCCGGGTCTAGAACCTTATGTACATCTTGTATGTATATGTATACATGTTACGAGTAGGTCGGGAAGCTATTCCGATCACATTATATCCATCATTAGAGGCTTGTAGACATATCCTGTCAGTTAGTGTAATATGTTGGGCTTGTAGGACACGTATATTTATTTGGTTGGTTTGTCATCTGCAATAATTATGACGGCCTTGTCGGCCCAGTTTTATATTGATATTAGGTCAGCATTCGCAGTATTCTTGCAGGCTCATGCCCAAAGTGTGAAATCACATGTTCTGATACCAACTTGTCACGACCCCAGTTCGCCCTCCGTGAACATGTCGTGATGGCACCTAGTCCCTACAACTAGGTAAGCCTAACAATGCGTAATTTATGCAACTTGCGGAAAAACAAACTAAATTGCGAAAGCAAACAACTAAAATTGTGTATAAGTGCCACTTGGCATAATACAACCCATATCACGAAATCCAAACAAACTCCCAAAACCCGGAAACTCACAGGAAACACAGGCTATTAGAAATGAAATACACTGCTTTAACTCCAGAATGTGTACACAACCGAAAGAAAGGAAGTCATATACTAAAGCTGGAATAAGATAGAGACTTCTGGTCTGCGGACGTGGCAGATATACCTCAAAGTCTCTGCTAGATCTCTCCGCCGCGAGGATAGTGCGCCTGGGTGGAGGTACCTGGAGCTGCACATGAAAAACATATGCAGAAGAGGTATGAGTACACCACAGCGGTACTCAGGAAGTGCCAAGCCTAACCTCGGTTGGGTAGTGACGAGGAAGGTCAGGGCCCTACTGAGATTAAATAAAATAATAAGGCTGTCAATAATATGAAATAAGAAGAAATAATAATATACAACTATGAAATAAATCGAATTAACTACGAGATAAATCGGATTACACAACAACAATTAGCACACAGAAAATAAGATAACACAGAGTAAACAGCTCAATTTAAATGCCAATAATGAGGATCTCCCAGGATACCGTCCCGTAGTCCACCATATGAATATATCTGAAGGATCTCCCGGGGTACCGTCCCGTAGTCCAATTATCAATGTGCAGGGGGATCTCCCGGGAATCTAACCCGTAGTCCCAAAGTAAATGTGCAGGGGGATCTCCCGGGAATCTAACCCGTAGTCCCAAAGTAAATGTACAGGGGGATCTCCCGGGAATCTAACCCGTAGTCCCAAATATAAATGTACAGGGGGATCTCCCAGGAATCGAACCCGTAGTCCCAAAGTAAACAAACAAGGGGGGAGCTACCGGAATCCCACATCTGTAGTCCCAATGTAAATGCGCAACCAAAATCAGAGAAATATTCAGAAATTGAAGTACAACAATACAAGGCAACAAATAATTCTGGCCTAACATGCTCCACGTAATTACAATTAAGGCAATTTAAGCAAAGAGGCAATTTGGATCAATTAAACATGCTTTTCCATACTAGCACAGGCTATAATAGCAAGTAGAATAAAGCAAATACGAAAGAAATTCAGTTCAAGTATTTTAAGTAAAAATTCGGGTTTTCAACAATTAGCTCAAGTACGCGCTCGTCACCTCACGCACAAGGCATTCAATTACCAAATATCACATCCTAAGGGACAAAGTCCCCCACACAAGGTTAGACAAGCCACTTACCTCGAACCGGCTCAAAATTCAATCCAAAATCACGTTCTTGCCACGAGTATTTGACTCCAAATGGCTCAAATCTATTCAATTAAATTGCATAATGTAAATAATAATTCAAGTAATTGATTCTACAATTAAATTCTAAGCTAATACGCGAAATTTTGTAAAATGACCAAAATGCCCCTCGGGTCCACATCTCGGAATTGGATAATTTTTACATTTTCAGAACCCTCGTACTCTCACGAGTCTACCCATATAAAAATCTCTCAAATCGGAGGTCAAATACCCAGTCAAAACTCAACAATTTAGTCTAAGGATTTTGACCCATTTTTCATTCAAAAATCCGAAAATACGAATGAAATCATGATTAGATTAGTAAGTATTAAGCATAAGAGAGTAGAGAATCGTTACCCAATTATTGCTCGCGAAAACCCCTCGAAAGTTCTCCCAAAATCGAGCTCTAGACGTCAAAAATGAAAGAAAATGGGAACAAAGTCCCATTTTCGGAACTTAAGATCTCTGCCCAGGCCTATTTTCCGCTTCTGCGAAAAATTTTCCGCTTCCGCGCATATTTTCGCTTCCGCGGATATTTCCCGCTTCTGCGGTACCGCTTCCGCGGCACTATTTCCGCTTTTGCTGTACCGCTTCCGCGGTCAATTTCCGCTTTTGCGGTTATGACAGCAACCAGCACTTTCTCGACACGGAAATGAGCATAACTCCCTCATACGATGTCCAAATTCGACGATTCTTTTTGCTATGGTTCCGAAATTACGATAAGGATCTAATGGTTCAATAAAAACTTAATTTGGAGCTCATTTACCCATTGTGGTATCCCTTTATGTCCAAAGATACGGCGTTGAAACATCAAATAAGAGCGCGATACAACCCGAAACACACCCGAGGCCCTCGGGACCTCAACCAAAAGAACCAAGGAATCTTAATACATTATTCAAACTTGTTCCAATCCTCAAAACACCTCAAACAACACCAAAACCATCAAATTACATCGAATTCAAGCCTAAGTTCTTCTAAAACTTTCAAAACACGCATTCGATCAAAAACCCAATCAAACCATGTCCGAATGACCTGAAATTTTGCACACATATCCCAAATCACCTAATGAAGCTACAGCAACTCTCGGAATTCCATTCTGACTCCCGGATCAAAATCTCACCTATCAACCGGAAATCGCCAAAATACTAACTTCGCCAATTCAAGCCTAAATTAGCTACGGACTTCCAAAATACATTCCGAACACGCTCCCAACCCCGAAATCACCTAACGGAGCTAACGGAACCATCAGATTTCCATTCCGAGGCCGTCTTCACACTGTTCCAACTACGGACCATTTTCCAACACTTAAGCTCTCATTTAGGGACTAAGTGTCCGAAAATTCTCCGAAATCCAACACCGAACGTCCCGGCAAACCAAAATAGCAGAAAGGAACTTAGGGGAAACAGGTAATAGGGGATCGGGGCGTAAATTCTAAAAACGACCGGCCGGGTCGTTACATCCTCCCACACTTAAACATTCGTTCGTCCTCGAACGAGCATAAAGAACATACCTGAAGTAGTGAAAAGATTAGGGTATAGGCTGTGTATATCCCGCTCGGTCTCCCAAGTCGCCTCCTCGGCCAACTGACTTCGCCATTGAACCTTTACTGAAGCAACGCTCTTTGACCTCAACTTTCTGATCTGTCTATCCAATATAGCCACTGGCTCCTCAACATAAGATAAATCCTTGTCCAACTGAACTGAGCTGAAATCCAACACGTGCGATAGGTCGCCGTAATACCTCCGGAGCATCGAAACCTGAAATATCGGATGAACTCCTGCCAAGATGGGAGGTAGGCCAAGGTCATAAGCAACTTTTCCAACATGCTTCAATACCTCAAAAGGGTAAATAAACCTCAGACTCAATTTCCCTTTCTTCCCAATTCTCACAACGCCCTTCATAAGCGAAACTCGGAGCATAACCCGCTCTCCGACCATATGTGAAACATCACAAACCTTTCTGTCCGCGTAACCCTTCTGAGTCAATCTAGTCATAGGAGCTGCAATCGATGAAAACCCTTCCACAAAACGAGGGTAGTAACCCGCCAAGCCGAGGAAACTGCGAATCTCTGTAGCTGAGGAGGGTCTAGGCCAACTCTACACTGCCTCTACCTTCTTCGGATCCACCCGAATACCCTCACTTGATACCACGTGACCTAAGATGCCACGGAATTCAACAAGAACTTACATTTTGAAAACTTTGCATATAATTTCTATTCTTTCAGAGTCTGAAGCACTGTCCTCAGGTGCTGCTCATGATCTTCCCGACTCCGGGAATACACCAAAATGTCATCAATAAAGACAATAACAAAGAGTAAAGATATTGCCGAAATACTCTGTGCATCAAATGCACAAAAACTGCTGGGGCATTGGTCAGCCCAAATGACATACATGGAACTCGTAATGATCATATTGAGTCCTGAAAGCAATCTTCGGGATAGCTGGCTCCCGAACCTTCAACGGATGGTAACCTGAGCATAAGTCAATCTTAGAAAACACCCGTGCGCCCTGAAGCTAGTCAAACAGATCATCAATACGAGGCAAAGGATAGCGGTTATTCACTATAGCCTTGTTCAACTGACGATAATCAATACACGTACGCATGGACCATCCTTATTTTTCACAAACAAGATAGGAGCACCCCCAAGGTGATATACAAGGCCGAATAAAATCCTTATCAAGCAAATTCTTGTAACTGATCCTTCAACTTAACTGAAGGTTTCACCTAATCCTTAGTCCATAACCTTAGGACAGGGCCGAAACTTCAAAATCCGACATTCGTCATAGGGTCCGAATTACATATCATCACACTGCATTAGTCTTATTTCAACACATTTCAACTTTTAATAGCTCTTAAATACTTCGAACTTGTTTTCTTCAGGATGTTACATTCTCCCACACTTAGGGTCATTCGTCCTCAAAGGCACAACGTAACTTACCTCTTTCTTCGCACATCTTTATGTCTCAAATTTTTCTAACCCCCAAATTTTTCAGAAATTTCGGCAGAGCCTCCCCTGTAATTAGGCCTATCCAGCTACCAGAATAACACCAAAACAACTCCTACCAACACATCCACAACCCAATGAAACACCGTAAAATATATATATATATATATATATATATCAATAATACTAATCTCTGCATTACAAGCATCATATTATCATAATGATATTTGGACATGAAACACATCATCTGTATGCCCATAACCACGTATCTGACCATAATAGTTGTTCATAAATCACAACATTGCCAATTAACCTTATGTTAACAAACATCTCATTTCATACCTCCGCTTTACTCACAACAAGGTATAGAGATCTCATAATTACTTACCCGAATTAACGAGTCACATTTATCGCTACCTAGGCACCCATATCATAGGTTAAAACTCAACGTTTACAACATAAAAAAAAAAAAAGGCTGAATATGAATAAAAAATATACAAGAATTAACAAATAAGCCTAACAGGCATGACTCCCATTTAAAATATAGTACAAAAATTTTAATTTCATAAAAGAAGAATTTTAAACACATAAACTTTTCACCACCAGGACCTTGTCCTTATATAACATCCACCGCAGCTTGTAGCTCGGTGAAAAAAATATTTCACATTATATAAAAATTTGAGGATCTCATCCTTAACTCTTGAATCACAAGTATTTGCACATTGTGCCAACTGAAAATTTTCGTTTCCTTTCTTTCTTCTTTTCAATAATTTCTATCAATAAAAATCACAACATATAATGAACCCTCATACCGATAGGGCATACAATTTACAAATTGAAATTAATTATCCTGAAATCACATCAAAACCCATTGTAGTAAGTAATAGAAAGTCACCTTTTAGCCTCATAGATATTCTTAGTGACCAACGCATAATGATAGGGATAGCTATCTCCATATAATAGCCCAACGTGAGTATTCACATAAGTAGATCTCAGGATTACGAAGCTCACTCATGAGTGGAGCATATTAAGAGGACTCGCCTCAATTTTCTAAAATCAAATCAAATTAAGGAATAATATCCTTTTTATAACAATCAAAATTATAGTTGTAATGACACCATCTGGTGTAGTAGTCTCGGCCATACTATAGCAATTATATCAATGGGTCGGGCATCCACCTATTAGGCGCCATCTACCCATTCGTTCTCCATCTCTAACTTGTAGCATATGTAGATTAGTAACTATAATGGAGTGTGTTGACTGTGTGTTTTGATGAAATAGATTTCTCCCAAGTCTGGGATAATTTCTCATGATTTCCTAGTATCACCACACTCATAACAACCCATCTGCAGTTTTGCTGCTCATACTGAGTCTGTGCCGGATAACTAGAATAACCATTAAAGGAATCCCATGCTAGTAGTGCATTAAAAGATAATTGTCCCATGAGAGTGCCCTGATTAACTGGAGTACAACGAGTATTCTAAAATTGTTTTTATTTCCTTGCTGATAATGAAATGTAGAATTATTATGGACATAGGAGTATCGAAAGTCACAACATCATCCCATACAAATCTCGGCTCTTACTCATATACAAGTTTCAGAGAACTTTTGAATACCACATAAATACATCTCATGCCAAATCTGATATGACACATGACCCACAATTTGATCGTTGATAGTGGAATCCCTTCACTTGGTGCAAGGCCATAAGATACATCCCGATACTCCACAATACTAACCTTTATCGCTCATATGTCACCATCATAAGACACCTCAAGCCATTTGTTTGGCACATGTCCTTCTTAGGACAGTTAAACTTACTTCCTCCAGCATCTCGGTTGCTAGTTGTACCCTTCGCTAAATAAGCATCTCATACGAACCACATAGTCTCTATTACCACCAACTATCTTCAGATCTACATCCACCTCGTGACTCTACCATCACTGCGACGATTAGGCAATTAAGTAAACCTTCTTAAGACCGTACTTATCAACCAGATGTCAGAACCTATTGCACCCCCTTGTGCACAATCGAATGATCCCTCAATACTTCTACATTATCGATATGGATGACACGCAGCAACAATGGTTGAGCAAATTCTTGGCTCCCTTGTAATCCTTCTGTAGCATCACGAACCGTCGGCGCAAAATTGATACCGAGTGTGCAATTTCAATACACGAGTGGATACAAAAAGGACATATGATATAGGCTCCAAACTGAATAAATGACGCACGATAAGAAATGAAATGAAGTGAAATTTTCTTAACGGTTACATAGCCTCTCGTAGATAAGTACCGACGTCTCCGTACCGATCAGCGAGACTTTAATAAATCGGCCTGTGTTCCGTGACTCCTATGAACCTAGAGCTCTGATACCAACCTGTCACGACCCCAGTTCGCCCTCCGTGAACATGTCGTGATGGCACCTAGTAAGCCTAACAATGCGTAATTTATACAACTTGCGGAAAAACAAACTAAATTGCGGAAGCAAACAACTGAAAATTTTACTGTCAAAAGAAAACTGTGTATAAGTGCCACTTGGCATAATACAACCCATATCACGAAATCCAAAAAAACTCCCAAAACCCGAAAACTCATAGGAAACACAGGCTATTAGAAATGAAATACACTGCTCTAACTCCAGAATGTCTACACAACCGAAAGAAAGGAAGTCATATACTAAAGCTCGAATAAGATAGAGACTTCTGGTCTGCGGACGTGGCAGATATACCTCAAAGTCTCTGCTAGATCTCTTTGCCGCGAGGATAGTGCGCCTGGGTGGAGGTACCTGGAGCTGCACATGAAAAACATGCGCAGAAGAGGTATGAGTACACCACAGCGGTCCTCAGTAAGTGCAAAGCCTAACCTCGGTTGGGTAGTGACGAGGAAGGTCAGGGCCCTACTGAGATTAAATAAAATAATAAGGCTGTCAATAGTATGAAATAAGAAGAAATAATGACATACAACTATGAAATAAATCGAATTAACTACGAGATAAATCGGATTACACTACAGCAATTAGCACACAGAAAATAAGATAACACAGAGTAAACAGCTCAATTTAAATGCCAATAATAAGGATCTCCCAGGATACCGTCCTGTAGTCCATTTTATCAATCTGAACGAGGAGCTCCCGGGATACCGTCCCGTAGTCCACCGTATGAATATATCTGAAGGATCTCCCGGGATACCGTCCCGTACTCCAATTATCAATGTGCAGGGGGATCTCCCGGGAATCTAACTCGCAGTCCCAAAGTAAATGTGCAGGGGGATCTCCCGGGAATCTAACCCGTAGTCCCAAAGTAAATGTGCAGGGAGGATCTCCCGGGAATCTAACCCATAGTCCCAAATATAAATGTACAGGGGGATCTCCCGGGAATCGAACCCGTAGTCCCAAAGTAAACAAACAAGGGGGGAGCTACCGGAATCCCACATCCGTAGTCCCAATGTAAATGCGCAACCAAAATCAGAGAAATATTCAGAAATTGAAGTACAACAATACAAGGCAAGAAATAATTCTGGCCTAACGTGCTCCACGTAATTACAATTAAGGCAACTTAAGCAAATAGGCAATTTGGATCAATTAAACATGCTTTTCCATACTAGCACAGGCTATAATAGCAAGTAGAATAAAGCAAATACAAAAGAAATTCAGTTCAAGTATTTTAAGTAAAAATTCGGGTTTTCAACAATTAGCTCAAGTACACGCTCGTCACCTCACGCACAAGGCATTCAATTACCAAATATCACATCCTAAGGGACAAAGTCCCCCACACAAGGTTAGACAAGCCACTTACCTCGAACCGGCTCAAAATTCAATCCAAAATCACGTTCTTGCCACGAGTATTTGACTCCAAATGCCTCATATCTATTCAATTAAATTTCATAATGTGAATAATAATTCAAGTAATTGATTCTACAATTAAATTCTAAGCTAATACGCGAAATTTTGTAAAATGACCAAAATGCCCCTCGGCCCACGTCTCGGAATCGGATAATTTTTACATTTTCAGAACCCTCGTACTCTCACGAGTCTACCCATATAAAAATCTCTCGAATCGGAGGTCAAATACCCACTCAAAACTCAACAATTTAGTCTAAGGTTTTTGACCGCTTTTTCATTCAAAAATCCGAAAATACGAATGAAATCATGATTGGATTAGTAAGTATTAAGCATAAGAGAGTAGAGAATCGTTACCCAATTATTGCTCGCGAAAACCCCTCGAAAGATCTCCCAAAACCGAGCTCTAGAAGTCAAAAATGAAAGAAAATGGGAACAAAGTCCCATTTTTGGAACTTAAGATCTCTGCCCAGGCCTATTTTCCGCTTCTGCGGTACCGCTTTTGCGGTCAATTTCCGCGGTCAATTTCCGCTTTTGCGGTTATAACAGCAACCAGCACTTTCTCGACACGGAAATGAGCATAACTCCCTCATACGATGTCCAAAGTCGACGATTCTTTTTGCTATGGCTCCGAAATTACAATACGGATCTAATGGTTCAATAAAAACTTAATTTGGAGCTCATTTACTCATTGTGGTACCCCTTTATGTCCAAAGATACGGTGTTGAAACATCAAATAAGAGCGCGATACAACCCGAAACACACTCGAGGCCCTCGTGACCTCAACCAAAAGCACCAAGGCATCTTAATACATTATTCAAACTTGTTCCAATCCTCAAAACACCTCAAACAACACCAAAACCATCAAATTACATCGAATTCAAGCCTAAGTTCTTCTAAAACTTTGAAAACACGCATTCGATCAAAAACCCAATCAAACCATGTCCGAATGACCTGAAATTTTGCACACATATCCCAAATCACCTAACGAAGCTACAACAACTCTCGGAATTCCATTCTGACTCCCGGATCAAAATCTCACCTATCAACCGGAAATCGCTAAAATACTAACTTCGCCAATTCAAGCCTAATTTAGCTACGGACTTCCAAAATACATTCCGAACACGCTCCCAACCCCGAAATCACCTAACGGAGCTAACAGAACCATCAGATTTCCATTCCGAGTCCGTCTTCACACTGTTCCAACTACGGACCATTTTCCAACACACAAGCTCTCATTTAGGGACTAAGTGTCCGAAAATTCTCCGAAATCCAACACCGAACGTCCCAGAAAACCAAAATAGCAGAAAGGAACTTAGGGGAAACAGTTAATAGGGGATCGGAGCGTAAATTCTAAAAATGACCGGCCGGGTCGTTACACTGCACCACGGGTTAGTAGTAATGTGTTTTTCGCATGCTTGTTCAAAAAAAGGATAGCAAAATTAATTCAACTGCCACATCATCCGACTTTTCAGACCAGCAGTTCTAAACCATTGTCTCCCTTTACATCATTTTAATTTTTCCTTCAGAACTCTCTACCACTTCTCTCACCATGGCCAACGATAATCGTCTTTTTCTCTTGCCATCAACATCACTCCCACATCTCCTCCTCCCTTAACACCATCACCAGAAACCCACTTCTTCACTATCCCTGATACTACTGTACACATACAGATTTCCTCCTCATCTCCAGTCACCTCTACTCTTCTCCAGTCACCTCATCTTCAGTCTCACTTCCATGTGTTGCAAACCCTACTTCTCCTCTGTTCTTGAATCTCAGGGGGAAGAAACTCCATTCGTAGGGGATAAAAGAACTCTGGTGCTTTTTGAGTCTCCGGTTCATGACACCATCATAGAAGAATCTGTTGAAGAACCTGATTCTCTTTTAGCTGAAACAAACCAGGTGGTTGTAGAAGAAAGAGGCATTTTGAGTCTGCCTTGCAGAAGAGTAAGCAGAGTATTAAGAGAAAATAAGAAGAGGTTGATGAAATAGGGGGAAGCTATGGCTGATAAACACATTCCAGTGGTTAAGGTTGATAAAGATGTTGTGGAGGAACCTAGTTCCTTAGTGAAAAGATCTACAAAAGGTTGTGGCTGAGAAAGATTTGTTTAAGGGTGATATTGTGGCTATTACAAGCAGGAATGGGAAGTTTATTGAAATATCTAGAAAAGAAATGTGGGAAACTGTGGGAGGACCTGGTTCAATGAAGACCATTCTAAGTGACAATGGCCTTGGGCAGGAGAGTTAACTCAGAAAAAGTCTTGTGGGGTTGCACGCTTGCCCGACAATCTAGGAGATGGCAGGTATGAGACAAGTTCTGGACTTAGGCCACTAGTGGAGAACCTGCGGGAGAAACTGCTGCCTCAAAACTAATAGTTGTCTGCAACTACCCGCATGGACCTAGCTCTCAAAACCATTATTGCCTCCTCTTCCAAGCCTCCATCTTCTAGTACCCCCTAGGATCCTCTCAGTGGCCAGTTATCTTTTGCTCTGATGATTTTGTGGCTGTTGTTTCTCTTTTTGTTTGTCTCTTTGTGATGGCATGTTGGATTTCACCGTTGTTGCTCCTGTTGAAACAGTCAAATTTCTTATCAATAAAACAACTCTTCTTTTGCTTGTACAATGCTTGTTTTCCCTTTTGCTTCTCTTTTCTATCATGATTGTGTGCACATATGTGGCATGAGTTAGCTTTGTTGGACTTCTTTATGCCTTTTTTGTCTGACTGTGTCTTTTTGTTGATGCCAAAAGGGGGAAGAATAGAGTCAGGGGGAATATATGTCAAAAGGGGGAAAAATAGAGTCAGGGGGAACATATGCAGTTGCTGGTACCTTATCTGGTTAAGTCAAATAGTTATCATTGTTAAAAGTTTGTCATCATTAAAAAGGGGGAAACTGATGAGCTTAAGGTCTTTTAAGCTATGTTTTGATGATCTATCAAACTTTCTGTATGGAACCAGATAAAAGACCAAGAACGATAGTAAAAAGTTAGGGGGAACATATGGGGAAACATGTGTAAGTAAGGGCATAAAGTCAGGGGAACATGTGGTCTCCTGTTATTCAATCTGGTTCTCTGAACTCTAACTCCTCGTTTTCAATGCTAAGTTTGTCATCATCAAAAAGGGGAAAATTGATAGGTTTTCAATATCTTTGCCTTGTGTTTTGATGATCTAACAAACTTAATGTCAAGAACCAGATAGGGAATCTGACTCACTTGGATTACACTGCATCTAACGGATTCCAGCCAAATGTGAACTTGCTACAGCTTCAGGAGGTAGGAACCCAGACAAGGACCTGATACTCTTGTGGGTTCCTCACGGCAGTACAAAGTCAATTGGACACAGCTGGAAACGAAGATTCTGCCGCACTGCACTATTTCCAGCACCCACTCATTCTCTGATCAACTAAAGTACAATGATTCAAGTTACTCAACTCAAGACAATCTGGGCAGTGTGCACAAGTACCAGATCAGGAACCTGATCCCTTGGTGCTCCCCTGACAAAAGTACAAGTCAACTATACAGCAGGAACACAACTAAAGAAAATGACTGTCCGCAACTGTATAAAGAGGAACACAACAGGGACCTGGTCCCTTAGGGTTCTCTGACAGAAGTACAAGTCAACTGTACAGCTGGAACGCAACCGAGTGACTGTTCGCAACTGTACAAAGAGGAACACAACAGGGACCTGGTCCCTTAGGGTTTTCTGACGGAAGTACAAGTCAACTACAATTGGAAAGCGATTGCAGAAAGTGACTGCCTGCAACAGTAGCAGACAGTGCAGCAGTCACTTCCCATTGAGATTGGACATCACTAAGGATGTCTTGTGTAGTATAAACCTTATGCAAAATTCAGGTTCAACACTTGCAAATACAGAAAACGAAAATTCTCTCAAGTGCTCAAAAACCTCTCTTAAGAACAAAGCTGCTGCAACCTCAAGGACCTGATCTGAGATTGATGATATCTTAAGTCCTTAGGGTTGTTGAGTCTTTGTTATGTGTTCATCATTATAACTCCTATCCGGCTTTCTTAGAAGCATTGATTAGGTTGAGTCATAAGCAAAAGCCTTTGTAACCGTAGTGTGACAAAGTGGCTTGTGGTGGAAACATCACAAGTTAGTTAACGCCTTTGTAACCGTAGTGTGACAAAGTGGCTTGTGGTGGAAACATCACAAGTTAGTCAAATTCTTTGTAAGTAGGATGGTTATAAAGTGGCTTGTGATGAGAACATCACAAGTTAGTTGAAGTATTTGCAATAGGGTTAATGTAAAGTGGCTTGTAATAGAGAGATTGCAAGTTAGTGAAGCTAAAAGCCTACAAGTGTAGGTCGTGGTTTTTTGATCCCCTAGTGTGGGATTTTTCCACGTAAAAAGCCTCTGTCTTACTTACATTCAGCTTTACTAGCATTCACAGCAGAACCCGATAAAGGACCAGGTACTCTAGTATTTGGTGGATTCACACAAACTTAGCACTATACCAAACTGATATATGACCAGATCGCTATACAGTTTGGTTCATCAGTATTTTCAGAGGAAACAGATAGAGAACCTGGTTCTCTATACAGTCTGGTGGACGCACAGTCTCTAACACTCGCCCGGCTCAAACCAACTAGCTGGAGATCTACACCGTCTTCCATACAAAGCCTCATATGGAGCCATCTGAATACTCGACTGGTAACTGTTGTTATAAGCAAACTCTGCGAGCGGTAGAAACGGATCCCATGACCCTCCAAAATCAATGACACAAGCGCGCAACATGTCCTCCAATATCTGAATGGTGCGCTCGAACTGCCCGTCCGTCTGAGGGTGAAAAGCTGTGCTCAACTCAACTTGAGTACCCAACTCTCGCTGTACAGACCTTCAAAACTGTGAAGTAAACTGAGTACCTCTGTCTGAAATGATGGAAACTGGGACGCCATGCAACCGAACAATCTCCCGGATGTATATCTCTGCCAACCGCTCCGAAGAATAGGTAGTGCGCACAGGAATGAAGTGCGCGGACTCGGTTAGCCGATCCACAATCACCCAAATAGCATCAAACTTCTTCAAAGTCCGTGGGAGCCTAACTACAAAGTCCATGGTGATCTGCTCCCACTTCCACTCTGGAATATCCATCCGCTGAAGCAAGCACCCGGCCTCTGATACTCATATTTCACCTGCTGACAATTGAGACACCGAGCTACGAATCCTACAATGTCCTTCTTCATTCTTCTCCACCAATAATGTTGTCTCAGATTCTGGTACATCTTTGCGGCACCTGGATGAATGGCATACCGCGAGCTATGGGCCTCCTCCAGAATCAACTCCCGAAGGCCATCCACATTGGGCACGCATATCCGGCCCCGCATCCTCAATACCCCCATCATCACCAATGGTCACATCTCTGTCATCGTCATGCTGAACCCTGTCCTTAAGGACAAGCAAATGAGGATCATCATACTAGCGCTCTCTGATGCGATCAAATAAGGAAGACCGAGAAATCACACTAGCTAATACCTGACTAGGCTCCGAAATATCCAACCTTACGAACCGATTGGCCAAGGCCTGAACATCAACTGCAAGAGGCCTCTCCCCAACAGGAAGATATGCCAAACTCCCCATACTCACCGCCTTCCGGCTCAAAGCATCGAACACCACATTGGCCTTTCCCGGATGGTACAAGATCGTAATATCATAATCCTTTAGCAGCTCCAACCATCTCCGCTGCCTCAAATTGAGATCCTTCTGATTGAACAAGTGCTGGGGGCTACGATGATCAGTAAACACCTCGCAAGACGCACCATGCAGATAATGCCTTCAAATCTTCAACACATGAACAATGGCAGGCAACTCCAAATCATGAACACGGTAGTTCTTCTCATGGGGCTTCAACTGACGAGAAGCATAAGCAATAACTCTACCCTCTTGCATCAATACACACCCAATACCCACTCTCTAAGCATCATAATACACCGTATATGAACCTGAAGCCGATGGTAACACTAATACTGGAGCTGTGGTTAAGGCAGTTTTGAGCTTCTGGAAGCTCTCCTCACACTCATCAGACCACTGAAATGGAGCGCCCTTCTGAGTCAACTTGGTCAAGGGCAATGCGATGGATGAAAATCCCTGAACAAACCGGCGGTAATAACCCGCCAAACCAAGGAAACTGCGAATATCTGTGGCTAAGGACGGTTTGGGCCAACTCTGAACTACCTCTATCTTCTTCGGATCAACCTGAATACCCTCGCTGGACACCACGTTCCCCAAGAAAGCCAATGAGCCAAAACTCACACTTGGAGAACTTTGCATAAAGCTTCTGCTCTCTCAATCTCTGTAACACCACTCTCAAATGCTCCGCGTGCTCCTCCTGACTACGCGAGTATACTAGAATATCATCAATGAAAACAATAACGAACGAGTCGAGATAAGGCTGGAACATGCTGTTCATCAAATGCATGAACGCTGCTGGGGCATTGGTCAGCCTGAAAGACATCACAATGAACTCATAGTAACTATATCGGGTCCTGAAAGCTGTCTTGGGGATATTCGAGTCCCTGATCTTTAGCTGATGATACCATGAGCGAAGATCTATTTTGGAGAACACCCTCGCTCCCTAAGGCTAGTCGAACAAATCATCAATGCGAGGCAGGGGATACTTGTTCTTAATTGTGACCTTGTTCAACTGCCTGTAATCAATGCACATACTCATGGTGCCATCATTCTTCTTCACGAACAAAACAGGTGCACCCCATGGCGAAACACTAGGACGAATGAACCCCTTATCGAGGAGCTCCTAAAGTTGCTCCTTCAGCTCCTTCAACTTTGTTGGTTCCATACGGTACGGTGGAACAGAAATGGGCTGAGTACCCGGCACCAGATCACTACTGAAATCAATATCCCTGTCCAGTGGCATGCCCGGCAGGTATGCAGGAAACACGTCTGGAAAATCCCTCACAACTGGAACAGAATCAATGCTGGGAGTCTCTGCACTGACATCCCTCACAAATGCTAAGTATGAAAGACAACCTTTCCCGACCATACGCTGGGCCTTCAAGAATGAGATTACCCGGCTAGGAACATAATCAGACAGACCTCGCCACTCAATCCGTGGCATACCCAGCATAGCTAACGTCACTGTCATGGCATGACAGTCCAAAATAGCCCGGCACGGAGATAACCAATCCATGCCCAATATCACATTGAAGTCTACCATACATAGCAACAGAAGATCCACTCGAGTCTCCAGACCCCTGATAGACACAACACACGACCGGTACACACGGTCTACCATAACAGTATCGCCCACCGGAGTAGAGACTTAAATAGAGTTAAGGAGAGACTCGCAGGGCATATCCAAATAATGGGCAAAATAAGATGACATATAAGAGAGTGTAGAGCCAGGATCAAATAATACAGAGGCATCTCTGCGGCAGACTGAGATAATACCTGTAATCACCGCATCTAAAGCAACAGCATCAGGTCTAGCTGGAAGTGCATAGAAGCGGGCCTGACCACCACCGGATCGACCTCCTCCTCTTGGGCGGCGCCTAGATGACTGTCCTCCACCCCTAGCTGGCTGGGTGGATGGTGAAGTAACTGGTGCCGAAGTCGAGGGCTGACCCTCTGCTGAGATGAACCCCTAAGGCGACGAGGACAGTGCCTCCACATATGTCCCAACTCTCCGCACTCATAACAACTCCCTGGTGCCGAAGATGGGGACTGGAGAGGACCCCTAGCACCAGAATGACTAGCAGAAGCACCTGGCGTGGAAGAGTCCTGAACTGATGGAGCACGAGACGAACCCTGGGCTGGAAGGGCACTGAGTGAGGAATGACCCTGCCGAGAACCGTGAGAACCATGACCCGATGATGCCCCACGATAACCTGGGCGAGCTGACTGAGCATGCCTGAACGGGCGGCCTCTGCTGTGCTGAAACTGACCCCTCGAAGGAGCACCCCCAAAACTACCATGTCCTCGAGGCCTCTTGGCCTCCCTCTCCTCGTGCTCCTGGCGACGGACTGCCTCAATCTCATGAACGATATCAACAACCTCCTCAAACGTAGCACCTGACACTCTCTCCCTAGTTATGAGAATCCGAAGCTGATATGTGAGGCCATCAATAAACCTCCTGATCCTCTCTCTCTCCGTAGACACCAACCAAATAGCATGACGAGCTAACTCTGAGAACCTCATCTCGTACTGTGTCACAGTCATATCCCCCTGTCGCAACTGCTCGAACTGCCTGCGCAGCTCCTCCCTGCGGGGCTGTGGCACATACTTCTCCAAAAAGAGAGCGGAGAACTACTGCCAAGTAAGAGGTGTCGCACCAGTAGGCCTACGCCTCTTATATGCCTCCCACCAAGTGAAGGCAGCTCCCGTAAACTGAAAAGTCATGAATGCGACCCCGCTGGTCTCCAGAATACCCGCAGTGCGAAGAATCCTCTGACATCTATCCAAGAAACCCTGGGCATCCTCGCTCTCTGCACCACTGAAAGTAGGAGGCTGGAGTTTGCCAAACCTCTCCAATCTGCGCTGCTCGTCCTCTGGCATAACTGGAGCTACATAACCCTGAGCAGCTGCCACTGGCTGGGCTAATGGTGCCTCCGATGTCTGCAATCCCTGAACAACCTAATCCGGTGTGCGGGCGGCGGGAGTCTGAGTACCTCCTCCGACTTGAGAAGTGGCTGCGGCAGTAGAAACTGTGACCGCCTGATCAAGACTCGTACACACGGTCAGGATCTGGGCCAAGGTCTCCTGAAGGCCTGGAATCACAATGGGCACAGCTGGTGCCTGAGCTGGTGCTGCTGGAGCGTCCACAACTGGGACCTGATCCTGAACTGGGGCGGCTGGTGGATCTGCAGGTGCTGCCCTAATGGCTGTGCGGGCTACGCCTCTGCCCCTACCACGGCCTCGACCGCGTCCTCGGCCTCTAATGGCCCCAATTGGTGGTCGTCCATCCTGACCGGTCGCTCGTGTCCTTACCATCTGTCAGAGAATAGAATAACAGAAGTTTAGTACTCGGATCAACAGATTTGCACGACAAGAATGTCAAGAATATGAAGTTTTCCTAAAGGTTCTTGTTGGCCCAAGTAAAGGTTAGTTTTGAAGACTGACAAAGGAACTCGGACATGAACCAGGTCCATCCAGTGGTCCATCCCTCAGGTTCACAAAAACGGGCAGATTCAAGCATGTGGGATGCACATGAAGGAGATAAGCTTAACTTGGTGTATTTAATATCTCCTGATCGAAAAGGTTGCATAATTGATAAGGGGAAGGAGTCCTTAATCAAATAGAACACTATCCAAGATAGGGAAGGAGTTAGAAGTTGAAATCAACTAGAACTCTTCCACCAAGGAAGAGTTGCATCAGAACTCTAGTTATTTCTTCATCTACTAACTCTATAAATTGCAGGAGGTTCTCACATTAAAGTGTTGCACAAAAATGCAGAAGTTAAACGTGAATTGGGAGCAAAATAGCAAGGCTTTTTGCAAGCAGTTCGTGTGTGATTCAAGTGTGCAAACCAGAAGCTACATGAACCAGATTGAAAAACCAGCTCCATAAAGAGTTTTATGTGTCTTTCTTTATTTCTAGTTCAATTGTAGTAGGTGTTTTCATATTGTACCTTTCAGCTTTATCTAGAAGCAATTGTAATAGGCATTTTGAGTATTCAAGTTAGAGTTAACTTGAAGTTGTCGCAGCAGTTAGAGGCTGGTTGCTACAACGGGATTAGAGTTAATCCTTAGGTTTACAAAGAGTTTTGTAAATGCAGTTTTGGCTCAGTGATTTTAGTGGAAGTTTTGGAAAATCCTACTGAGTAGTAGGTCGTGGTTTTTTCACCTTTTGAGCAAGGTGTTTTCCACATAAAAATCTTTGTGTTCTTTATTTTATGTACTTTTAATTCCGCAAACACCGGTCGTTAGTACACCTAGAAGAACCAGGTCCTTCCAGAAGCAGTTTAAGCAAAAATTGGGTACCACACAAATCACCCCCCTCTTGTGTGGCATTGACGTTTAGAACATCAATTGGTATCAGAGCAGGTTATCCTTGAAGAGGCTAACACCTTAGGAAAAGATCAACATGAGTGCGCCACCTGGGAATTGGGAAGGGCAATCCATTGATAGGCCTCCACTCTTTAATGGCCACTACTACTCTTGGTGGAAAAACAGGATGAGGGATCACATCATAGGAGAAGACTATGAACTCTGGGACATAGTCACTGATGGTCCTCTAGCAACTACAAAGAAGAATGCTGAAGGAGTGGATGTGCCAAAGACAAGAGCTGACTGCACTGCTGAGGACTTGAGGAAGTGGGAAAAGAATGCAAAGGCCAAGAAATGGCTTGTGTGTGGACTTGGTCCAGACGAGTACAGTAGAATTCAAAGTTGTACCACTGCTAAGGAAATCTGGGACACTTTGCAAGTGGCTCATGAAGGAACACCTCAAGTGAAGAGGTCTAGAGGAACACTACTGTATTCTCAATATGAGAATTTCACCATGAATGAAGGGGAAACCATCCATGAGATGTATACAAGGTTCACCACATTAACAAATGAACTTAAGTCTCTTGGAAGGGTTATTCTTGAAGAAGACAAAGTCGAGAAGATTTTGACAAGGTACTGCCAATCTCTTGGGAAAGCAAAATCACAGCTATTCAGGAATCAAAGAACATTGCCACTCTTAAATTGGATGAGCTAATTGGAAATCTCACTGCCTATGAACTTAGAAGGCAAACCATGAAGATGGATGCACCCAAGAAGGAAAGGAGCATGGAATTCAGAATCACTGAAGGTGCTGATCTAGAGGAGGATGAAATGACCATGATCACAAAGGATTTCAAGAAGTACCTAATAAGAGAAAATGGTCCTTCAAGAAGTGGAAGCTACAACAAACCAGGGTTCCTGAAAAACAAACCAATGAGGGGTGTTACAAGTGTGGGAAGACTGATCACCACATCAAAAACTGCCCTCAATGGGAAATTGAATGGAAAAAGGAAAGAGCTGAACGAAGGAACAGGAAGAAGGAACAGGTTCATCACAAGAAGAACAAAGGATCAACAAAGGCTATGGTTGCTGCTTGGGGTGAAAGCTCAGATGATGACTCAGAAGATGAAGATGGAGATGAACAAGCACTTATGGCAATTGGGAAATCCGATGAGGAATCTGAGGTAAGTATAATTCATCTTAAAAACAAGATTAAATTTTTGTCTAAAGAAAGGCTATCTCAGTTACTCCTGGATTTCATTGATGAATCTGAGGATCTAAACAATGAAAAGAAACAGTTGTCTAAGGAGTGTGTGATTTTGAAAGCTAAGTGCAAAAATCTGGAACTTAGGGCTAGTGAAAGTGAAAGTAAAAATGCTGAGTTGAAGAACCAGGTTCATGAACTTGACACCACAGTCCTAGAGCTCAAATCTGAAAATCTAAAATTGAAATTAGGAACTGGTAAAAAGGAATCTGACCTCACACAACTCACTTTAGAAGAAAATGTAGGAAAAATGAAAGATGAGTTGTACAAAAGAGATGAGCAGATAAGAGTCCTTAAGGAGGATCTAAACAAGGTTAAGCACGAGCTAGATACAACCTGTAAATGGAATAGGTCCTCCGATGCACTTTCATGGCTACATGAACACCAGAGTAGGAATAAGAGAGGACTTGGTTACGGGACCTCTGCACCTAAGTGGGATCCCAAAAGCAAGTACCTCACACTTCCTGAGAACAAAATTTGCACACATTATGGTAAAACTGGTCACTATAAAAGTGAATGTATTGCAAAAGAAAAGGCTAGTCAAAAGAATAAAGAATTTGTTCAAGGGGAAAATAGGCTGCCAGGTTGGGCTAAAAAGAATTTGATTCACCCTTTTGCCTATAGAAAGGGACCCAAACTAGTTTGGGTTCCTAAGACTAACTCCTGATTTCCTTTTGTGGGTCCAAGTGAAAGGGAGCAGCCAAATATGGTACATGGATAGTGGCTGCTCAAAGCATATGACAGGAAGCAAGAACCAGTTCGTTTCACTTGAGGACCTCAAAGGAGGTAATGTCTCCTTTGGAAATTGGAAGAAAGGTGAGATCATTGGGGTTGGAAAGGTAGGTAAGACTGATTCTCACTCTATTGAGAATGTCTACTTGATAGATGGCCTAAAGTACAATCTAATCAGGGTATCACAATTATGTGATAAAGGTAAATTGGTAGCATTCACCACTACCAAATATTTTGTGATTAATCTTACCATTGACAAGATTGTTTTGCAGGGAAAAAGAGTAAACAATACATGCATTGCAGTTTTTTCCACACTTTTAGAAAATGAACTCACTTGCTTAAGTGTGTTGGACAATGATCCCCTCCTTTGGCACAAGAGAGTTGGACATGCAAGTCTGATTCAACTCAACAAATTAGTCTCTAAGGATCTGGTGATAGGGCTGCCTAACATCAAGTTCAAGGAAGACAAAGTTTGTGAGGCTCGTGCAAGGGGGAAGCAGGTAAGATCCTCTTTTAAATGCAAGAATGTGGTAAGCACCACCAGAATGATGGAACTGGTCCATATGGATCTCTGTGGTCCACTGAGATCATTAAGAAGAGGTGGTAAAAGATATATGATGGTGCTTGTTGATGATTACTCTAGGTTTACTTGGACATTATTTTTAACATCTAAAGATGAAGCATCTGACATGTTTACTTCTTTTGTTAGAAAAACTCAGAAACAACTAGGTAATCAATTTGAATCAATTAGGTCTACCATGGAAGTGAATTTGAAAATGCTAAGTTTGCTGAATTTTTGCATGCTATAGCATAAATAGTTGCATGACTAGATCTCTTGTTAAGAAGATTCTCTATGAGTCACTTAAAGGGAGAAAGCTAAATATATCCCATCTTAGGGCATTTATATGCAAGTGCTTTGTGCACAATAATGGCAAAGACTCCCTAGGTAAGTATGATCCCAGAAGTGATGAGGGAGTACTCTTGGGATATTCTTCACATAGTAAAGCTTATAAGATATACAGTAAAAGAACTATGTGTGTAGAAAAAATGTATATGTTATTTAAAACTAACATTCTTTCTGAGAAGCAGGAACAAGATAATGAAGAGATTGGGCTGATAAGAAATTCAAATGGTGAAACCATAGTCCAGCCTGAAGAAGCATCACAGGAAGGAACATGTGATGGAACAGGTCCCTCCAGCCAGGGCAACATGACAGTGGGAACTGACTAGAGAGGAACTGATCCTCAAACCTCGAGGGAACCTGTCCATGAACCTATTCCTCAGTAACAAAATCGGGAAGGAACATCCAAAGAAATTGACACTCCTATTGCAACATCCACGAAATTGGATATAGATGAACCTGGTTCATCTGTTGATCAGAAGTTGTATAGGGGAATGATTGGTTCTCTTCTATATCTCACTACTAGAGACCTGACATTGTGTGCAGTGTAGGTCTTTGTGCTCGATTTCAGGATAATTCAAAGGAGTCCCACTTGACTAATGTAAAGAGAATATTGAGATACTTGAAAGGCACCACTGACCTTTGCCTTTGGTATCCAAAAGGTAGTAATTTTAATCTAGTGGGATATGCTGACGCTGATTATGCAGGTTTCCTAGTGGATTGGAAGAGCACCTCAGGTATGGCACACTTTCTTGTTCATGTCTTGTGTCATAGGCTACCAAAAAGGCAAAATTCAATGGCCTTATCTACTGCTAAAGCTGAGTATGTTGCTGCTACTTCATGGTGTGCTCAACTGTTGTGGATCAAACAACAATTATTGAACTTTGGAATTGATGTGGTTGCATCCCTATTTTTTTTGTGATAACACTAGTGCTATTATTATGACAAAGAAACCAGTTCATCATAATAGAACTAAGCACATAGATGTTAGGCACTATTTTTTGAGGGACAACTATGAGAAAGGTTTGATCACTGTGGAATTTTGTGCTACTGACAAGCAAATTGCTGACATCTTCACAAAAGCCTTAAGTAGAGATCACTTTGAGAGGAACAGGTTGGAATTAGGGATGATTAAGATCACCTAAAAGGACCAGTTCAAGGTTAAACGAAAAAAATGAAAGAAAAAAAAATTTGGTTAGAAAGTCTATAAATTGTGTATAATTAGATTAATTCTTGCTCAGTCTCATACTTTCCATAGTATACTCTTGTGCCATGTGTTAAAATGACTCATTAATCTCTAATGATATTTTCTCTATTTTGGCAAATTTAGACTCACACACGAGAATTATCAGTGAAGAACCTGGTTCATCAAGATAACACGGTATGTTTTCTACACTCTGCATAATTTGAAATAACTATATTTGGATCATGAGCAGAGAGTCCTACCAAATACCAAACTCCTTTTGGACATATCCGTAACAAGTGAACCAGTCCCGTTCAAAAGAGTCCCAACCAAATGGAAGTACCTAGATTCTAGGGATACACTCCAACGTCTCTTCAAAATTGAATTTCAGTTTAATTAAACTTCGAAGAGTCTGAAAAATGTAGCTACCCCATCAATTATTCCTCTGAATATTGATCAGCTTTGGTGTATTCCTTACTTCATCTCTCTCAAGCCGTCAAAAACTCTCATTCTTCTTTCATCTTCCAAACACAATCTAATTCTCTTCTTTTCATACCCTAGCCTAGATATGTCAAACACCTCTGAAAATCCTTCATCACCAAGCAAATAAACAAGCAATTGAAATCAGGTAGGGAACAAGAATCCTAGAAATCTGAAGATTCATTTAAGTCTGCTACTAAGGGGGAAGAAAGTAGGTCTTTCAAAACTGAACAGGTATCTTCTGATTCTAAAGTTTCTCTTGAGATAATTTCTAAAGTTGCTGCAAATTTGGAGAATAGATTTGTAGGATGTATAGCAGGTATAGAGTCTACATAATCTGGAGAAGTTGGTGGTAAAAATGAAAAAAAAGGAGAGCAAGGGCGCTAGGAGTACTGTGAGGGGAAAGGGGACAAGAGTGGCTGATTCTTCACCCACTCCTGTTGGTATAATAAAAGAAACTGGTGCAATGGTTGTTTGGGGAGAGGAATTTAGTGAAATAGAAGAGAGTGTGAGCAAAACAGGGGGAAGTGGGTCTGGCGAAGCTGCTGAGGGGTTGGTTCAACTTGGCAAAAATATAGATGAACCCGTTCCATCTGAATAGAACACCCTCGCGGACCTACTGATAGAGTTATCAATGGCACCAAAAATTCATGCCATTCCCTACGGTTTCATTCTCACAACTGTGCTTGCACATTTCAAGGTACCTATGAAGAAGTGGGGTTAATACTCTGCTTGCTTGCGATTATGAAGTCAATGTCATTCCTAATGAACCTGGTTCATCTAAAAAGACACCTATCAATAGCAAAGTCAGAGTCTTGGTACAGGAGAGTGAGGCAACGAATATTGAGAAAGCAAGGCTGAAGACACAGTTGGTTGAGGTAGAATCTGAGAGAGATGTTCTCAGAACTGAACTTGCAAGGAAAAAGGAGAAGAATGATGGAATTCTTCAAGACATGATGAAACTTTTCCTAGCAAATAACCCAGCCCCTACTCTTCCAAGCCTTAAATCCTAGCCTAATGTTGATCAACCAGTGACCCAGTTCGGGACGTTTTGTTTCTTTTGCTCATGTTTTCAGTATTTTTATTTCTTCTTATGCTTTGTGGTAAAATAATATCAATCATCAATGAAGTTCACTGTTTTTGCTCTAACTGTTTGTTTATATTTCTGTGATGGTTGAAATTCTTAGTTTGATCTATGATGATTAATCCATGTTTGCATTTGAAGTAGCCCCAGTGGCCATGAGTAAGCTTTAAAATCTGGTTATCTCACATTTTTTATGCAACTTTTTGATGATGCCAAAAGGGGGAAAAAGGTTGTGCTTTAACTAAGTGATGTTTACACTTTGAACAGTGATGTTTATAACCTAATGTACCTGGTCCTTGATGATAAGTGATATAAAGGAAAAATGTTTCTAACATTGTATTGATGTTTGAGCTGAGTTCTGGCAGGGCCTAAGTGTATGAAAATCACAGTGTTTGTCATCATCAAAAAGGGGGAATTTGTTGGCCCAAGTAAAGGTTAGTTTTGAAGATTGACAAAGGAACTCAGACAGGAACTAGGTCCATCCTGTGGTCCATCCCTCAGGTTCACAAAAACGGGCAGATTCAAGCATGTGGGATGCATGTGAAGGAGATAAGCTTAACTTGGTGTATTTAATATCTCCTGATCGAAAAGGTTGCATAATTGATAAGGAGAAGGAGTCCTTAATCAAAGAGAACACTATCCAAGATAGGGAAGGAGTTAGAAGTTGAAATCAACTAGAACTCTTCCACCAAGGAAGAGTTGCATCAGAACTCTAGTTATTTCTTCATCTACTAACTCTATAAATTGTAGGAGGTTCTCACATTAAAGTGTTGCACAAAAACGCAGAAGTTAAACGTGAATTGGGAGCAAAATAGCAAGGCTTTTTGCAAGCAGTTCGTGTGTGATTCAAGTGTGCAAACCAGAAGCTACATGAACCAGATTGAAAAACCAGCTCCATAAAGAGTTTTATGTGTCTTTCTTTATTTCTAGTTCAATTGTAGTAGGTGTTTTCATATTGTACCTTTCAGCTTTATCTAGAAGCAATTGTAATAGGTATTTTGAGTATTCAAGTTAGAGTTAACTTGAAGTTGTCGCGGCATGGCTGCTACAACGGGATTAGAGTTAATCCTTAGGTTTACAAAGAGTTTTGTAAATGCAGTTTTTGCTTAGTGATTTTGGTGGAAGTTTGGGAAAATCCTACTGAGTAGTAGGTCGTGGTTTTTTCACCTTTTGAGCCTGGTGTTTTCAGCGTAAAAATCTTTGTGTTCTTTATTTTATGTACTTTTAATTCCGCAAACAGCAGTCGTTAGTACACCTAGAAGAACCAGGTCCTTCCAGAAGTAGTTTAATCAAAAATTGGGTACCACACAAATCACCCCCCCCCCTCTTGTGTGGCATTGACGTTTAGAACATCAGTTCTGCAGCCTCCCGAGGATAAATACAGACGTCTCCGTACCGATCTGCGAGACTCTACTAAACCTGCTCATGACTCGTGAGACTTATGTAACCTAGGCTCTGATACCAACTTGTCACGACCCCAAACTGGAACCGGTCGTGATGGCGCCTTTCGTGAAACAAGGCCAGTCGACACAAACTCCCAAAACCAATTAACAATTATAGAAATTCATATGCAGTTATTAATAAGTGATAAATCCCAAAATAGAATGAACTAAAAGAAAATGCGAAAACAGAACACAGCCTGACATCAGGGTGTCACCAGTCATGAGCATCTAAAATCCGTCTAGGAGTATGAAAAGACAACATTGTCTAATATGAACTAGGACAAACGAAATAAAAAGTAGGAAGGAGAAGCATTAGGCTCTGAACGCCGAGTAGCTACCTAGTCAACTCCAAACAGCCTGCTGGAAGCAAATCAACCCTTGCTAGCGTGACCTGAGACTCCTGAATCTACACACAGAGGTACAGGGAGTAATGTGAGTACGCCAACTCAGTAAGTAATAAAAGTAAAAGCAGCTGAGCGATAAGAAAGCACGTAAATACACAGCAAAAATGCTACAACGAGGCAGTGTAAAACCAACACAATACAGTAAAATAGTAAAAGCTGAAAAAAACTCCTTAGTTAGACAAATCTCTTTAGAAAATCTTTCAGCAGTTCAAACGAGTAAATGAAAACAAGTAGAAAATATAGGAACTCAAATCGGCCCCTCGGGCAAAATACCAATAGAACCAGTCCCTCGGGCTATCTCACAATCACTCGTACCTGCCCCTCGGGCAATAACATGGAACAACATCAGCCCCTCGGGCTCTATCACATCTCAAACTGGGTACCCGCACTCACTGGGGGTGTACAGACTCCGGGAGGGGCCCCTTACGGCCCAAGCGCAATAATAAGCCATCTCGTGGCATAATCAACAGGCTTTCGGCCTCATATCAATCAGAAGCCACCTCGTGGCATAATAAATCTGGCCCTCGGCCTCTCATATATCACAATCAGTATCATATGTTGCGGCGCGCAGCCCGATCCCATAGTATCCTCACAACACAAGCCCTCAGCCTTACTCAGTCAGAATCTCACAAGACACACGGCCACAGTAAAACATGATGCTCAGCCCAAAATATAATTTAAAATATAAAAAAAAATGAGTAAAGATGGCTGAGTTGTGAAAACACTAGAATATAGTATGATCGAATACGAATACTAAGTTAAAACAGTGAGGAAAAGTAAAAAAATCCTGGCACGAGGCCAAAATATGGTGTTCAACCCAAAACATGATGATAGCAAACCGTTTTCAATCAAATATGGAGTTAAACAGTCATACGGGACGGACTAGGTCACAATCCCCAACGTTGCACGGCCCCACGCTCGTCATCTAGTGTATGTCACCTCAAAATAGCACAACGGTGTGAAATTCGGAGTTTCATACCCTCAGGACAACATTTACAATCATTACTTACCTCTATCCGGTCCAATCTCTAGCCCGCGAAGCCTTTTCCTCTCGTCTCGGCCTCAACTCGGGTCGAATCTGACCAAAAATCAGAATCATGACATCAAAATACGCTAAGGGAACGAAGCCCATGCAAAAATAATGAAATTACGGCACGAATCCTGAAATTAACCAAACCCGGCCCCCGGGCCCACGTCTTGGAATTCGACAAAACTAACATCAATGGAACCCTCATCTTCCCATGAGTTCATGCATATAGAATACTTTAAAATCCGACCACAAATGGCCCCTCAAATCCCTAGAATTAGGTCTCTAATTCCCAAGCCCTAACTTCTAATTTTCAGGCTTATTTTCCACAATTTCCATGATTAATTAGGTAGAAACCAAATTAGGATTGAGTATTAAGTCCATAAATCTTACCTCCAAGTGTTCCTCCTTGATTTCCTCTTCAATCCTCTTCAAAAAGCTCTAAAAACGCACAAAAATGGTGGAACTTAGGCTAAAAGTCGCGGAATAGGCCTTTTAAATCATTCTGCCCAGCTATTCAAAAACTCCCTTAGGGAACGCTGTCAACGCCTCGCGTTCGCGAAGCACAAACATAAGTTGACCAGAATTCCTCTTACGCGTGTAACGACCCATTTTTACAATAGGTCATGAGCGCGCCTGACACCCTTGTCAGGCAAGCCAATTACGGAAACATTTCTAAAATACTTATGTTGCTTTTAATCAAAATAAGTGAAATAAGCACTCAAATTGGAATTTAAACCAGAGGAACTGAATACTGTAATAATATGATTACACAACCCCAAAATGATCGTCTACCAAAGTGTGTGCCAGAACCTGGTGTCACAAGCTACGGGCAACTAGTAGAATATACATCCAAAAGAATACCACACTACCCTACTGTCTGGATCCGATAGACAGAAAATAACAAAAAAAAAAGAAAGACTTCTTCGGCTGCGGATCGACATGGAAGGAAAGCAGCTCACCATAGAAGTCCCAAGCCTGCTCACGAATGCGCACCCGAGAAATAACCGGATCCACCTGCCTTAAACCCTGTACATTTAAGTACAGAAGCGTAGCATGAGTACATAAACAATATGTACCCAGTGAGTATCCCGCCTAATCTCGAAGAAGTAGAGACGAGAGGTCGACTTGATACTCACTAGGGTCAGATAATATTATGAGCATAAGTTTAACAATGAAAATCTTTAATAGGCAGCAGTTACAACAAGGCATATAAGTCATTTTCTCGCTAGGATTCCGATTAATCAATTACTACAGTTACAATTATCAATGCATTTCGGGCCATGAAAAGTAGTACTAACATTTAACAATCTCAGGCAAAGCTATATAAGCATGCGCAAACATGCCGAGGCGACGGCCCGATCCAACAGATTTAAACTGTGCACTTGCCGAGGGTCGACGGCGCGCCTATAGATGCATCTATTCATACCGAGGCGATCGGCCCAATCCACAAATAAGTAGAAATATCAAGTATACACACAAGGCACATCAATAGTCATAAATTCCAAGCAAGACTTCAACAATTATACAAGTACGTTCTTAATCCCTTTTTAAATCTCTAGCATATCCTAGGTGCTCATGTAATAAGATAATATAGGGAGTGATGTAAAATAAGCATGATGTGGGTCCTAAACTACCCGGACCATTAACATAGTAGTAGTTACGCACGGACTCTCGTCACCTAGCGCGTGCGTAGCCCCCGCATTTAGCAGCAATTACTCAATTATTAATCCTATGGGGACAGTTCCCTCTTACAAGGTTAGAAAGGAGACTCACCTTGCTCCAAAGCGCGCTCCCAATATCGAGAACAAGCCCAAGCTCTTATTTCGAAACCGAACGATCACCAACTAGTTAAAATAGGTAAGAACTAGTCAATAAAGGCTTACAAGGTCGAATTCTAACTATTTAAGTAATTTCCCAACCTTTTCCGCAAGTTTATTCCGACCCCGGGCCCACGTGCCCGGATTCCGATATTTTTCGAAGGAAATTGTCCTCTACAACCTAAGGATCAATAATATATAAATTCTAGTCCATTTCATAACAAATTTCATGCTTAAATCTTAATTTTATTAAAACCCTAGGTCTAGCTCTAACCCTTTGATTTTATCTAATTTTTAGTGTTTAATCTACCTAATATACATGTATTTAAACTAATAATGCATGGGAGTAACGTACCTTGAAGTGCTATGTTGAAACCCTCTCTTTGGAAGCCCCCAAATCGCCTAAGTGTGGAGTGAGAAATGAAAAATGGCCTTTGAGTTCGAATTAAATGAACTCTCTGCCCAGCGATTTCCGCTTCTGCGGTGCTAGGACCGCTTCTGCGGAAATGGGCCCGCTTTTGCGGAAATGGCCCAAGAAGCCTGGACCGCTTCTGCGGTCAGGTGCCCGCTTTTGCGGGTCCGCTTCTGCGGATTTTGTGCCGCTTCTGCGAATTTGGCCTGACGCTACAGGGCCGCTTCTGCGGTCGGGGGACCGCTTTTGCGGAACCGCTTCTGCGGTCGGGGGACCGTTTTTGCGGAACCGCTTCTACGGTTATGAAGCCCCATCTGCAGTCTCCCTTGGCCAGGCCCTAGGACTCTTCTGCGATCAAATGACCGCATCTTCGGTCCCGCTTCTGCGGTCCAAGAACCGCAGATGCGGTTATGACAGAAGCAGCAACTTCAGCTATTTCTCAATATTTCTACTTCGCTCGAACCTCGCTCGTTTGACGCTCAGGGCTCCCGAGCCCCGCCAGAACACACCGACAAGTCTCAAATCACGAGGCGGTCCTACTCGAACCCCTGGATCATTCGAAACAACGCTAAATCTTGGAATCACCCCTTAATACCAAATGAATCAAACTATTGAATCTTCAAGTTCTTAATTCTTCTCTAACGGGTCAAAATGCCCTTAAACTGCTCGGATTGACACCAAATTTTACGGGCAAGTCTTAAATGACATTATGGACCTGTACCAAACTTCAGAACCAAAATCCGAGCCCGATACCTAGGGAATCAATGATCACTTAGCTTCTTTAATTCCTTAAAGCTTCAATTAAACAATTTTAGATAAAAAATTCATTACTCGGGCTAGGGACCTCGGAATTCGATTTCGGACACACGCCCAGGTCCCATATTTTCCCACGGACCCTCAAAAATTGTCAAATCACGAATTCGAGTCCGCTTTCCCAAAATGTTGACCGAAGTCAAACTTGGTCTTTTAAGAAAGTCCTAAAGAAGCAAATGAGCATATTTTACTCAAAACCCTTCCAATTCCCAAACCAATCGCCCCCCACAAGTCGTAAATTAGTTAAAGCAAGTACGGGAGGCTTTCTTTAGGGGAACGGGGTTCTAAAAGGAAAAACGACCGGTCAGGTCGTTACATTCTCCACCTCTTAAACAAACGTTCGTCCTCGAACGGACATAGAAAAGTACCTGGACTATTGAATAAGTGGGGATATCTGCTCCGCATGTCCTCCTCAGACTCCCAGGTCGCCTCCTCGACCAGTTGGCCCCTCCACTGGATTCTCATCTCAGAAATCTTCTTGGACCTCAGCTGGCGATCCTGTCTATCAATAATAGCAACTGGCTCCTCCTCATAGCCCAAGCTCTCATCTAGCTGAATGGTGCTGAAGTCCAACACGTAGGATAGGTCGGCCTGATACTTCCAAAGGATCAAAACATGAAAGACTGGGTGAACTCTCGATAAACTAGGGGGTAACGCAAGCTCATAAGCAACCTCCCCAACTCGCCTCAACACCTCAAAGGGGCCAATAAACCTTGGGCTCAACTTTCCCTTCTTCCCGAACCTCATAATGCCCTTCATGGGCGAGACTTTCAAGAGAACCTTCTCACCAACCATAAATGATACATCCCGCACCTTCTGATCCGCATGGCTCTTTTGCCTGGACTGAGCTGTGCAAAGCCTCTCGTGAATCACCTTTACCTTATCCAAGGCATCCTGTACCAAATCTGTACCAAGTAACTTAGCCTTGCCAGGCTCAAACCACCCGATGGGAGAACGACAACGTCGACCATATAAAGCCTCATATGGGGCCATCTCTATGCTGGACTGATAGCTGTTGTTGTATGCGAACTCTGCTAGAGGCAAGAACTGATCCCACTGCCCTCCAAAACCAATCGCACATGCTCTAAGCATATCCTCCAAAATCTGCACCGTCCGCTCCGACTGTCCGTCGGTCTAAGGATGGAATGCTGTACTAAGCTCTACACGAGTCCCCAACTCACTCTGCACGGCTCTCCAGAAAGGGAAGTGAACTGAGGGCCTCTGTCTGATATGATGGACACCGGCACACCATGCAATCGGACTATCTCCCGAATATAGATCTGAGCATACCTCTCTACTGTATAAGTAGTCGCCGCTGGAATGAAATGGGTCGACTTGGTCAATCTATCCACAATGACCCACACCGAATCAACCTTCTGCAAAGTCCGCGGTAACCCAACTACAAAATCCATGGTAATGCGCTCCCACTTCCACGCTGGTATAGGCATCCACTGAAGTAGGCCGCCTGGTCTCTGATGTTCATACTTGACCTGCTGGCAATTCAAACACTTAGTCACATACTTCACTATGTCCTTCTTCATCCCCCGCCACCAGTAGTGCTGCCTCAAATCACGATGCATCTTCGTAACTCCCGGGTGAATGGAATACCTCGAACTGTGGGCCTCTTCTAGAATCCTCTCCCTGAGACCATCAACATTAGGAACACATAGACGGCCCTGGAGCCGCAGCACACCATCCTCGCCAATAGAAACCTCCTTGGCACCTCCCTGAAGTACCGTCTCTCTGAGGACTGCCAAATGTGGATCATCGAACTGCCGGCCCTTGATCTCCCCCAATAACGAAGACTGGGCGACCACACACGCTAGAGCTCGGCCGGGCTCTGAAATATCCAACCTCACAAGCCTGTTAGCCAAGGACTGAATGTCCAAGGCTAGTGGCCTCTCCTCTGCTGGAATGAATGCTAGGCTACCCATACTCTCCGCCTTTCTGCTCAAGGCATCCGCGACCACATTCGCTTTGCCCAGATGATAAAGAATGGTAATGTCATAATCCTTCAGCAACTCAAGCCACCTGCGCTGCCTCAAATTGAGATCCCTCTGCTTGAACAAATGCTGTAAGCTGCGGTGGTCGGTGTAAACCTCACAAGGCACCCCATACAAATAGTGCCTCCATATCTTAAGAGCATGAACAATCGCTGCCAACTCCAAATCGTGCACAGGGTAATTTTTCTCGTGAATCTTCAGCTGACGCGAGGCATATGCAATAACTCGCCCCTCCTACATCAGCACACATCCCAAACCAACGCGTGAGGCGTCGCAATATACAGTATACATCCCCGAGCCGAAAGGCAATACAAGAACTGGTGCCGTAGTCAAAGCTGTCTTGAGCTTCTGGAAGCTCTCCTCACAATCATCGGACCAAATGAATGGGGCACCCTTCTGGGTCAGTCTAGTCAAGGGTGATGCAATAGATGAAAAGCCCTGCACGAACCGCCGGTAATAACCTGCTAATCCCAGGAAACTCCTGATCTCGGTCACTGAAGTGGGACGTGGCCAACTCTGAACTGCCTCAATCTTCTTGGGATCAACCTTAATACCCTCTCCGGACACAATATGCCCCAAGAATGCCACTGACTCAAGCCAAAACTCACACTTGGAGAACTTAGCATACAGCTGCTGCTCTCGCAAGGTCTGAAGCACTACTCTCAAATGCTGCTCGTGCTCTCCCAGGCTACGCGAGTATATCAAGATGTCGTCAATGAAGACGATGACAAAGGAATCAATATAAGGCCTGAATACCCTGTTCATCAGATCCATAAATGCTGCTGGCGCATTGGTCAAGCCAAAGGACATCACTAGAAACTCATAATGGCCATATCTAGTCCGGAATGCAGTCTTCGGAACATCCGAGTCCCGAATCTTCAGCTGATGATATCCTGACCTCAGGTCAATCTTAGAGAACACCCTCGCACCCTGCAGCTGGTCGAACAAATCATCAATACGAGGCAACGAGTACTTGTTCTTGATGGTGACCTTGTTCAACTGGCGGTAATCAATGCACATCCGCATGGTCCCATCCTTCTTCTTCACAAATAGCACTGGTGCGCCCCAAGG
>NC_031991.1:9060724-9228501 GCF_001879085.1 Nicotiana attenuata
ATCGTCTACCAAAGTGTGTGCCAGAACCTGGTGTCACAAGCTACGGGCAATTAGTAGAATATACATCCAAAAGAATACCACACTACCCTACTGTCTCGATCCAAATAGACAGAAAATAACAATATAAAAGAAAAACTTCTTCGGCTGCAGATCGACATGGAAGGGAAGCAGCTCACCATAGAAGTCCCAAGCCTGCTCACGAATGCACACCAGAGAAATAACTGGATCCACCTGCCTCAGACCCTGTACATTTAAGTACAAAAGCGTAGCATGAGTACATAAACAATATGTACCCAGTGAGTATCCCACCTAATCTCGAAGAAATAGAGACGAGAGGTCAACTTGATACTCACTAGGGTCAGATAATATTATAAGTATAAGTTTAACAATGAAAATCTTTAATAGGCAGCAGTTACAACAAGGCATATAAGTCATATTCTCGCTAGGATTCCGATTAATCAATTACTACAGTTATAATTATCAATGCATTTCGGGCCATGAAAAGCAGTACTAGCATTTAACAATCTCAGGCAAAGCTATATAAGCATGCGCAAATATGCTGAGGCGACGACCCGATCCAACAGAAATAAACTGTGCACTTGCCGAGGGTCGACGGCGTGCCTATAGATGCATCTATTCATACCGAGGCGATCGGCCCGGTCCACAAATAAGTAGAAATATCAAGTATACACACAAGGCACATCAATAGTCATAAATTCCAAGCAAGACTTCAACAATTATACAAGTACGTTCTTAATCCCTTTTTAAATCTCTAGCATATCCTAGGTGCTCTACCCGGACCATTAACATAGCAGTAGGTACGCACGGACTCTCGTCACCTAGCGTGTGCGTAGCCCCCACATTTAGCAACAATTACACGATTATTAATCCTATGGGGACAGTTCCCTCTTATAATATTAAAAAGGAGACTCACCTCGCTCCAAAGCGCGCTCCCAATATCGAGAACAAGCCCAAGCTCTTATTTCGAAGCCGAACGATCACAAACTAGTTAAAATAGGTAAGAACTAGTCAATAAAGGCTTAAAAGGTCGAATTCTAACTATTTAAGTAATTTCTCAACCTTTTCCACAAGTTTACTAAATTCCGACCCCGGGCCCACGTGCCCGGATTCCAATATTTTCGAAGAAAATTGTTCTCTACAACCTAAGGATCAATAATATATAAATTCTAGTCCATTTCATAACAAATTTCATGCTTAAATCTTAATTTTATTAAAACCCTAGGTCTAGATCTAACCCTTTGATTTTATCTAATTTTTAGTGTTTAATCTACCTAATATACATGTATTTAAACTAATAATGAATGGGAGTAACTTACCTTGAAGTGCTATGATGAAACCCTCTCTTTGGAAGCCCCCAAATCGCCTAAGTGTGGAGTGAGAAATGAAAAAAGGCCTTTGAGTTCGAATTAAATGAACTCTCTGCCCAGCGATTTCCGCTTCTGCGGTGCTAGGACCGCTTCTGCGGAAACCGCTTCTGCGGAAATAGGCCCGCTTTTGCAGAAATGGCACAAGAAGCCTGGACCGCTTCTGCGGTCAGGTGCCCGCTTTTGCGCGTCCGCTTCTGCGGATTTTGTGCCGCTTCGGCGGATTTGGCCTGAGGCTATAGGGCCGCTTCTGCGGTTGGGGGACCACTTTTGCGGAACCGCTTCTGCAGTTATGAAGCCGCATCTGCGGTCTCCCTTGGCCAGGCCCTAGGACGCTTCTGCGATCAAATGACCGCATCTGCAGTCCCGCTTCTGCGGTCCAAGAACCGCAGATGCGGTTATCACAGAAGCAGCAACTTCAGCTATTTCTCAATTTTTCTACTTCGCTCGAACCTCGCTCGTTTGACGCTCGGGGCTCCCGAGACCCGCCCGAACACACCGACAAGTCTGAAATCACGAGACGGACCTACTCGAACCCTCGGATCACTGAAAACAACGCTAAATCTTGGAATCACCCCCTAAAACCAAATGAATCAAACTATTGAATCTTCAAGTTCTTAATTCTCCTCTAACGGGTCAAAACGCCCTTAAACTACTCGGATTGATACCAAATTTTACGGGCAAGTCTTAAATGACATTACGGACCTGTACCAAGCTTCGGAACCAAAATCCGAGCCCGATACCTAGGAAATCAATGATTACTTAGCTTCTTTAATTCCTTAAAGCTTCAATTAAATAATTTTAGATAAAAAAATTCATTACTCGGGCTAGGGACCTCGGAATTCGATTCCGGATACACGCCCAGGTCCCATATTTTCCCACGGACCCTCAGAAATTGTCAAATCACGAATCCGGGTCCGTTTTCCCAAAATGTTGACCGAAGTCAAACTTGATCTTTTAAGAAAGTCTTAAAGAAGCAAATGAGCATATTTTACTCAAATCCTTTCCAATTCCCGAACCAATCGCCCCCCGCAAGTGGTAAATTAGTTAAAGCAAGTACGGGAGGCTTTGTTTAGGGGAACGGAATTCTAAAAGGCAAAACGACCGGTCGGGTCGTTACATTAAATGTATGCAAAAGTAATATTACCGCTAAGGAATTATTATAAATGTGTGGCTGCTTTAACCAACATTCTTCCTTTTGCAGCATTAACAATAAAACAACATACAACCTCCACCCAATAGATTTTGGGCCCTAAACTCTGCTATAAATTAACAAAACTAAGCTTCAAACAGATAGAGAAGACAAGAGACTGAGAGGTTGTCGATTCACATCAAGATATAGCAGTGACAATGTTATTGTATGGAGTAGATGACAACAGGTTAACTCATAACCTTTAAAAAATAGAAAGTAAAAAAACATCCGGCTCTTTTACCCTATTTCCTTTTGTAGGTCTTTCTTCTTTAAGATAAGAAAATTTTTTTAACTAGAAACGAGCATACATCCTACTTTAGTAAGATACAAGCCAATTAAGATTGTATACGATTTTACCATACTAATCTCATCTTGTAACAGCCCAATTTTACCCAAGCAAAACATACTTCTTTGAAAATGGTTGAACAAGTTTGCCTCTTTTACCTTCGTTGAGTTTTAAACAAATAAAGAGACTAAACGAGGAGTACAAAATTGTAGTAATCTCATGTTGTTACCTTCTTGATTCTCATATCACTTAGGCAGAAAAACAAAATAATATCACTCCAAATGATACTTCAGTCAATTACATAAGAACAATCCAATCATTCGACCAACACTATCTCACATCTCTATTTGTGCATATAGCAGTAGACGACCAAAAATATCTACTCCATACACAAATCTTAATTGTCAGCAAATTTTCAACCCCCTAACCAAAAATTAATCTTTTCAAACAAAAATTATTAGAAAAAAAGAAGGTAAGGAAGAAAGAATCAACAAGAAACAAGAAAATCCAGTATACTTTTTTCCTTATTATCAATCAATATAGCTACAGAGAATAAAATAAACAACAAAGAATAAAATAAGCAACAAAGAATTAAAATAAGAACCTGTTGGGACAAAAGGAGTCTTGGACAAGAGAAACATAAGCCATAAGAGAATTCAATTTGGGTCAGTGGAGGAAAACCCAGTTGGTAAAATCGGAGAGTAAAGAGCTAGCGTTGGAGAAAGAGGCTATCTCATTGATCGAGAAGGAGAAGAGATGGTAATATCTGATATTTGGGTATTTCGATATTTACGAAGAAGCGCCTATAGAATAAGGGATTTTGGGTGTTTTTGGGGCTAAAAAGAAAATAACAAAATTAGGCCACTTAAAAAAAATATGGGACCGATAGGGTTTAATGAAATTTAGGGAGGGCAAACGAGGTGGGAAACATTGACCGTCGCTACAGGATATTTTTTCAGATAACCGTTACCACCTACTGACACGGTTACGCCAACCGTCACAATAGATAACTGTATAGCAACGGTTATTCTGATAAGGCAACGGTTTATTTTAATAAGTGTCCTAATAGGTTAAACGGTCTATAGGAACGGTTATAAACGTTGCCATAGGTTTTCTATGGCAACGGTCCAGTAACCGTTGCTAACTAACTGTTGCCATAGGCTCATTTTTCAGTAGTGAATAGTCATGTAAAAGAATGCGTGAGAAAGTTGTAGGTGCATGGTTATGAGTCTAAGTGGGAGATTGTTGGGGCATCTACTATTAACCATGCGTTTAGATATAGTATATTATGACAATTGTCATGGTTAAAAGTCTAAGTGGGAGATTGTTGGGATATATACTATTAACCGTAGATTTGGTTTAGATATAGTATTTAATATGATATAATTGTTCATTCAATTTTAATAAAGTTTTAAATAGATCATATATTAGTCTGCGTCCTTTGCTTATATAGTAGATGATTTAGTGTATAGAGTTTAGCTTGTACACGGAATATTAAATCATCGGTTCTTATAAGTATGAAGTTTGAGTTCACAATCTAATGATGGAATTGGACAAACCATCAGGAATGATTGTAGCACAAGATTAAATATGATTTATCTTGATTATGGGAATGGTTTAATTCCAACTTCTTGAGCTAGTACATTTTGTATGTATTGAACGGACAAAGAAGAGATAAGTATTTTATACTGACTTAATAAAATAAAATCTCTAGCCATTAAATGTACTTATACTTTTAATCTTGATATAATTATTATTAGATGTGTACATTATTATTGTTTTGATTTATTAAAAGGCGAGATTCTTTCGGGGTCAATATGCCTGGTAAATTGGATAATAGTAATTACATTGGCGAAGTAATAGTTAGTTGATGGAATCCATGTCTCGGTTTAGAGATTGATGATACACCTTTATGAAAGCTTATAAGTTTTCATGTGTAAACCGGGCCGGTGAATTTTGTATCCGACACATGAAATAAGTTAAGCGAAAGTCTAAAGAAAATAATCAATAAATTAAATCGTCAGTAATTTAATTTAATTGATTAGTATCTTAATCTTAACATGGGGAGTTAAATAAGATTTAATGGATGAATTTCGAAATTGAATAAGGAGAGAAATTATGAATTTTTAGTGGAATAATTCGTAATTAATTATGGTAGATATTAATTTCGAAAATAAATTAGTTTCATAATTGGAGGCCTTGTTAATTAAATTCTGTGGTCCCTGCTGTGCCTAAATAATAGGAAANACTTAAAAGTTCGGGTTTTTTGGAACCTTCAAGTTTGACGGTCCGATTTACAAAACTAATCATAGATAGTGAACGTCGGTGGGGAAGTCGGGTAACCGGATTTTGGTTGAACCTCGGGTTTGACCACGTGGCCCGGGGGCATTTTGGGAACTTTTGAGTAAAACTTTGGGAAATTCATTTTCATGCATTCAAATTGATTCGATTAGCATTTGTTGATACATTCAAGTAATTTGTGACTAAATTCGAGCGGTTTGGTGGTGAATTCGAAGGGTAAAGCTATACTAGAGGCTTGAGTTGAGTTTGGAGCATTCGAGGTAAGTGTTTGGTTTAACCCTAGCTTGAGGGAATAGGAGTAGAGTCTTATTTGTTAATTGCTATTTGTCGAGTACGGTGTATAGGCATGGTGACGAATATCTATACACTGGTGTCGAGCATGACCGTGAGTCCTAATTTGCTAAATTATCGAATTTGTAATGGTTATTTATGAGGAATTGGTTGGAAATCTTTAACACTGAGCCAGTAATTGTTGAGACTAAGTGTGGATTTAATTGTGTTAAGTAGAGATTGAATGAGTTTGGTTATAGCTGGATCTCCCTTGCCGGAATAGCTTATTATATTACATTGCTCCCTTGCCGAGATAGTTATTATAACATCTTTCTCCCTTGCCGGGATTATGTTGTGCATTGCGTTGAAAGAAATGGGATCATGTGGCACGCCGACCATGAGATATTATGAAATTGGATCGTGTGGCACGCCGACCACGAGTTATTATGAAATGGGATCGTGTGGCACGCCGACCACGAGTTATTATGAAATGGGAACGTGTGGCACGCCGACCACATGATATTATTGTAATGGGAGCGTGTGGTATGCCTACCACATGATAAAAGGAAATGGGATCGTGTTGCACGCCTGCAATGAGAGGAAATTGAAATAAGTGAAAGTGGTTTGTTTTTCCTTTATTCTGTGTTAGAAGAAATCAGATGTAGTTCTCTTGTTATTCCTGATATTCCGTTTATCTGCTTCCCCATAAGCATGTTTTCCCCCTCCCAGCTTTAATTGCTTACTTTCCGCTATTATTTTGTTGTACTTGTATATATATATCTGCACAGGTTTATCTGGTAGTCTGGTCTAGCCTCGTCACTACTTCGTCGGGGTTAGGCTAGGCACTTACCAGCACATGGGGTCGGTTGTGCTGATGCTACACTCTGTGCATCTTTTTGCATAGATCACAGTACCGGAGCAGCAGCTTTTGGACAGCAGTAGGAGCATTTGGGAGCTGACTTCCGTCCAGAGATCCCGAGGTAGCCTTGCTGACGTCCGCATGGCCCGGAGTCTCTTCTATCCTTACTTTAGTTTGTTATCCTTTGTACCGGAACAAACAGAACTATGTTTTTATTCAGACTTTGTATTTAGCATTCTCTAGACGTTCGTGAGTCTGTGACTCCAGTTCTTGAGTAGAGTTGTATTGAACTTCCGCATTGTTTTTCGTTTATTTATGTTTAAGACTTCCGCTTTTATATTAAATGCTTCGTTAGTTTTATTAATGTCAAGGTTTGCTAAAAGAGATAATAAATAGTTGGCTTGCCTAGCTCCTAATAGTAGGCGCCATCACGACTCCCGAGGGTGGGAAATTCGGGTCGTGACATTGTACTAGTACATTTTGTATGTATTGAACGGACCAATTAGAGATAAGTATTTTATACTGACTTAATAAAATAAACTCTCTAGCCATTAAATGTACTTATACTCTTAATCTTGATATAATTATTATTAGTTGTGCATATTATTATTATTTTGATTTATTAAAAGGCGAGATTCTTTCGTGGGTCAATATGCCTGGTAAATTGGATAATAATAATGTACATTGGCGAAGTAATAGTTAGTAGATGGAATCCATGTCTCGGTTTAGAGATTGATGATACACCTTTATGAAAGCTTATAAGTTTTCATGTGTAAACCGGGCCGGTGAATTTTGTATCCGACACATGAAATAAGTTAAGCGAAAGTCTAAAGAAAATAATCAATAAATTAAATCGTCAGTAATTTAATTTAATTGATTAGTATCTTAATCTTAACATGGGGAGTTAAATAAGATTTAATGGATGAATTTCGAAATTGAATAAGGAGAGAAATTATGAATTTTTAGTGGAATAATTCGTAATTAATTATGGTAGATATTAATTTCGAAAATTAGAAATTAGTTTCATAATTGGAGCCTTGTTAATTAAATTCGGCGGTCCCTGCTGTGCCTAAATAATAGGAAATAATGGAATCCTTTTTCTGGTGGAAAGAAAAACCTAACAGGTTTTCGAAAAGGGTTTTAACCCTTAAAACTTGTGCTATAAATACATAAGGTTTACCACCTAGAGAGGGAGAGGGAGAGTGGCCGAATTTTTCAGCTATTTTCTTAGAAAATTTCGTCCACACGAAATTACTATTTCCGGGTATTATTTGGGTAACACAGTAGAAGACCGTGAAACGTTCGAAGATCGTGATCGTGCGGGGGGTGGAGAATTCATTGAGTTGCTGTGAAATTGGAGGCTCACGTGATAAAGGAGTTTTGTTCACGCTTCAAGAGGTAACCCGTGAAATCCGTTTATGCTAGTTGTCTAGATTACATGTGATTTTGATATTGGGATTGCTTCCGCTGCTTATTATAATCCATCAATGGGAACGAGAGATCATGAATGCACCAAGTTTATCTCTAAAGAAAAAGAGTTAATTTACTATGCAAAGCCACTTTTTTTTAATAATTGCACAAAAACTTATACAAATGTGGAATCGCCTAACCTTCTTTTGTCCTATATATGCACCTCTAATGATGATTAGTACTTTTTCTAATACACCTGTATTAATTAATAAGCATTTCATTCAACTTCAGCTATGTATTACTTTGTCGTTTTATTAATAATATAGTTTAAACTATATATGCTAGCTGGCTACACATAAGCAATGATGGAAAATATATGAATGTGACTTGAATTGATCTAATTTAGAGAACCTAACTTTGTGGTCGTGGATACAAATGGTAGACCACAGTGCTTAGGTGCTAACGAACAAACTTGGAATCATTGACAATTTGCAAGCCAAAGTTAAACATCATTGTGGTATGTGAGCCCAAAAGTTTGTCAAAATAAATACTTCATCTTTGTTTTCTTAAACTCTGTGTCGAGTCAAACTACCTCATCTAAATTAAAATGAAGGGAGTATATAAACGTGTGAGAAATAGAGTTTTAGAGCAAAACCAAATGGAGCAAATACCCAAAAATATCTAAAGTTTTTCTTTTAATTAGAAGTATTCAGAGGTTTCTTATTCTTTTATCTCAATTTAATCAATGTACGAGAAGCGAGTAGCATTGTAGTGTAACAGTAATAGCATATTGAACATCGCTAGAATTTAGCACAAATATATTCTAGTAACACTCAGTACAAATGATACGAAGACTAGCCTTTATTGTGACCAGAAGTCATCAATTTTCTCATTTGCTATTCTTTCTCAATATATCATATAACGGTGTTTGAAAACCCGAAGTTTAAGAAAAACAAATATTTGGCACATAAACCAATTTATGTGACATATCGAAGATGTCACAACCACCTTGTGGTTTGTAATATATCATATTATTTCTATAAGTCATTTAGAGTAAAATAAAAAAAGTTCTAACTAAAGATCTATTATATTAAAATATTAAATATGTCTGTTTACCCTTAGAATTGAGCAACAATTAAATTTGTACGCGGTATAAAGGACACGTGATTTAATCTGATACGAATGATCTAAGAACAACAAATAATAAAATTAGAGAGAGAATAAACGATCAAACCAATCGCGATGGAAACCTGATTTTAAGTTGGACACTGAAACTGGCTCCGATCAAGCCTTCAACAGTGTGTTAAAATGAACTTTTATAGCTTTGATGTGCGTGTCAACAGTGTGTTAAAATAAAAAAGTTCTCATAGTAGAATGTCAATCCTAGTATAAGTCTAAATAGGGTAAAAATCTTCTTTTTTTCGGTATATGTCAAACCGCAGTTGATATCGGACGGGATTTGCGCCGTAATATCCGGTTGAGGGCAAATATTGCGGCTCCCTACTTGTCATGCTCAACCGTTTCTCTTTTTCCCGTGGTCTGGAAACTTTACTTGGTCTGGATCTGTTGTTTAGTCGTGCCTGATCCCAGATGCATCGTTCATCCCTCCCGAGCTCCGACACAAGGGACCCTTCAGCTTCGATTGAAGTTGCATCGCATCGTGCTTCCCTCTCGTTTCTTTATTGGGGAATCAGAGATAATATTGTCCCCAATTTTACCCATACACAGGTAGTCCCCTCACCTTTCGGAGAGCAGATTTATCGAAGTGACGAGGAGTGATTAATTGAACCCGGTTCCTTTTTCGGTACGCTACAATCGAGTTGACGGATCAGTGAAACGTCCCATCAGTCGTGTCGGACTTCGGACACGCCTCAACCGCCGGTTGACCTCCCTCGAATGCGAAACATCACGCATTAATTACCTATTCTCTATAAAAGCTTCAGTCCTTTTTTCACCTTTTTACTTTCCGATTCCAGAACTCCTCAATTTACCCCGAACTTTTCACTTGCTTTTAACCCCTTCAAATCATCATACATTGTTCTTCATATCTTCATATCGTCATCTTCCCATCTTCAAATATTCATACTTCATCCTTGAACATTTAAGTTTGACCTCCAAATCTTCATCCTCATCTTCAAATCTTCATATTCGCCTTTGTACATTCATATTTCGCAAAACTCGATGGTGAAGACTTTGAAATCTGTACCCCAACAGGCCGTCCCTACAACTTCTAACCCAGCCACGTATGCTGAGGTGGCCTACCTGAAGTGGCCCCAGAACCTCCTCTAATGAACTTCATCCCCGGAGGCTGCTCTATAGAAAACGACTTCAAGGTCAAGAAAGCTTCCAATCAAGGGGATCGAGGCGAGGAGATATGGAGGTACATATGCTCCATCACCAAGGACACGCTTCTTATTTTCGGGAGGACTGCAAATGAGAGGGAAAAAAAGTGGTCGTCCTCGATCCTAAATAGGACATCACAACACATGTGAAGGGGTATCTAAGTGCTAACACATACCCCTTTACACTTGACCCAATGGATCCCATAGTCCTCGACTTTTGCAAGAGGTACGAGGTCTGCCTCGGGCAGATTAACCCATCCTTTAGGAGGATGGTGATCCTCCTCCGCCACTTTGTCAATAATACTGAGGCACCCCAATTTACCATCGACCATCTGCTTCGTCTTTACAATCCCTAAATCATCCGAAGGGGATTGATCAAGCTCGTTCGTTGGGCAAAGAAATCTTCATTCTCAAGCATTGACGAAGATAGGGATCGAGGGTGGACCGAGGATCTCATTCCCTCCGAGTTCCTGCCGTTCCCTAAAAAGTGGAACCCAGCTCGTAAGTTCCTCTCCCTTTTGAGTATTTAGAATTTCTTTTGGATTCTTGTTCTTCTTTTTCATTTCTTGGTTCTACCATCGTGCAGCGGTTGCCCGAGTCCCCAATGCAGTTCCCCATTTCAAAGAGTTGGTTGAGGGGATCTGCACACAGCTGTCATATTTCGAGCGCGAATGGCGCAAACTCTCAAAGGGAAAATAGGAGACACGTTCCTATGGTGAGTGCTCTTGCCGACCAAGTTTACATTCATATTCAATTGTCATTTTCACTAAGTCCCTCTCTTTTTTTCATAGATGCCTAAGAACACTGAGCTCCGGGCATTGGGCGAGGACGTGGATTCGTCCTCACCCGATATACCCTCCACTTCGAGATAGCCTGAGGCTGCTATGAAGAAGGAGGAGAAAAAAAGAAGAAAGAGGAAGTCTTTAGGTTCCACGGACGCCGAGGCCAAGAAGAAGAGGGTAGAGGTCCATGCCCGGAAAAGTAACAAGAAGATTACCCGGGCCAGGGTACCGGACCCCGAATCTCTTTACCGGCTCAGGGACTATCCTGAAGATAACGACCCGGAGTTCCTTGCCCATGGACCGGCCGTTAATGAAGAAGAGCGGGCAGCAACCAAGGGAAGTGACCGAGAGGTCGACCCCTCTTTCGCTCGGGAGCCCGAAGGAAAACCAGTGGCTCCGGCCTCCCGAGAAGCTACTCCTTCTCCGAGGGAAGCCTCCAGTGTCATTGACATCATGGAATTGCCATCCCACATAGAGTCTTTATTCTACAAGGCTCATGCCATAAAAGAGAAACCAAACGAGACATCGCGGGCCGCAGACGAGGCCCTCAACCTGTTTTGTGAGGGCGTGGACATCGGCGCATTAGAGGATTACTCCGGGTTCGGTAACCTAAGAACTTGAAAAAAGATGTTCCGTCGGAAGCAGGTGGGCTGAGCTCGAGCCCGAAGCTGGTGAAGCAATTCCTTGTTCTGAGCGTGGATCCCGATTGCAAAAGAACAATTGTGTTTATGATCCCGATGGATACTCGTGTTACGCCCCACAATATTACGTCGATATTACGTCCCACAATATTATACTAAGATGATGCTACGCTTCGCAGTATTAAATTACGACGATGTTGCACCCTGTAGTATTGTACGTTGAATTTGTCGTAAGGTAATTGACATTAGTCCAAGGAAAAAAATTATTTGGAGATTATAAGGATTATGCTATTTTTAAACAAATGATGAGTAAATTCGTGATGGTGAGAGCGGAGGCAATTCAAAGAAAATAAATTTTTCGTCCAAGTTTGGCATATTGGGATAAAATACGGGCCGACCGTTAATACCCAATATTTATGGACTAGTGCCATACAAGGTAGTACATGACCATGATAGTAAGATGTATAAAGTATATTAAAAATGACTAGTATTTTAAGTAGTTGAGATAATTATTAATTATGTAAATAAATAATTAATTATTGGGTAATTAATTAAAGAGTGGGATAAGATTTTACCCCTCCCCAACGTGACAATCATCCAATTGCAATTAATGAATAAGTGTTCAAGGTTGCAAGGTGTCACACTTTGAGAAAGAAGTGTGACACCAAGCTAGTCATGTGGGGGCACCTAATAACTAAAGACAACATTTCAAATTCAATGTTATCTTCAAAAGCTCTTAAAGAAAGCACCTAGTAATGTTGTTTCTAACAAAAATTCATCCAAGATTTCTTACCCTCCTCATAATATTATCTCTAAAAGGGACGTTCTTTTTAAATATCATTTCTTACCTCTTAAGGAAGATCATTTTCCAACAAAGATTATTTTCAAAAAAGAAGAAAAGCAACGTTATTGTGTTGGGTATTTCATACATATTGTTCCCTACTCCGATCTCGTTGTTACATGTTTCGTCACGGTTGGCGTGTGCTAGAAGGATTGTCAAACAAAAAAATTGGTCCAGGTATGTTAAGACTATCCCTTTTTTCTTTTTGGCATGATCCATGCGATACAAACGAAACGAGCAAATGCATAACTACCATTAATGAATCTATTCATAAAAATACTAGAGATGCCTATGTTCTTGATTCATCAGCAAGAAAGCTTAATTAGCAAAATTATGAAATGCAAGAAAGTTTGACTCTGTAGGAATAGCACGATAGTTGTCTTCGGACGACCAGAGACCTTCAATCCTTTCATGGAGTAAATTTGTACTAGTTAATAAGTTTAAAATTTGTTGATGTCTCAAAAAGTTATGAAGGTGCTTTGGTAGTATCAATTGCTTTGTCAAAAGGTTGTGCATTGAACCACTGCTTCATGTAGCACGAGACGAATATTGAAGTAATACACACTTGAATACAGAATGCTGTTGTTATAAGATAGCAAAACTATAATACAAGGAACTAAGAATAAACAGAAAGGAACCTCAACCTAACAGAATTACAGAATTCGAAAAGACAACTAATGAATTGGAGCGGTCATACAAAAAGGTTAAAACTTTATCACTTCAGTCAACAGAAAATACTACTATCTTCATCTCATTCATCCCCTTCTGTTCCTAGTTTCCATGTGCTCTCATAGAAGTACTAGAAGTGCTTATGTTCTTGACTCTCCATGTGTCCTATTATTCTATCATCTGTTCATGGTTCTCAGAAAAATACGTAATTTGAAAAAAAAATTTACTTCATGATATTAATGAGAGGCATAATGGTCTTATGACGTTCGAGAAATTTTATTAACGTATTTCATATGCATTTATACATTTCCATTGACTCGTGACCAAGATGACGTTATATATGCGTATGTTATGTATATATATGTATATGAGATATGGGAAAGGTTATGGAGTTATATACGCACCACCACCTGATCAGCTGGTATACGTTGATGATTTTGCCCACAGTGGCCGAGATGATATGATGGGATGCCCTCAGAGGCCTGATGATGTTATGAAACATGTACCTATGCATGACATGACATTCATACGCATATGCATGATATTATAATTATTTCATGATTTACAGAGTTATCCAGACTTACAGGTTGAGTCATTTACTCTATATTTCTTCCATGTCTGTTATGTACTTATTTATGTTCCTTACATACTCGGTACATTATTCGTACCGATATCCCTTTTGCCTTGGGACGCTGTGTTTCATGCCCGCAGGTTCCGATAGACAGGTCGAGAGTCCTCCAAGTAAGTCATCAGATCTGCGGAAGATGTTGGCGCGCTCCATTTGCTCCAGAGTTGCTTGTTTGGTCACTATGATTTAGACGTGTATTGTTTGGTATGACGGGGTCCCGCCTCGACCTTTGTGATAAGTATGTACTCTTAGAGCTTGTAGACAAGATGTCATGTATACGAATGCTTGTATGGCCTTGCCGGCCTATGTTTTGAGTTCACCAATGATCATGTTGGCCTTATAGGCCCGTATGTCACATGTATAAGTTTTTATGTCAGGATTGGTCTGACTATATTGATTATTCCCTTATGTTTATTCTGGTCAGCCCATGACGGCCTGTTTGGCCCATCTTCCAACGAAAGCACAATATGAAAGATATGTCATGCTGGTACTCGGTTGAGTAAGGTACCGGGTGCTCGTTGCGGCCCATAGGTTTGGGTCGTGACAACTCGGGTGTTGTCCGGATCAGTTGGAATGGTCAATTATCTTTGCGGCTTGGTGATCGAAGAGGATCAGGCGAAGATTAATGAGGTGAGCGGACCAAGCCTTATCAATGAGGCACAACAGGCGCTGAACAAAGTATGATTCTCTTTCTTTGTGACCTTTGTGTAGCTCATTTAACCTTGGCATTACTTCATGATCTCATCAATTTGTTTTTTAGGCCCCAGTGCTTCATTATGAAAGCTTCATTTGGTCTCAGATGGAAGTGATCCAGCTTGATTTCGAGCTCAAGGAGAATATTCGACAGAAGGACATGTACAAAGCTCTTAGCGAGCAAAGAGACGAGGCCCTAAAGGACCTTCCCATTCTCCAAGCTGAGGTGGAAAAAGCTCAAAACGAGGCCTTATCGGTGAAATGGGAGCATGTTGTACTAGTCGAGAAGGTATGGATATTTGAGATTAATAACAAGAGATTAAGCGTAGTAGCTAACGCAGCAACCTCGCAGGTCCAAGAGAAGATAGACCTGATCGACCAGCTTCGGGCCAGGATGAACAAGCTCAAAGCTTTGGCCGAGATGTTTAGGAGCACGATGGACCTCTTGGCCTCGAAAAAGGAGGCACAAAAGAGGAGTTGGCATCGGTCAAGGACCAGCTCAGGGTGATGAAGGATAAGGTCGACAAGTGGTCTTGGCTAAATGATGAGGTTCAAGCAAAACTGGGTTCGACTGTTTCTAAATGGGACGACCTCGGCTGGGAGTTACCGCGTTGAAGCCCAAGTTAGAGGCAACTTCGACTGATTCCTTTGAGGTCGAGGAGATGTTGGCCCAATACAAAACCAACGTGGAAATAGTCGAGGCCCGCTTGATAATAAAGGCCGAGTACATAAAGTGGCTATCCCGGAGGGAGACCATCGAGGAGATTCACGCCAGGGGTTCGATCTATCGGCCGAGATTAAAGAGGCCAAGAGCCTCGAGGTTGAGGCTGAGGCTGAGGCTAAAGATATATATGAGCCCGAGGGTTCTAGTACTGAATCGGGCTCTGGTGAAGACTAGGTGGAGATGCCTTAGTTTATTTTTGTTTTATTTTGTACATTTTATTTATTTATTTTGAGGCCTGTTTTTTGTGCCTTTCTAAATATTTTTGGAATATATATAAAATTTCCCCTTCAGCTATACTCTGTCTTTTACTTTTCATTATCCATTTGCAACTCTTTATTTGAAGAATGTCATTAGTGCCTTAGCATAAAATTGGACATAATCTATAGTGCTTGTTCCCCCGAAGCCCGGATGAGGCCTAGTTTCGATAATAATTCTGAGTTGCTTAAGCTTCGAAATACCCGGGAAAAAATGACGACTTTAAGAAACTTGAATGTTTCAATCACACACGATTGTGTTTTGCCGAGGGCGACCTTTTAATAGGTTTTAATCATTTGTGAGAACCTTACTTTTTGAGTACGGACTTGGACGTCTCCGAGCCATTTTGAGTTGGTCGTCGCCTTTCATGTTCGGGCCCTGCCTAATAGGCTCGGTGACTTCGGGATTCAATAGCCCGAGCTGTCCAATCTTATTATCGCACAACAGTCCCCGACTCGGGGAGGCCTATAGGCTCTAAGATTTAGGATCCATTATTTGTTCTAAGTAACTCAACGAATATATCGATGGTGCAAATGCGCCGTGATAAAATATAGAGGGAAAATATCTTTCATTACTTTGCATGTAGACTACATAATCGGAGTCGCACCGGAACTTGACTTCAAAGTCGTTCGATATTCCCTCAAGATTTCATGCAAGATTTCTTTCTACTTTCCCTTCGAATCGGTCAATCTCTTCTTGAAGTTTTGGAGTATAGGTTTTTTTGTTGGCTCTGTTTGTCCGTTACCACTAGGATGGTAAGTTGTTGACAAGATCTTTTTAATTTTGTGGTCTTCGAGAAACTTCTTTACCTTGCTTCCCGTTGTCGCAAATGATCTTGACCGATATCCCGAATCGGCATATTATATGATCCAAGATGAAGTCGATGACCTCTTTTTCCCGAACCTTCTAGAATGCCTGAGCTTCGACCCACTTGGAGAAATAATCGATCATGAGTAGTATGTATTGGTCTTTACCGGGCGCCCGTGGCAGGGGACCGACGATGTCCATCCCTTATTTCAAAAACGGCCACGGCGATAGGTCTGGGTGAAGAATGCATTCTTTGGCACTCTTTACATTTTCGAACGAAGTCTTTTGCATCATTTTCCATCTCGTTCTAGTAATAATCGGCTCTGATCAATTTCCAAAACAGGGATTCTGCTCCCGAAAGGTTTTCACAAGTGCCCTCGTGTACTTCACTCATGGCATAGTCGGTCTTCCCCAGACCCAAGCACCTAGCTAGTGGCCCGAAAAAGGATCTTCTGAAATATTTCCCCTTGGCCAAGCTGAACCTGGAAGCTTTAGTGCGTAGGGCTCTTGACTCCTTGGGATCCGATGGCAATTTTCCTTTCTTCGGGTAGTCTATGTATTTGTTTCTCAGATCCCAAGTCAAGCTTGTCAAGTTCACCTCGGCGTGACCTTCTTCTACTACTGAGTTCATCAGCTGTACTACTTCTCCGGAGTCGAACTCAACGGAGTCGACCGACGACCCCAAATTGGCCAATGTATCGACCTCATTATTTTGATCCCGAGGTACGTGCTGTAGAGTCCATTTCTTGAATATGTGTAAGGTTACCTGCAACTAATCCAAGTATCTCTACATCCGTTCCTCTTTTAGTTCAAATGTCCCATTGATTTGGTTCACGACAAGGAGGTAGTCACATTTGGCTTAGATCACTTCGGCCCCCAGGCTCTTAGCTAGTTCTAGACCTGCAATCATAGCCCCATATTCTGCTTCATTGTTAGTAAATTTTACAGTTCTAATAGACTGCCTAATTAAGTTACCCGTAGGTGATTATAATACGATGCCCAACCCTGATACCTTCGCGTTGGAAGCACCATCCGTGAATAGAGTCTAGATCCCCGAGCAAATCCTCCAAGTGAGCAGTAATTCCCTCTCAACCTTGGGGACCAAGGACGGCATAAAGTCGGCCACAAAGTCTGCCACAATCTGATACTTTGTGGCGGTCCGGGGTTTGTACTTGCTATCATACCCGCTAATTTTTACAGCCCATTTTTCCAACCGGCCCGAGAGCTCGGGTTTATGCATGATATTCCTCAAGGGGCGACACATATGGGGTGGCATTGAAAGTACGGTTCTAATTTCATAGAAGCGCTTAATAAGGTGAGCACTAATCTTTATAAGTGTGGATACCTTGTTTCGGCATCGCCTAACGTCCTACTAATATAATAAATCGGAAATTGCGTACCTTCTTCTTCTCGGACCAGGACATCACTTACCGCCACCTCAGAAACCACCAAGTAGAGGTATAATTGTTCGTCTGCCTTTGGAGTGTGCAGAAAGGGAGGGCTCGATGGGTATCGCTTGAGTTCTTCCAAAGCTCGCTGGCACTCCAGGGTCCAAGAGGAGTCGTTCTTCTTTTTCAATAATGAGAAAAAAAGGTGGCTCTTATCTAACGATCTCGAAATAAACCAGCCCAACGCGGCTATCCACCCGGTCAGTCATTGTACTGCCTTAACGTTGTCAACTATAGTGATATTTTCTATAGCTTTTATTTTATCCGGATTGATCTCTATTCCCCGGTTAGATACCATGAACTCGAGGAACTCGCCCGAGCTGACCCTGAAGGCACACTTCTCCGGGTTTAGCTTCATGATGTACTTCTTCAATATGTCGAAGGTTTCCTGTAAGTGTTTCAAATGGTCCTCTGATCGCAGGGACTTAACCAACATATCGTTAATATAAACCTCCATTGATTTCCCTATTTGTTCTTCAAACATCCGGTTAACTAGGCGTTGGTACGTGGCACCGGCGTTCTTTAGCCTAAACGACATCACGTTATAACAGTAGGTGCCGAATTTGGGTATAAAAGAAGTCTTTTCTTGATCGCCCGGGTCTAACTGAATTTGGGGTTACCCGGAATAAGCATAAAAAAACTCAGTATCTCGTGTCCGGTTGTCGCGTCGATGATTTGATTGTTGTTAGGCAAAGGAAACGAATCCTTCAGACACGCCTTGTTTAGATCCTTATAATCTACACATATTCTAAGTTTGTTTCCTTATTTAGGTACGACTACTATGTTAGCTAACCAATCTGGGTACTTAACTTCCCGAATGAAACATATTTTCAAAAGTTTAGATACCTCATTTTTGATGATCATGTTTGATCTCGGAATGCGGCCTTTTCTTTTGTTTGACCGGATGTAACTTTGGGTCCAGGCTCAATTTGTAAGTTGTTACCTCCTGTGGGATCTCTGTATATCTAAATGGGACCAGGCGAGACAATTGGTATCAGCTTTAAGAAAATCAATAAATTTTTTCCTGAGTTCGGGAGTTAGTCCCGTGCCCAGGTATACTTTTCGATCCGGTAGGTGCTCGATCAATATAACCTGTTTCGATTCCTCGATTGTCAATTTGGTGGCATCCGTGTCATCGGGCGCTATGAAAGATCTCGGGACACCGTAATCATCCTCTTCGTCCGCTACGTGCTCCTCTTGTTTTTATTTCGTGGATTGGATTTCACTTGACTGTCTACGGTTCCATTGCGTGTGCTCGGGTTAGAAGTTTTGCATAAATGTATCGCCATGCTATTAAGTATTTTTATTTAAGTTCTTTTCTTTCTAAGAGATGGAATAGAATAACCTGGTTGAAGCGTAATGATCATACGTCTGTAATGCATTGTATGTCCCATAATAGGTCCTATTCTTCTACTCTTTCCCGAAAGTCGATGACTATTCATAGCTATTACCTTGACACCAATGAAGAGTTCGACAGAATGCTTTATTTCTGTCCTAGTTGATCCTTCGGCCCGGTTGAGGTCAGGATCATTGATTGCTATTTGATTTCCTTTTCTTCGGTCAATTCACTACTTTTTGGTGCCGAAACCGCGGGTGTCACACCTTCTTTTTACGGGGAAAGGAGTTTTTCCACTTTAAGTGACATTATTAAAATGAGATTATTTATTTCTATTATAGAGTCGCCACTTGGAATAATTATGAAGGTGTCTCAAGTCACCGGTTTATCTTAAAATCCAATTCAAAGGAAATTTGACTCTGTTAAAGTCTGCGAAACACAGAAGACCGGGTAAGGAATTTCGTTAACCCGAGGGAAGGTGTGAGGCACTCCCGAATTCCGTGGTTTTAGCGCGATCGCTTTACAATTAAACTCGGCTTAATTATTTAATTATTACATGTTTTTAACCTATGTGCGTTCTTACCTTTTACCGCTTTATTGTATATTTTAAGCAATTACGGATTTTATTTAAAATAAGATACGATATCGCGCATTTATTGTTTTGAACACATTGTAAGTCACTTCACGTGGAACACACCCGTCATTTATATTATATATTAATTATTAATTATTGGAAGTTGTAGGGTCAAGTCACGTGAACGTGCACTTGAACTTAGGATTACGTATCATAGTTATGCCACGAGAGTAGTACGACCCATAACCATGATAAATAAATTATTCAATGCGCGCCTAAAACAACTAGCGATGTTCATGAATTAATTTCCCTAGAACTAGTTTGGGATTATTGTGATACCAAGAGTTTATCGAAATTATTTTGTGAAAGAAGAGAAGTAAATTAGTTATGAAAATGTGGGATAGCCTTGGAAGACTTCCCTATTCGGCATAACTACGTGATGACCTCAACCAATTTGGAGATGATAAATATTCCCTTACACAAAAATCCTTTTGCTATTATATTTATCTACTTTATCAAAATCCATTCTTCGATTCTATGAACAATATAGTAACATAACTTAAGAAACCGACATCACAAGTACCCATTAAATTAATCCAAAATAAAGATGAATAAGATTGAGAAATACAAACACTAACATGAACTGCTAACATGGTATACGACAAAACTAATCTAAAATAAAGCAAGGAAGCAAATTTAATTGAATAAACTACCTTTTAGCAATTAATTAAAACCCATGGAACATCCTCACCTATCTCGAACAGAGCAAGCAGAATACTTAAATCACTCAAAGAGCAAAATAAAAATCCATACGTGCGTTCCTAAGCATTGTAAACTACAAAGAAGGCATCTAATTTTCAAAGCATTTAAGAAATCGAATAAGGAATAAATCTCTAGCCGACTTCAAGAACGAGAGAAACAATTACCACATTTACACAAGATCTACCTTAGTGGCCAGCCATAGAAAATCTAATCAATCTCTCTTAACAACCCAACATCAATGATCCAATAACACCATAACAATTGATAAACAAAATGAAATCATATGTGAAAGCATGCTAATAGAGAAGAGGGGATCCATCAACAACATTCATCAAGCTATTGTCATAAGATGAGATAAGAATAAAAAGGACGTTTTATAGATGCATCTGAGTTTCGATTCTTTGACTACTGTTGAAGCTTAAACACTAACAAAACCGCATACAAGACCTCAACAAAAAGTCGACCAAATCGCCGAAAACTTAAAGTCGACTCCGAAAACTCACCAAACTCCGATGACTTTACACGGCTGAAATGGAGCTTAAGTTGCAACTCTTTTAGTGATGTAAGAAGCTGGTTTACGGACTGTTTTAAGTTAGTTTCAGGCTGAGATTTGTGGGGGATTTCACTGACTTTTTGGTGAAGCAGTGGATTTTCGCTGCTACTATGAGTAAGGAAAAATAGTCACATTTTCCCTTCCCGTTCCCCCTGTTTTTTATCTTTTTCCCCCAATTCTCTTTATTTCCTCCTATTTAGCTATTACAATGATTTTTGATGAATTCCATAAGCATGTGGGGGTGAAAATTAATTGAACAAGTGAGACAATTTGAAATAAAACTAGATCTTCACAATTCTCAGCACAAACGTCTCCATGAGTTTAAACAAACTTTTAATAACTTGTAAGAATATATGAAAATCAGGAATATTTTTACATCTAAACATTTGAATATTTAATAAGAATATGAAATCAAACATCAAACAAGAGCAAATAGTTCATTAACATAGATGAGATAGAATTACAGAGTAATTGATGTACTTACCTCTCAGCAGAAAATACATGAGCAATGAACCAAATAAAAGCTGGGATGTGAGAATGGAGTTTAGACCACTGATTTTCAGCGAAGGACAACAAAGCAACAACAATTTCAGAAGCTCAATCTGCCTTCAAAATTCCAGAAATCATGTGATAAACTAATGCAATTTGATGTTTTAAGAACCACAAATCCGAGCGAAGACATTTTAATTCAAGAAAAGTTTCCCAACTTTTTTGTTTGTGTTCGTGAGTGGGTGTGTATTTCTGGAGGTTTTCGTGAATGAAGATGACAGTGAGGGTCTATTTGTAGAAGTGTGGGTCAATCCGTGTGAGGGGAGCTTCCTTCTCTTTCTTTTGGAGTGAAATGAGCTGGGGTCGTTTTAGTGAGGGAAGAGAGAGAGAGAGAGAGAGACGATGGCGTTTGATGTAAAGGAAGGGGCTGGGTCAGGTTAGTGGTTTGGCTTGGACGGGTATTGAAAACAGCTGGATTGTTCTAATTTTTAGCCCAGTTGACATAGAGTGAGCCGCCTCTTTTACTTTCTTCTTCTTTTGTTTGATCTTCAAAATAAGCCACTTAGTTTAAAAATCCTAATTAAAGTCTATTATACAAATTTAACCCCATGGTCTATTTTTTCTTAACAACTAACTACCTAATTAATTAGTTTTACAAATTAAAAGAAAAAGAAACTAATCAATTAAATCTAACATGCAAAATGCGAAGTGACTAAATGTATTTTTGTATTTTAGTAATGCAATTAACATGTGATTAAGATCTAGAAATGTGAGGATTAAATATAAAATATTTTAGTCATTTATGATCTAATCAAATAAAATACAAAAAAGCTCATAATATTCTACAAAATGATTAAAAGCCATTCTTGGAAGATTTTTAGGAGTAATTTGCATTGGAGCGAAAATTACATACTCACAGCTACCCCTCTTTGCTCAAAAATACGAAGAGTATTTGCGCAAAGATAAAGTGAGCAATTATAAATAATTTTTGCCCGTTTGATATTCCATGTGAAGCATTTTGAGAAATTTTTTAACCGAACCTTGCTTCCGAGGTTGCCTACATATCCTTTGCTATATAGGAATCGGGTCAGTGTAGTTTTGGAAGTTTTGATAGCTGGGACTACTGAAAAGTTGTGATTTCATTACTGTTGCTGCTGTTACTGCTTGCTGAATTCCTTATTACACCAAAGTCAAAAACAAAAGAAACTAAACAAGCCTATCAGCTATCAAGATTCCTATCTATAAGTCTTCTGAAGCTGGGTCTTGAGTCTTGACTGGTTCTTCATGTGGACTTTGATCTGGACCTTGATGCCTGCTAGCTGTAGGCACTAGTTCATTCCTATGTGACTTCTTCTTTGATCAAAACTGGAGGGCATAATGCTCGTGGCTTCAGTCATGTCTTGAGCAATCCATGTTCTTTTCTATCTGCTTTGCACCTTTAATTCACTTCCTTTCTTTTTTTTTCTTTATTCCAGGTTGAAATTTCTTCTTTTGATCATCTCAAATCCTGCGCCTTGAGGCAAAACCAGCTCAGACACCAAAACAAACAAACAAACGAACAAAGTTTTCACTAGAAAAATTTTGTGAGTTATTGTGACAAAATTTTAAACTATTTCTTTATGAAAAACAATAAGGTGTCGGGAATGGTGTACCATGAAGAGACCATGATTTTTTTCTTTCTCCGGGATGGTGTTCCCTTATTATCAAAATGATTTCTCAACTAAGGATTGTTGTACCTTATGTTGAAGGAATGCGACGAGGGAATAGTGTACCATATATTAACAATGATATCAGGGAGTAGTGTACCCTGCATTTAAAATCAATCAACTAGGGAGTGATGTACCCTATATTGGAAAATACATCTAGGGATTGGTGTACCCTATACTGGTAAAACACTAGAAAATGGTGTACCCTATATTAGCAAAGATATCAGGGAATGGTGCACCCTACATTTAAGATCAATCAACTAGGGAGTGGTGTACCCTATGTTGGAAAACACACCTAGGGATTGGTGTATCCTATACTGGAAAGGATATAAAGGAGTGTCGTACCGTGCATTTAAGATCAATTGGTAATGATATCAGGGAGTGGTGTACCCTGCATTTCAGCTCAATCAACTAGGGAGTGGTGTACCCTATGTTGGAAAACACAGATAGGGATTGGTGTACCCTATACTGGAAAAGATATCAGGGAGTGGTGTACCCTGCATTTAAGATCAATTGGTAATGATATCAGGGAGTGGTGTACCCTGCATTTAAGCTCAAATCAACTAGGTAATGATATACCCTACATTTAAAAATACAGCTAGGACTATACTGATAAGGAGACTAGGGAGTGGTGTACCCTATGTCTAAGATATCATCAACTAGGGAGTGGTGTACCCTATCTTGGATAACATAGCTAGGGATTGGTGTACCCTATACTGGTAAGGAGACTAGGGAGTGGTGTATCCTATGTCTAAAATATCATCAACTAGGGAATGGTGTACCCTATATTGGAAAACACAGCTAAGGATTGGTGTACCCTATACTGGTAAGGAGACTATGGAGTGGTGTACCCTATGTCTAGCAATGATATGAGGGACTGGTGTACCCAGCATTTAAGCTCAATCAATAATGATATCACAAAGTGGTGTACCTTGCTTTTAAGATCAATTAGTAATGATATCAAGGAGTGGTGTACCCTGCATTTAAGATCAATCAATTTGGGAGTGGTATACCCGTGTTGAAAAACACAGCTAGGAATTGGTGTACCCTATACTAGTATGAGACTAGGGAGTGGTGTACCCTATATCTAAACTATCATCGACTAGGGAGTTTCACACCCTACGTTGGAACACACACCTAGGGATTGGTGTACCCTATACTGGTAAGCAAACAAGGGAGTTATGTACCCTATGTCTAAAAATAATATCAAGAGTGGTGTACCCTGCATTTAATCTCAATCAATAATGATATCAGGGAGTGGTGTACCCTGATTTTAAGATCAATTAGTAATGATATCAGGGAGTGGTGTACCCTACTTTAAGATCAATCAACTAGAGAGTGGTGTACCCTATATTGGAAAATACAGCTAGGGACCGGTGTACTTTGTACTGGTAATGAGACCAAGGAGTGGTGTACCCTATTTCTACAGCATCAACTAGGGAATGGTGTACCCTATGTTGGAAATACAGCTGGGTATTGGTGTATCCTATACTACCATAATTTTGAATTTTTTATTTTTTTTGTTTTTTGTTTAGAGAATGAGTAAATTGTGGGAAAGAATTTTGAGAAGACTTTCCTTTTTAGAGTTTTTACTGTTGCAGAGCTGCTTTTAGTCTCCGCGCGATTTTCATTCATTGGCACCTGCTTTTTGCGAGGTTGTTTTTCCTGCATTGTGCGTTTCCTGTTCTTCAACAAAGAACAATTGTCAGATTAAAATGGTGGTCGATTTTGTGGCCTTGAGTGCTTCAGTCACTTGATCTTGACCCATTTTCTTTCGAGGATGCTTCCTAACTGCAACTAGTTGTTTCCTGAATACCAACTGCATAACCATTGGCTTTTCTAAACTTTTCCATGACGGTTGGTCGTGTGTGACTTAACCTTTTTTAACTCTGTTTTACCTTTGTGGGAATTTCTGTATATGGTAATATTGGAGGGTACAATTTTCCATCGTTACGACACCTCAAGGCTCAAAACCACGATCGAGTTTCGTCCCTCGAAGGCCATCAACGCTCGACCTCGGAGCAGTTCGGACCGACAGTTACAGAGAGAAAGTGGGAAGTTCCCTAGGCGCACAACTGAGGCTGACAAATCCTAGAGGTCTAGACCTGACCCGTATCTGGGCAGTAGGTGGCTATACCTGCCCCATATATTTGTAATTAATGCTTTTGTACTAAATTGGGATTCCCCCTCATATATAAGGGGGATCTTTGTCATTTTGTAAGGAATCTGTTGCTCCGTACTAAAATATACAAGAACATTTTCTCTCTCTCTAACACACTCTCTTGAGTTCATTACTTCATTTATTGCTTATTCATTGTGTTCTATTTATTGTTCATTATTTATTGCTTATTATTGGCTATAAAGAGCCGCCATTCATCTTACTCTAACTGTTAGTCGCCCATCGACTATCCCCGATAGCTCCCAGCTGAGCCTCAGACTCGACCCCGAGGTCCTCGAATAAGCAAGCTCGAGGCCCTGACTACTAACCATTCGGTTCGATTATCATCTTGCTCTCAAGCTCTAATCTTGTTTCTAAGTCTTTCACATAGCATCAACTGCTTAACAACCGGCATAAAAATAGATCACGTATTTTTAGAATCCCATAATCAAATTTAATTGTTATTACCATTTTCACGGTAAACAGTTTGGCGCCCACCGTGGGGCTAATAATAATAGTGATTGTTTTCTTGCTGGTTTAACCACTTAACGCAAGTTATCTTTCAAACTTTTTCTTGTCCAAGATCTTTGATGTCAGGTCAAACGTCTAACTCCGTAAACGCACATGAAAACATCAGCCTTGAAGACCATGGAGAAAATGGTGTTCACGTCCCAGGTGTTGGTGTACCACCACGAAACTCTGAGAACGCATCAGGGCTGATTCCGGTGGACGCGGTTTCACGCGACGCTCAACACGTCGAAATAAGCTCCCACACTGACAGGAGCATACACCAAGGCGACCAACAAAGAAGCCCAGAAAACCCTAGTTCGGGAAGAACGGGAGGTTAGCTTTCATGTTATTTTTGAAATGTTGTAGGCACAACAACTGGCTATTGCTGAGCTGCAAAGTCACTAGAAAACTCCTAGCACGGTAGCACCGGGGACTACTCCCCCGACCGAGCAAGTACCAGAGAGATCAAGCAACAATGGGTCGGCAGCTGGCCCCGCCATCGTAAAAATGCTCGAGGACCTCACGAAGAGGATTGAATCGGGCGAGAAGAAGATAGAGGCCAACGACAAAAAGGCCGAGACCTACAATTCCAGGATCAACCAGATCCCGGGAGCACCTCCGATCCTGAAAGGTGTGGATTCAAAGAAGTTCGTGTAAAAACCGTTCCCACAGGAAGCGGCTCCGAAACCCATCCCAAAAAAGTTCAGAATGCCCGACCTTCCAAAGTATAACGGAACGTAGGACCCCAACGAGCACGTCACTACCTACACTTGTGCAGTAAAAGGCAACGACGTGAGGGACGATGAGTTCCAGTTCGTCTTGCTGAAGAGGTTCGGGGAAACACTTTCTAAAGGGGCAATTATGTGGTATCACAACCTGGCCCCGAACACAATAGATTCGTTTGCCATGCTGGCAGAACTTTCATCAAGGCACATGTTGGTGCCATCAAAGTAGAAACAAGGAAATCCGACGTCTTCAAGATTAAGCAGAGGGATAATGAGATGCTGCGAGAGTTCGTATCTCGCTTTCAAATGGAACTAATGGAACTACCACCAGTCTCTGATGAATGGGCGGTACAGGCCTTCACTCAAGGTCTGAACGAATGAAGCTCGGTGGCTTCGAAACAGCTGAAACAGAACCTAATCGAGTACCCAGCCGTGACTTGGTCGGATGTTCATAATCGATACCAGTCGAAAATCAGGGTCGAGGACGACCAGCTAGGGGCCCCCTCGGGCTCGGTATACCCAAACAGGCTTCTGGCGAAGGAGCCAAAACCAAACAAAGAAAGGTACCAGCCATACATTGAAGACACGAGGAACGCCCCGAGGACAGAATCCTCGGGGACTCGTCAACAGAGCTGGATTTGATAGGCACACAGGGCCAACAGAGGCACCTCGCTTGTCAGAATACAACTTCGACATTGATGTATCAGACATCGTGTTCGCCATCAGTAAAATCAGAGACGCCAGGTAGCCCAGGCCCGTACAATCATACCCCTCACAAAGGAACCATACTTAGTGTGTGAATTTCACAACACGCACGGGCACAGGACCGAGGATTGCCGGCAACTCCAGGAAGAAGTGGCCGGATTACTCAGCAAAGGTCACCTCCGGGAATTCCTCAGCGACCGAGCCAAAAATTAGTTCCTGGAAAAAGAAGTGACCAAAAAGAACGAAGCAGATGAGCCGCAACATGTCATCCGTACGATCTTTTGAGGTATTGGCGCCCTGTAGGAACCCCCAACCAGGAAAGCAAAAACATTCCTCAACAGGGAAAGGCCAACTCGAGGCCCTATCTCGGCTCCGCTACAGCGCACTAGTAACTTCTTTTCTTGTAAACATATTTCGAATCAGACATATGCTTGTGAATCCAGGTAGCTCGGCCAATATTATCAAGTCGAAGGTGACAGAGCAGCTCGAAGTGCCCAACCAAATTATACCCGCCTTTGGAAGTTCTAAACGGACCCAACTAGGCGAACTAAACGATGAAAGTGGAAACCGCCATACCGGTCAATATGGCCGGTGCGGCCCGGAACACCAGTATCTCCACCGTCAAGAGGGCTGAAGGATAAACAAACAGTGAAATAGTGATAGCAAACTACATCTTCGGTTAAGTCCGACTTAACAAAGCAGGGGACTGTACCGCGTCCTCATCACGAGCCACTGAAACACATCAGGACTCAAAACATCGCCGGCACGTTCTACACCAAGGTATGACCGTCTCCTTTCTCTTTCAATTACATTCTACACAAACCTAAGTGCAGGACCCAATTAAAACGGCCGAAGCACTCCTCGAAGGCCTTAGGTTTCGAAAGCATGCGTTGCACTCTTTTCCTTCGCCCGGGTTTTTATCCCAATAAGGGTATTACCGGCAAGGTTTTTAACGAGGCAACACCTATATGCTACCTAAGGAAAACTCAACGAGTATTCAAGGCTTCTTTTGCAATCAACCTCGAATACTGGGGGGCATCCCCCCGGAAGATCACCTTCTCGGAGAGGCTAAGACATGCTGAACAGGGTCTCGATAGAAAATACAATGTACCGCGCCAAACGGTCGAACGAACCGTGTCCGCATGGAATAACTGAGCCCTCAATAGCGAAGACATGTACACTCAAGCAATCGAAGAATAATTTCAAGAAGCATTTTGCGTTTCAATGAAGTTCGGTACTTTCGCAAAAATGGCTCCTCTGTCAAAAATGTCCCGAACCCTCGAGGACTGCCTGAATGACCTCGGGTCGAAGCTTCAAACTCATAAGCCCTCAACGAGGCAACATCAAAATCACAAAATGGCTCAAAAGACAAAAACGCCCCAAATACTCGGGGACTGGCATAGAAAACTCAAAGCCACATGACCTCCGGGTCGGAGACTCCGGAATCGTAAGCCCTCAAACGAGGCAGCACCAAGTTTGCAAGTAATGGCTCCCGAGCCGAGAAATCCTCGATAACTCGGGTACTGCCATCAAATTGCCATCTCCATCGTAATGGATCCCGAGCCGAAAAATCCCCGATAACTCGGGGACTGTCGACAATCTCCACCTATTAAAAACCCGAGGCCATGAGACCCCGAGCAGGCAGACTCGGTCTCGTAAGACCTACATAAGGCAACGACGACATCTGTAAGACCTCAAGCAAGGCATGAACCATACTTGTACCAAGTATCCAAAGTGTAAGACCTCAAAGGCATGTAAAACTTGTAAGACCTTACTAAAGTCATAAACCCGATCTCAAAGTTAAGGCTATATATCGAACTTGTAAGAGCCCTAAAAGGCATACCCTCGATATAGATGCCGAAACTACTTCACTCGGGACTTAAAAGGCTCCGGCCGAACACAAACGACTACGGCTAAAAGGCTGTACCAGCCAAACTAACGCGACTCGGGGACGGCCGACCGTCGCTACAAAATCACTTCGAATCTACTTCGAAAAGAACCGATTAAACAGGCTACCCTCGACATAGGAAAAAGAGCTTTGACCACGTCAGCTCCCAAACACCGGTTTCGAGATACTCAGCCTCCGACCTAAACCCCCCGAGGTGCTCGATCATCGCCATATAACGACTCGCAATCGAGGTTTTTTATTAAACTGTCAAAGTGTCAGGCAAACACTTTCAAAAAATCCTTGTCGACAGAAAAATAAAGCCCACATAAAAGGTCTCATCGACCCAAGGCATAAGAGCCATTGTCGCCAGCCCGCATAAAAGGTCTCATCGACCCAAGGCGTAAGAGCCATTGTCGCTATCCCACATAAAAGGTCGCATCGACCAAAAGCATAAGAGCCACTGTCGCTAGCTTTAAATTCAAAAACTTGAGGGTCGAATGAGCTCGAGTCGAAACCCGATTCGGAGACTGAACCAAAAACAGTTAACTAAATCTGCCTAAGAGCAAAAGCGTAAGAGCCATTGTCGCCAGCTTACACTGAAAGGTCGCATCGACCAAGTGCGTAAAAGCCTACGGGCCAGCCTAATGAGCCTCAGGGCCATACCACGAATCTAAGGGCTCCTCTCAACTCAAAGACCAGTTCATCTGACCAAATTCAAGGAAAAACGAAATGCAGGAGAAACAAAACCGCACGGCTTCCTCTTTATATACACATGCGAAAAAATACAAGCTCCATTTACAACATGCTTTGTAAATACTGTGTGCAGAATCGAAAAAGGAAATCTACGTTCCCCTTGGGGACTACGGCCCGTCAGCCTCATCCTCGCTATCCTCGGTGTCGGATAGAAGTGACCTAGCGCCTCGTTCGTCCACCCTCGCCCGCTTCACCTCTCACGAGAGGTCGAAGCCCCTAGCATGGATCTCCTCGAGGGTTTCCCTTCGAGACTTACATTGAGCATATTCCTTGCTCCTTCCCTCGCAGTCAAGAATCCTTCTCAGCTCAACTTGAGCATTGGCAGCGTCCTTCAAATAGACCGCCACTTTCTGGTCAGCCTTAGTTCGGCTCATTGCAGCATCAGCCCGGGCATCCACAACCTCGGCCTTTATCTTTAAAAGCTCAGACTCGAGCTTCGTAATCATGTCCGTTTGAACCAAGTTATTATCACGAGCTAAGAGAAGTTGAACCTCAAAGGCAGAGGCTTTGCCCAGAGCGCCCTTTTCCGCCGAAGCCTGAGCGTCCGCCTAAGCCTTTAACCCGTCATACTGGCGCTTGACTCAGCCAACTTCGTTCCAAAGGCGCTCCAGGTCCTCCGTCTTTTTCTGTAACTAATATAAACGAAAGATTAGCCTCAGGAGCTAGAAGAAGGAACGCACACTCGCTCGGAACAAAAACTACCTGCTCCTTCAAATAGCTCTCATAATTCAAGCTCCGACTTGCCTCATACTGTAAGCGTGCCAGCTCGACTTCCCTTTCATCAAAAAAGAGCCTAAGGGATTTCTCCTCATCCAGAACCTCACACAGCCTGGCCTCGCGACGAAGCAGCTCGAACTTATGTTTGTCGAAAGCCTGCAAAGGAAAACTCAATAAGGAAGGGAAGGCACGAAATTCGGAGGGCCTGTGCCAAAACTCACCGCATAGTGAAGCCGTTGCGCTTCCTCGAAGGCCGAGCGCACATCTGCTAACCCGGCTCACTTAGCTCCAAAAGGGTTGACTCTGGTCAGGGCACGATCACTCGGCACATATGATTCCGGGTCTCGAGTATCCCTCGAAGTACCTCCGACGGAAAACGAGGACGACAACAGAGGAGAAATCGCCTTTCCAAAACCGGAAATCACGGGCATGGCAGGCTTAGTCGATACCTCTACTCCGGGCCCCCGGTCCAGTTTCACCTTGCTTTGAGCACCATCGACCTGCAAAGGTACCTCCTGCTTATTGTTGGCATTCTTTGGCCTAGAAGCTAGCAACCCTTCTCCCTCTCCAAAGGGGCACGACCTCGCCTCAGCAGGCTCCCCGATGCGTGCAATAACAGGGTTAGTACGCAAAAAGAGAGAGCGTTTTTCCAACTGAGAAAAGGGAAGGGAACAAATCGCACAACACATACCATGATGTTTTGCCTCCCATCGGCCCCTAGACAAAGTTCGCCACTTGCGCTCGTCGCGGGTCGAGTGGGCCACCAACTCCCGAGCCCAATTTGGCAGATCAGGGACCTCACGCGGTGTCCACGAAATCGCTGCAGAAAAGGAAAAGAAGGCACATTTACAGAACACTCCTTCACCGTAATTAAAAAGCTGCGAAGGCACGAGTATACCACTTACGTGTATAGTTCCATTCCTCAGGGAATGGAATAAACTCCACATGGATAATATCAACAGTCCGCACTCGGACACATCGACTCATCCACTCCCGATCTCCGATTTCTTCGTCATCAACAACGAAAGGCGTGGCCGACCGACATCGTAAGGTTAATAGACCCTGATGATTAAAAGGTCGGTACAACATGATAAGATGACTGAGCGTGAATTCACGCCCTGTCTTCTCCTCAAGGAACCTCATCATCAATATTATCTGCCAAAACGACGGATGAATCTGTACCAAGGTGACCCGGTAATTCCGGCAGAAATTGAGCACAACCCTGTTGGGGGGACCTAGCGTGAAGGGGTACGTATATACGTTCAAAAATCCCTCAGCATGATCCATAATGCTCTCTCCGGGGAAAGTACGCGCAATGCTACTTTCTCCCCCCATCCGCAGTCTCTCCTCACTGATTCCAGATGCTCCGCTCCTATTAAAGAAATGGGCTTCGAGGTATAATCCTGATGACCTCGAACACTGGGAATCTCTTCTCACGGGAGATTCCCTCCCGAAGCAAAGTGCCCAGAGGCGGAGCTCTTTTCTCCTTGCCGGGCGGATTCGGGCATAGCAGCCATGGCTATAGTGAAACGAAGGAAGGGAAAATAAAGACTTGGGCAGAAACTTTAAGTTAAAGGAAAATTGGCGCAAGAAAGGAGAACTCTATGAAAGAGGATAACTACTTAGAATAGCAGAGACTTCAAAGAGGCGAAGACAATCCTATATATGAAAAAAGCGGCGACCACCCGCCTGCCTCAAAAGCCGATTAAAAATGATGGTTGTCGCTTTGGGAAGATACGTCGGCGGAATCGACTAGGCCATTTCGTTACCAAATCCTACACTCGACGTCGCCATACGATGCTCCAAGGTCGAAACCGCACAACAACCAAGTCCCGTGGTGGTACCCGACCTCGAGGACCTCCATAAAAAAGAAGTTAGGCTCCAAGAAGCCATTGGCATCATTACAAGTCCCCATGTGGTACCCGACCTCGAGTACCTCCATCTAAAAGAAGACAGTCTCCAAGTAAACCATTGACATCATTACAAGTCCCGAGATGGTACCCGATCTCGAGGGCTCCTCTCAAGAAGAAAATAAGCGCTAAAACCCTACTCATATGGATTTGGTCCCGGGGTACCATCTAGATCCGGGTAAACTCTCATCCGGGATCTATCTATAATGCCTTAAAGCTATCTACACTAAGTTCTAAATGAGTTCCCAGGTGGCCCGGGTTCGAGCAAACCCCACTCGGGGACTGCTCTCGAAATCCTAAAGGCAATCTCTATTCTCGGACCTCCGAGCAAGAATCCCCCCCCCCCCCCCCCCCCGAGATTACCGCCAAATCCGAAGGCAAGCCTCAGTCCAAGGATTCGAAGCCCTACTCTCATTCAACTCAAAAATAGGGTCCCGGCTACCCGAGTTTATCAGTCCAATCCGGGCTCGGTCCAAGTAACGGTAGAGGATTCTGCGGGGAGCCGTATCGAGTAATCAAAGTCAAAAGAAACACTAGCCCCCGGGCTCGAGATTTGTACCGATTAGTGGGGTCACACACTCAGATTCTCCACAAGCGTAGTTAAAGGGAAATATAGCATACATCAGAAACAAATTGAAGGAACATCTTTGTATTCGTGAACACTTAGCTACAAAAGCCCACGTAGGGTCCTTACATATGATTACAACAGCCCACGAAGGGTCCTTACACAGAAACAAAGAAGCAAAAGAAAATACATCCAATGAAAGCCAAGAGTCTAAGCTGTTCACGGGGGTATATTCTCGGCGGAATTATGTTCGACCGCCGCCCCCTCGGGAATCACATCTCCGAAAGCCTGATCTCGATCCTCCTTCCAACAACGTCCCAAAGGTTGAGGAAGGGAAAGGAGATGGAGCACCACTCTAGGCCAGGGTAGAAAGGTGAGCAGCGGAGTAAAGTCCGAGCGCTCTCCTGAGCAGCGGTGTAGGATCCGAATATTATCCTGAGTGGGAAAAAATCGGTATCCCTATTCCATCATCTCGAGCCAACGACAACAACAACATCAGCAAGTCAGTACAATCTCGCTCAGGAAGGGAAAGCCTTAGAAAGGGGTCATGGCACAACCGACGAAGGCGACACCATGTAACCTTAAGGCCGCGGGTCTCAAACATGAGGGATATCGATGGATGAGGATGAAGAAAAAGAGGCGATGGAAGGATATTGGAAAACACTTGAATGAGGAAATGGTCCCAAGGGGGTTCCCTTTTTATAGTAGGTGACAGCATAACCAGCGGCCCCATTAATACCTTGAAAGACGTATCAGCAGGCACAATCAATACGTTATTTGGGAACTGAATCGCAGCAATATTGTCGCCCTGATGAATCCGAATCGGCAGTACATTGAATGACACTGAAAAGATGAACCGACAGGACGCCTTAGTCATCATGAAGGCTTGCATCATAAGTATGACTTCATCGCGAGAAAGTTAAAAGAGACGGTTATCAAGGTCATTTCTAATCGTTTTACTCTAAGAAACGCGGGGACTATCTGTATACGGTAAAATTGGAGAGTCCGATTTTCCATCGTTACGACACCTCGCAGGCTCAAGACCACGGTCGAGTTTCGTCCCTCGAAGGCCATCAACACTCGACCTCGGAGCAGTGCGGACCGACGGTTATAGAGAGAAAGTGGGAAGTTCCCTAGGTGCACAACTGAGGCTGACAAAGCCTAGAGGTCTAGCCCTAACCCGTATCGGGGCAGTAGGTGGCTATACCTGCCCCATATCTTTGCAATTAATGCTTTTGTACTAAATTGGGATTCCCCCCCCCCCCCCCCATATATAAGGGGGATCTTTGTCATTTTGTAAGGGATCTATTGCTCCATACTAAAATATACAAGAACATTTTCTCTCTCTCTCTCTAACACACTCTCTTGAGTTCATTACTTCATTTATTGCTTATTCATTGTGTTCTATTTATTGTTCATCATTTATTGCTTATTATTGGCTATAAAGAGCCGCCATTGATCTTACTCTAACTGTTACTTGCTCATTGATTGCCTTCGATAGCCCCCAGCCGGGCGCTCGACTCGACCCCGAGTTCCTCGAATAAGCAAGCTCGAGGCCCCGACTATTAGTCATTCGGCCTGGTTATCTCCTTTCTCCCAAGCTCTAATATCGTTTCTAAGTCTTTCACATAGCATCAAATGCTTAGCAACCGACATAAAAATAGATCACGTATTTTTAGAATCCCATAATCAAATTTAATTGTTATTACCATTTTTGCGGTAAATAATTTCACTTTTGACTTCTTTCTTCGAAAGTTTTGAATTTTAGAGCATCGTCCAATCATGGCTAGTCGGGATCGACTCGATGCCTTTGCCGAGGCTGAGTGCCTTTTGAATATATCAGCTCGCTTCAAACGAGAGCCCTGTAATCGGTCTTGCCATCTCTTCTTTACCATACTTTGGAACAAAGTTAGACTGAAAGGGATTCAAAGAAAGGCAAACAAAGTAATAGAGAATGAGTTTAAAACAAGATGTGTCCCTTTTGGGGAATAGAAAGACGGACTTATCTGGGAGTGTATACGGTGAAATCGGAGAGTCCAATTCCTCGTCATTAAGGCACTTCGGAAGATCACCTCGAAGGCTCGAGGCCACGGCCAAGTACCCTCCCTCGAGGGACGTCGACGCTCGACCTCAGTGTAGCAATGATCATGGCTATGGTGGGAATGGGGAGTTCCCAAGGCACGCGGCTAGGGCTGACACAGTCTAGCGGGCTACTCTGAACCCAAATCAAGGCGTCATTCAGCCGTCCCATCCCCTTATCTATGTAATTAATGTATTCTGTACTATGTGGGGATTTCCCTCCTATATAAAGGGAGTCCTTGTCATTTTATAAGGGATCTGTTGCTTCAGCTGCTCCACGAGAAATATAAAACAACATTGTCTCTGCTCTCTTACATACTCTCTTGATATTATTGCTTCCATTTATTATCCTCATTAGTGTTCATCATTTACTGCTTATCATTGGCTATAAAGAGCCTTCTTTAATTTTATCATAACTGTTAGTCATACTTCGATTACCTTTGATAGCTCACGGTCGAGCCCCGGAATCGACCTTGAGGCCCCTGATCGACGAGCTCGAGTCCCCCGATTGTCTACCTATCGGTTTGATTATCATTTAATCCTTAACTCTAATTTCATTTCTAAGTGTCACATACATAACATCAACTTCTTAACAACCAGCATAAAAATAGATCACGTATTTTTAGAGTCCCATGATCAAATTTAATTGTTATTACCATTTTCACGGTAAACAGTTTGGCGCCCACCGTGGGGATAAAAATAATAGTGATTATTTTCTTGCTGGTTCCATTACACAACGCAAGTTATCTTTTACAGCTTTTCTTGTCCAAGATCTTCAATTTCAGGTTGAAATGCCTAGCTCAGTAAATAGAGTCGAAAACGACAATCTCGAGAACCACAGAGGGTATGGTATGGCTGTTCCGGGTGCCGGTATACCACCACAGGACCCTATGAACGCACCGGAGCCGACCTCCAAGGGTACGACCTCGCGCGACGCCCAATGCATTGACGCTGCTCCTCGCATTCACCAGAAAGTGCACCCAAAAGTTCCACGGGAAACTCGGCAAAATCCATCCTGGGCAAAAAAGAGATTCCTCGGTATATCGTTCATATGATTACTGGAGGGACTGACATTCCCCAAGGGCCCATGATCAAACGGACAAAAATATCCACCACAGAAGAAGGGCCGACCCGAGACCGCGTGGCCGAAGATACCCTCGCATTCAGCGAAGTGGATCTCGAGACCTTGGCAGAACCATACAACGACGCGCTGGTAATCTCATTTATTTTAAGCAACATTCGAGTTAAACGTGTGCTCGTGGATCCAGGCAGCTTGGCCAACATAATCAGGTCAGAGGTCGTAGAGAAGCTTGGGCAGCTCGATCGGATCATACCCACCCCCCGGGTCCTCCACGGCTTCAACATGACCGGTGAGGTAACAAAACGAGAAATCACCCTCCCAGTCGACGCGTCCGGCAAGGTTCAGAACACCGAGTTCCAACTCATCGGTGGCGACATGAGGTATAATGCATTTCTCGGCAGGCCATGGATACACAGCATAAGGGTAGTACAGTCAACTCTGCACCAGATGATAAAATCTCCCACGAAGGATGGCATAATGACCATACATGGAGAACAACAGGCGGCAAAAGAAATATTCGCGGTTTACCACGAGGTGCCGACCCTCGCGCACCCAACCTCGAATGAGTCTAGGAGCATACAGACCCCCGAGGACGACGATGAAGATTTCTTCGCTCCTCGAACTTTCGTTTCCCTCGAAGAGTCGGATGCAACAAAATCTACAATCGAAGATCTGGAGCAGACTGTTTTGATCGAACACCTCCCAGATCGTAAGGTATACCTGGGAACGGGATTAACCGCCAAACTCAGGAAAGAATTCATTAAATTTCTTATTAACAATATCAACTGTTTCTCTTGGTCCCACTTAGATATGACAGGAATTCCGCTTGAAATAACCTCCCACAGACTGAGTGTCGACCCCAGGTTTAAGCCGGTGAAGTAGAAAAGAAGACCACAGTCCGAGGTAAAACACGCATTCATCAAGGAGGAGGTAACGAAACTTCTTGAAATAGGGTCCATCAGAGAGGTAAAATACCCCGAATGGCTGGCCAACATAGTAGTGGTACCCAAAAAGGGAAATAAGCTAAGAATGTGCGTAGATTATAAAGACTTGAATAAGGCATATCCCAAGGATTCGTTCCCATTGCCTAACATCGATCGTCTGATCGATGCTACGGCCGGCCACGAGACCCTCACCTTTCTCGATGCCTACTCGGGGTATAATTAAATTCAGATGAACCCCGAGGATAGGGAGAAGACTTCGTTCATCAAGAAATATGGTACCTACTATTATAACGTAATGCCCTTCGGACTAAAAAATGCAGGGGCTACGTACCAGCGTCTAGTTAATAAAATGTTCGAGCATCATGTAGGCAAATCCATGGAAGTTTATATTGATGATATGCTAGTTAAGTCCCTGCGCGCATAGGACCATTTGACTCATTTGCAGGAAACATTCGACATCCTCAAAAGTTACAACATGAAGCTCAACCCCGAGAAATGTGCCTTCGGAGTGGGTTAGAGCAAATTCCTGGGCTTTATGGTATCAAACAGGGGGGATCGATATTAACCCCGATAAAATCAAGGCCATCGAGGAAATCACGGTGGTAAATAATGTGAAGGCCGTGCAACGGCTGACAGAGCGAATAGCGGCTCTGGGCAGATTTATATCAAGGTCATCCGACAGGAGCCATCATTTCTTCTCTCTACTCAAAAGGATAAACAACTTCGAATGGACTACAGAATGCCAACACGCCTTAGAGGAGTTGAAACGATATCTGACTAGCCCGCCTCTGCTCCATACGCCAAAGGAGGATGAAACACTGTATCTATACCTGGCCGTATCATATATAGCGGTAAGCGGCGTGCTGGTTCGAGAAGAGCAAGGTATGCAATTTCCTGTTAATTATGTAAGCCGGACCCTAGGGGATGTCGAAACCAGATATCCGCACCTAGAAAAATTGGCTCTCGCATTAATAAGCGCCTCGCGAAAACTGAAGCCCTATTTTCAGTGCCACCGTATTTGCGTTCTAACAACATATCCCCTCCGGAGCATATTGCATAAACCCAAGCTATCGGGCCGATTGGCCAAATGGGCCATCGAACTTAGGGGGTATGAGATCGAATATCAACCTCGAACAGCCATCATGTCCCAAATTCTGGCAGACTCCATGGCCGATTTTTTGCTCTCCCTCATGCCCGAGGTGGAAAAGGAACTTTTACTAAAATCAGGCACATCTTCCGGGGTATGGACCCTGTTCACCGATGGCTCCACAAACGTGAGAGGATCCGGACTCGGTATAGTCCTGAATCCACCTACGGGTGGCGTAATCAGGCAATCTATAAAAACTGCAAAATTAACTAACAATGAAGCCGAGTACGAGGCTATGATTGCAGGTTTAGAACTGGCCAAAAGCATGGGAGCCGAGACCATCGAGGCAAAATGCGATTCACTCCTGGTAGTAAACCAGGTGAATGGGAGCTACGAAGTCCGAGAGGACAGGATGCAGAGGTATTTGGATAAAATCCAAGTGACATTACGTCATTTCAAAGAATGGACCTTAGTCCACGTACCTCGAGAGCAGAATAGCGAGGCCGATGCCCTCGCAAACCTGGGATCATTTGTTGAAGAAGATGACTTACTCCCCGAGGATGTACAGGAGAACTTTCGATGGCCCCCTAGCAGTATGTCTGGGGCCAGGGGATACAGACTATGTACTCCGAGAAATTCACGAGGGAACTTGCGGAAACCATTCCGGCACCGATTCCTTAGTCCGATAGGTGATCAGGGCAGGCTACTACTGGGACAACATGTAAAAAGACACCAAGGAATTTGTCCGAAAATGCGATAAGTGCCAGAGATTTTCCACCATGATTCACCGACCCGGCGAACAACTACATTCGGTCTTATCGCCATGGCCATTCATGAAATGGGGAATGGACATCGTCGGGCCCCTGCTGACGGCGCCAGGTAAAGCTAAATTCATTTTATTTATGACTGACTATTTCTCAAAATGGGCGGAAGCGCAGGCCTTCGAGAAAATAAGAGAATAAGAAGTCATTAAATTCATCTGGGACCACATTATGTGCCGGTTGGGGATTCCCTCCAAGATAACATGCGATAACGGGAGGCAGTTCATCGGAAGCAAGGTGACACAGTTCCTTGAGGATCACAAAATCAAGAGAATCCTGTCGATGCCTTACCATCCGTGTGCAAACGGCCAGGACGAGTCCACGAATAAAACCATCATCCAAAATTTACAAAAGAAGTTGGAGAGCGCCAAGGGGAAGTGGAGAGAAATGTTGCCCGAAGTGCTATGGGCATACCGAACAACTTCAAAGTCGAGCACAGGGGTAACGCCTTTCTCTCTAGTGTACGGAACCGGGGCTTTGATACCGATAGAGGTCGGGGAGCCTAGCGCCAGATTCCAACACACCACAGAGAGCTCGAACAACGAGGCCATGACAACGGCCCTCGAATTGCTAGATGAAAAATGGGAAGCCTCGCTGGTCCGAATGGTTGCCCAGAAGCAAAGGATCGAATGGTATTACAACAGGAGGACAAACCTCCGACATTTCGGAGTGGGGGACTTGGTCCTAAGGAAAGTCACACTTAACGCTCAAAACCCTAATGAAGGAAAGCTAGGTCAAAATTGGGAAGGACCGTACCGTGTCCTCGGAGTAGTCGGTAAAGGGTCTTACAAGCTCGGTACCATGGAGGGCGAACAGCTTCCAAGCAACTGGAACATATCAATGCTAAAACAATATTATTGCTAGGGCATCCGATTGAAAATTCCTAATGCATTCTCCAACTCGAAGACCTTAGGTTTCAAAAGCATGCGTTGCACTCTTTTCCTCGACCGGGTTTTCATCCCAAAAAGGGTTTTACGGGCAAGGTTTTTAACGAGGAAACACCTATATGCTACCTAAAGAAAACTCAACAAGTATTCAAGGCTTCTTTTGCAATCAACCCCGAATACTATGGGGCATCCCCCCGGAAGATCACCTTCTCGGAGAAGCTAAGACCCGCTGAACGGAGTCCCGATAGGAAAATAATGTACCAGACCAAACGGTCAAATGAACTGTGTCCGCATAGAAGAACCAAGCTCCTAACATCAAAGGCATGTATACTTGTACAAAGTGATTGAAGAATAGTTTTCATCAAATCATATCACGCTTCAAGAGAAACTCGGTATTTTTGCAAAAATTACTCCTCTATCAAAAAACGTCCCGAACACTCGCGGACTGGCATCGACAACTCAAAACAATGCGACCCCCGGGTCGGATCTCCAACTCTTAAGCCCTCAACGAGGCAACATCAAAATCACGAAATGGCTCCAAAGCCAAAAACGCCCCAAACACTCGGGGACTGGCATCGAAAACTCAAAGCCACATGAACTCCGGGTCGGAGACTACGAAATCGTAAGCCCTCAAACAAGGCAACACCAAGTTTTCAAGTAATGGCTCCCGAGCCAAGAAATCCTCGATAAGCTTGGGACTGACATCAAATCGTCATCTCCATCGCAATGTCTCCCGAGCCGAAAGATCCTCAATAAGCTCGGGGACTACCGTCAAATCGTCATCTCCATCGCAATGGCTCCCGAGCCGAAAGATCCTCGATAACTCGGGGACTGTCACCAACCACCATCCATTAAAAACCCGAAGCCATAAGACCCCGAGCGGGCAGGCTCGGTCTACCAAGACCTACGAAAGGCAACAACAACATCTGTAAGACCTCAAGCAAGGCATGAACCACACTTGCACCAAGTGGCAATATCTATAAGACCTCAAGCAACGCATGAACCATACTTGTACCAAGTATCTAAAAACCGTAAGACCTCAAAGGCATGAAAATTTTGTAAGATCTTGCTATAGACATCAACCCAATCTCAAAGTTTAGGCTATATATCGAACTTGTAAGACCCCTAAAAGGCATACCCTCGATATAGACGCCCAAACTACTTCACTCGGGATCAAAAATGGCTCCGGCCAAGCACAAATGACTATGGTCATAAGGCTGTACCAACCAAACTAACGCGACTCGGGGACGCCCGACCGTCGCTACAAAATCACAGGCCCTCAATTACTTCGAAAAGAACCGGTTAAACAGGCTATCCTCGACATAGGGAAAAGAGCTTCGACCATGTCAGCTCCTAAACACTGGCTTCAAGATACTCAGCCTCCGAACCAAACCTCCCGAGGTGCTCGATCATCGCCGTATAATGACTCACAATTGAGGTTTTTTATTAAACTATCGAAGAGTTAGGCAAACACTTTCAAAAAATCCTTATCGAGGGAAAATTAAATCCTACACAAAAGGTCTCATCGACCCAAGGCGTAAGAGCCATTATCGCCAGCCCACATAAACAGTCGCACCGACCCAAAGCATAAGAGCCACTGTCGCCAGCTTAAAATACGAAAACTTGAGGGTCGAATGAGCTCCAGTCGAAACCCGACTCGGAGACTGAACCCAAAACAGTTAACTAAAAATGCCCAAGAACAAAAGCGTAAGAGCTCAAATGCCAGCTTACACTAAAAGGTCGCTTCGACCCAAGAAATAAGATCCATTATCGCCAGCCCACATAAATTTTCACATCGACCCAAGGCGTAAGAGCCATTGTCACCAGCCCACACTGATCAAAAAAAAACTTGAGGGTCGAATGAGCTAGAGTCGAAACCCGACTCGGAGACTAAACCCAAAATAGTCTCAAACGCCAGCTTATACTAAAGGATTCCTCAGGGCCATATCCTCGGAGCCATTGTCGCCAGCCCACATAAACGCCAGCCCGATGAGCCTCAGGGCCATATCACGAATCTAAGGATTCCTATCGTCTGAAAAAACCAGTTCACTCGACCAAATTCGAGACAGCAAGGGATACAGAAGAAGTAAAGCCACGAGGTTTTCTTTATACACATATACGAAAAAATGCAATCTCCATCTACAAACATGCTTTGAAAATGCTACATACAGATGGCAAAATCTACGCCCCCCTGGGGGCTACGGCTTGCCGGCCTCACCTTTGCTTCCTTCGGTGTCAGACAGAAGTAACCGAGCATCACGCTCGTCCGCCCTCGCTCGCGCCAACTCTTTCGAGAGGACGAAACCCCTAGCACGGATCTCCTCGAGAGTCTTTCTTCGAGAGTTGCAACGAGCATATTCCTTGATCCTGCCTTCACGATCGAGGGCCTTTCGCAACTCAGCTTGAGCATCGGCAGCGTCCTTCAAATAGATCGCTATCTCCTGGTTAGCCTTAGTTCGGCTCATCATGGCTTCAGCCCGGGTATCAACGATCTCAGCCCTGACCTTCAAAAGCTTGGACTCGAGCTTCATAATCACATCTGTTTGAACCAAAGTATTGTCACATGCTAAGCGATGTTAAGCCTCAAGGGCGGAGACTTTGCCCAGATCACCCTCCTCCGCTAAAGTCTGAGTGCCCACCTGAGCCTTCAACTCATCATATTCGCGCTTGGTTCGGTCAACTTCGTTCCAAAGGCGCTCGAGGCCCTCCGCCTTTTTCTGCAAATGAAATAAACAAAACAGTAGCCTCAAGAGCTAGAAGAAAGAACACACGCTTGGTCAGAACAAAAACTACCTGCTCTTCAAATTGCTCTCATAATTCAAGCTCCGATTCGCCTCATACTGTAAACTAGCCAGCTCGTTTTCCTTTTCTTCGCAAAGGCTCCTAAGCAATTTCTCCTCGTCCAAAGCTTCCCAAAGCCTGGCCTCCCAACAAAGCAGCTCGGACTTATGCTTATCAAAAGCCTGCAAAACTCAGAAAAGTTGTGCTAAAACATACGGCATAGTGAAGCCGCTGGACTTCCTCGAAGGCCGAGCACACATCTGCTAGCCAGGCTTCCCCGGCTCCAAATAAGTCGACCCCAATCGAGGCACGGCCGCTCGGCTCATATGGCCCCGGGTTTCGAGCCCCCCTCGAAGTATCTCCAGCGGAAAAATAGGATGGCAGCGGAGGAGAAACTGCCTTTCCATAACCAGAAACCACGGGCGCAGTCGGCTCAATCGACACTTCCACTCCGGGCCCCCGGTCCGGGTTCGCCTCACTTTGAACACCGTCTCCATGTAAAGGCATCTCTCGCTTATTGTTATCGTTCTTTAGCCCGAAAGCTAGAAACCCTTCCCCCTCTCCAAAGGAGCGCGGCCTCGCTTCCGAAGGCTCTCCAATGCCTACAATGGCAAGATTAATACACGGAAAGGAAAAATGCCTCTCCAAGTGAAGGAAGGGAAAGGAAAAACTTGCACAACACGTACCGTGATATTTTGCTTCCTATCTGCCCCGAGAAAAAGCTCGCCACTTGCGCTCATCACGAGTCGAGTGGGTCGCCAACTTCCGAACCCAACCCGGCAGATCTGGAACGTCGCCCCGCGCCCATGAAACCGCTGCAGAAAAAGAAAAGAAGGCACGGTTATGAAACCAGCTTTTGCTATAAACAAAACTGAGAAGGCACGGAATGTACCACTTACGTGCATAATTCCATTCCTCAGGGAGTGGCATAAACTCCACGGGGATAACGTCGGCGGTCCGAACTCCAACGAATCGACTCATCCTCTCCCGATCTCCTTCTTCCTCATCGTCGACAACGAAGGGCGTGGTCGACCGGCATCGCAAGGTTAGCAGACCACGATGGTGAAAGGGCCGATACAACCTAATAAGATGACCGAGCGTGAATTCAAGACCCGCCTTCTCTAAAAATCTCATCATCAACACTATCCGCCAAAATTATGGATGGATCTGCGCCAAGGTAACTCGATACTTTAAGCGAAGTCAAGCACAATCCTATCAAGGGGGCCCAGTATGAAAGGATACTTGTACATATTCAAGAATCCATCGGCACGATCCGTGATGCCCTCATCCGGGGAAAGTATCTGTAAGACTACTTCCTCCCCCCATCCGCAGTCTTTTCTCACTAACCCAATATGCTCTTCTCCTATCAAAGAAGTACTCTCCAAAGTACGCTCTCGTTGGTCCTGAATACCGAAGGCGTAACTCTCCCCTCTCTGCCCGACAGACCCCGATGTAACAGTTATGACGACAGCAAACTCAGAGAACTAAAGCAAGGAGTCGGTGCGAGTACGCTGATACTGAAATGATGAAAGGCTTAACGCTGGAAGAGAAGGGTAACTACTTAGAAGGGTGGGATCTCCAAAAGAACAAAAACAACCCTATATATATGGAAAGAACGACGACAGTCCGCCTACCTCAAGAGGCCAAAGTAATCATTGCCAGTCCCGAGGTGGTACCTGATCTCGAGGACCTCTATCGAAAATAAGTTAGGCTCTAAGAAGCCAACGGCATCACCGCAAGTCCCGAGGTGGTGCCCGACCTCGAGGACCTCCATCAAAGGGAAGTTAGGCTCCAGGAAGCCAACAACCTCCTCACCAGTCCCGAGGTGGTACCCAACCTCGAGGACCTCCATTGAAAAGAAGTTAGGCTCTAAGGAGCCAACGGCATCACCGCAAGTCCCGAGGTGGTACCCGACCTCGAGGACCTCCATCAAAATGAAGTTAGGCTCCAAGGAAATAAGCATTTAAGCTCCGCCCATATGGGCTTGATCATGGGGTACCACCTAAATTCGGGTAACACCTCATTCTGGATCTACCTGCAATGCCTTAAGGCTATTTACGATAAGATCAACACAAACTTCCAAATGACTAGAGTCTGAGCAAACCCCACTCGGGGACTATTCTCGAAAGTCCAAAGATAGCCTCTAGTCTCGGGTTCCCGCGCGAATTCCCCCACAAAGATTATCACAAAGGCTTACACCATCAGTATGATATTATCACGAGACATTTGGAAAGATGGTCGTCAAGATCGTTTCTTATTGCTCCTCACTAAGAAACGCGGGGACTATCTGTATATGGTGAAATTGTAGGGTCCAATTCCTCGTCATTAAGGCACTTCGGAAGATCACCTCGAAGGCTCGAGGCCACGGCCGAGTACCCTCCCTCGAGGGACGTTGACACTCGACCTCAATGTAGCAATGATCACGGCTATGGTGGGAATGGGGAGTTCCCAAGGCACGCGACTAGGGCTGACACAGTCTAGCGGGCTACTCTGAACCCAAATCAGGGCATCATTCAGCAATCCCATCCCATGTCTATGTGATTAATGTATTTTGTACTATGTAGGGATTTCCCTCCTATATAAAGGGAGTCCTTGTCATTTTGTAAGGGATCTATTGCTTCAGCTGTTCCACAAGAAATATAAAACAACATTCTCTCTGCTCTCTTACATACTCTCTTGATATTATTGCTTCCATTTATTATCCTCATTAGTGTTCATCATTTATTGCTTATCATTGGCCATAAAGAGCCTTCTTTGATTTTATCATAACTGTTAGTCATACTTCAATTACCTTCGATGGCTCACGGTCGAGCCCCATAATCGACCTCGAGACCCCGGATCGACGAGCTCGAGGCCCCGATTGTCTACCTATCGGTTTGATTATCATTTCATCCTTATCTCTTATTTCGTTTTTAAGTCTCACATACATAGCATCAACTACTTAACAACCGGCATAAAAATTAATCACGTTTTTAGAGTCCCATAATTAAATTTAATTATTATTACCATTTTCACGGTAAACAGGGAGTACATGCAGACTTCAATGAACATGACATGCCTTTTGGATTGGATGAGTGATCTGTGCGAATTGTCCGAATCTCAAGAACTCATCACAACTTTTGCCTTGAAACCGAGAAACCTTGCTCAGGATTGTGTTGATGCCATGGCTGCGTGGATCCTCTTTTCGATCAACAATTCCATTTGCGAGTTTTTACTAGCTGACCTTTCTCATTTCTCTTCTTGACATCGCCTTATAGTGCCCATTACGGGGTTTCACTAACAAGACTCTCTCATTTTTATTTTCTCTACTCATCATCGCCCTACAGTGCCCGTGAGGTTTTTCACCAATAGTACTCTCTTATTTTATTTCTCTTAATTGGTTGCATCAGATCCAAGTAACTGTATCCTCCAATTCTTGAACATTCTTGCCGATTGATCAAAAGGATTTGAAAAGGATTTGGGTAAAAAGAATTTGATTTGAATTACAACTTTGGAACCTTTCGAGCGAAAGTATCGCCGAACCATTATAACATTTGTCCCAAATTTTGCTTTTGGGGAAATGTGGATTTTTGTTTTGTTGTGACCGAACCCCAGAGTGAGACTGCCTACGTATCCTTTTCGGAATCAGGTGGAAAGTAGTTCAATTAACATGAACTTTGTTTTTCATTTTTGTTTTGTTTTGTCTTTTTCTTCTCTTTTTTTTTCTCTTTCTCTTCTTTTTCTTTCTTTTTCTCTTCTTTCCTTTCATTTTCTTTCTTTTACATACAAAGTTCCAAAGAGGGTGATCAAGGAAAAAGTATTTGACTCAAAAGGTTTGCAAAGGTTTGATAGTGTTTGGGTAGCGAGAATAAAAGCCTTCGTCGTCCAGATCAAAGAATGTTGACACCGAGTAAAGAGTCAAACATAGTACCTTTTGGAAACACTCTTTTTACAATGTATGGACCTTTCTAATTTGGAGCAAATTTTCCTTTAGCTTCTTCGTGGTGCGGAAGGATACGTTTCAGAATGAGTTGCCCACTTCAAGCATTCTGGGTCATACGTTCTTGTTGTATGCGCGGGCCATTCTTTCTTGGTACAACTGTCCATGACAAACTGCGGCCAATCGTTTCTCATTAATAAAATAAGTTATTCTAGCCGGGTTGTGACCATTCTTCGTCCTTGATCTCGGCTTTGGCTTGATCCGAAGAGAGGAAATTTGCGCCCATTGATGTGCGCTTAATTTCATTTGAATTTAGCTTTGGGTTACTCTCATATTGTTATAATTCTCTGTTTATTTCCTTAAAAAGCCTTATCTTCATCGCATTCCGCTTCATTATTCATTATTTTAAAGTCTGACAGCATTTTAGGATCTGGGCATGAAGTCCGCAAGCATGTCATATTATTAAAATCTGCATTAACAGAACTAAAAAGAGAACAAGAAAAGTGACAAAATATAAGGAAAAGAAAAGAAAAAATATTCGTGGACGATGAAATATTGATTTCATTTATTAAAATTTTAAAAGATAGAAGGGTTTGCATCAGAAAGTAAGACAATAAAGTAAAACATCCGGATCACACCCTAAAATAATCCGGACACAGAAAAGATAGCAAGACCGGCTACCGAGACTCCCATATAATAAGGAACTTTTCATGGTTTGGTCACCGTTTAGGCTTCTCTTCTGTCGCGGCAATGGCTACAACGGCTTTCAGTACCGGATCAAACTCCCCATCATCATAAATTATTCCAACGATTGGCCCATTGTTGTGAGTAGACAAAGGATTGTTCGTCATATTAGGGGTCTCTTCTTCCCTAAGAACTATTGCCTTGACCTCAATGAGGTACTCCACTGATCTTTTGAGAATCCAAGAATCTTCAGTATTGTTCCCCACTGCTCTGGAGTGGTATTGTCATCTAGTTTCGGCTCGATGCGAGGGGGATTCCGTGTTCGGCCGGTTCGGGGCCACTGGCTGCAGCATACCTAACCTGATTATCTTGTGGAACAAACTTGAATACGATTCACCAATAGGGCTGAACGGATTCCTTATGAGAGGTCTTGGACGAGGATTGTATTGGGAAACATTTTGTTGAAGATTATATGGAGCTTGGTAGGGACGGGCATTTTTGGGAGTTGGAGCTCGATTTTGTGTATAATGTTGTAGCTGCGTGTAAGGTTGCATGCTCATTACCGCATAGTGAGGCGGTGACACGTCGGATGCAGCATCATTATGCGGGTAGTAATGTTGTGGGGTTCTGGGTGGCATAAATGATTGATCGAATGACATGCGGGCCCCCTTCATGCTCGAAGCCATCATGTCTCCCTCTTTTCTCTTGTTTCTGTTCATCAAACCCCCTGAACCATTCTGAACGGCCCGTGATGTGGCCTTAAAGGCATCCTGACTCAAGATTCGGCCCGTTTTCAAACCATTTTCGACCATCTCTCCAATTTTAATGGACTCAGTGAACTTCTTTCCCATGGCAAAAATCATGTTTTGGAAGTAGTTAGACTCTTGCGCCTGCAGAAAAACTGTGACCATCTCTTCCTCATCCATTGGAGGCTTTACCCTGGCGGTCTGCTCACTCCACTTGACAGCATATTCAAGGAAACTTTCTGTGGGTGTCTTTTTCAGATTTGACAAAGAATTTTTATCAGGATTAATGTCCACGTTGTACTGGAACTGGCGGAGAAAGTTTTGGGTTAGGTCGTCCCGAACATGCTAATGGGTGATCTCTTGATCCATGTACCACTCGGAAGCTATCCCTATGAGAATTTCTCTAAAATAAGCCATTAACAGCTCCTCTTTCCCACCATCTCCCCTTAGCTGGTTACAATACCGTTTTAAATGTGCAATCGGGTCTTCGTGACCGTTGTATTTTTCAAGCTTTGGTGTCTTAAAGCCCGACGACAAGTGGACATGAGGAAACATACACAGATCAGAGTATGAGACACTCTTTTGGCCGCTTAGGCCTTGCATATGTTTTAGGATTTCCGAGCTTTTCATCTTTTGAGCCATTTCCTCCTCCTCGGGTGTCTTAAAAATGCTTCTTATTCAATCGGAAACTCATATTGTGGAGGTTGGGTAAATGAGTCTGGGTGACATAGGTTATATTTGGCTAAAATTGTGGATCTTGGAATGTAAAAGTTGGAGTTTCGACATATGGCCTGGGTACAATTGGTTGTGCTATTGTGAAGGTTGGTACCGCAGAGAAAAGAACGGGTAGTGCTCTTGAAGTCGGCGCCTGGGGGCGAACCACAGAAGGCATTCCGAGACCATAAGTCGGCATAGGTTGGTACCTATATGGGGTGAAAGGGTTAACAATAGTGACATTAGTAGCCCCGCCAGGTCTTAGGGATCAACTCAGGAAATCTAGGGATGGCACTCGGCGGTTCCTTCTTGTTAGACCATGCATCCCACATTTCTAGCATGTGGAGCCGTAACATTCTGTTCTCTTCAGCCATAGGTGACTCTTGTAGTGGAATAGCCAGTGTCGGGCTATCCTTGGGGTTAACAATCGATAGATTACTTGCGGAGGCCATAGGAACCTTTCCTTTTGATTTGGTGAAGTATGGATGGGAAGTCGGAATACCAACAAAACCAACCACCTAAACATAACCTAGCTTTGGGCACACACAACAAAATTGTTAGTTCAAAGCATTTAACAGATAGGAAATCGCACGTTGGGATGCAATGCACCTAGAAGTTAAAACACTTCTATCATGTGTTTGAATGGTTGCCTGTTTCATCTCGGCTTTAACTATCCCCTTTCTGTCACGACCCAAGTTCTCCCTCTGTGAACCATCGTGACGGCACCTAGTCTCTACGACTAGCTAAGCCTAACATTTGCGAAAAAATGAAACGAAAACATAAAAGCTAACAACTAACAGGTAAATTTTAACAAGAGATTAAGATGCCGTTCGGCATATATATACAATAATCACTCTCGAGATTTTCATAAACTCTCCCAAAATCCGTAATATCGTAAGCCACAAGCTATAGAAAGAAACAGTACTTCTATACTCCAGAGTCTAATAAAAGAAGAAAATACTAGAAGTGTTTGACATGGGAAGAGTAGATAGGGACTCCGAGGTCTGCGGATGCGGAAGATATACCTTGAAGTCTCTACAGTTGTCCCGCCTCACTGGTAATGCGCCTAATAAGTGGTACCTGGAATTGAACACAAAAAATATGTGCAGGGAAGGGCATGAGTGCACCACAATGGTACCCAGTAAGTGCCAAGCCTAACCTCGGTCGAGTAGTGACGAGATCAGGTCAGGGCCCTACTGGTATATATATAATAAAATGAGACAGAGATATCACAGTCAAAATAAATACGGAAATCTAACAGGAATAGAATCATAGAAAGACATAAGTTCAAAACACAGAGATAACAACAGGGGATCTCCCGAGATACCGTCTCGTAGTCCCAAACGTAAATGTGCAGGGGGATCTCCCGGAATACCATTCCGTAGTCCCAAAGTAAATATGTTGTACAGGGGTATCTCCCTGAATAACGTTCCGTAGTCCTAAAGTAAATGTGCAATACAGGGAGATCTCCCGAAATACCGTTCCGTAGTCCCAAAGTAAATATGCAACTCAACCAACAGAAATGACAGTTACAGCAAGAAAACCTACAGTTTAGACTATGTTCAAGTCAAGGAAAGCAGGTATATTCACTAAACATGCTGCACAGAGTTCAGATAGGCAGTTAAAACACGTAGGCATGTTGTTCTAAACTAAACAGGATAGCTACATATGCTAGTGTAGTTCAAATAAGGAGAAACAAGTTATGACTTAGTGAAAAATGGAGTTTTACATCAAATAGCCCGTGTACGTACTCGCCACATCACGTACACGGTGCTCACATATCAAAACAGTACCAAATCCTAAAGGGAGTTCCCCCACACAAAGTTAGGCAGGCCACTTACCTCGAACCAAGCTCAAATCAATCCGTCATTACGTTCTTTCCACGAATATCCGACTCTGACTGGCCCAAATCTAGCCAAAGCCAATTACATAACATAAATATAACTACAAGAAACTAATCTAGCTAATGAAATCAAAGCTAAGGCAATAAATAGGAACATCGCTCAAATAGCCTCCCCGGTCCCAGGTCTCGGAATCGGGTAAAAGTCACAAAATACGAACACCCTTTCACTCACGAGTCTCACCATACCAAATTTACTCAAATCCGATACCAATATCTCGATCAAAACCCCAAAATTCAGCCTAAGAACTTTTCTCAAATTTTTCCCAATTTTCCAACTCAAATCCCTAATTAAATGATGAAATCAACAATGGATTAGTGGAAAGGAACAAAAAAACGAGTTAGGAATAATTACCCAATAACTTTCTCTGAAAATCCTTCAAAATTATGCCTAAATCCGAGCTCTCAAGTCCAAAAATGAAGAATGAATTCAAGCCCTTGACATTGCCCTTTTTCTGCCAGTTAAACCGCACCTGCGGTCAATTACCCGCTTCTGCGGTACCGTATTTGCGGCTAAAAGTCGCACCTGCGGAAATCACTTACTCCAGCTTCTTCCCCTTCTGCGACCACCGACCATATCTGCGTATGTCGCAGGTGCGGAAGTTACATTGCACCTGCGGACCCAAGCTCGCACCTGCGCCCTACTATCCGCTTCTGCGGCCATCACAAGTGCAGGAAAATCTTCTCACCGCTCACCTCAAGTCGCTTCTGTGATCCAAGTCCCGCTTCTACGGGCTCGCACCTGCGGTGACCAATCCGCAGGTGCAATTACACCAGCACAAGAAATCTTCAGCAATTGCATAAGTCCAAATTCAACCCGTTGAGCATCTGAAACACACCCGAGGCCCCCGGGACCTCAACCAAACATACCAACCAATCCTAAAACACCATACGAACTTAGTCGAGACCTCAAATCACATCAAACAATGCTAAAAATACAAATCACCCTCCTATCCAAACTTAATGAACTTGAAACTTCAAATTTCCACAAATGATGCGGAAACCTATCAAACCATGTACGAATGACGTCAAATTTTGCACATAAGTCATATTCAACATTATGGACCTATTCCAACTTTCGGAATCAGAATCCGACCCTGCTATCAAATTTTCCACTACCGGTCCGAATCTCCAAAAATTTGACTTTCGCCATTTCAAGCCTAAATGAGTTACAGACCTCCAAAACACAATCCGGACACGCCCCTAAGCACAAAATCACCCACCGGAGTTAACAGAATCAAGGGAACTCCATTTTGGAGTCGTCTTCACACTCCGACTACGGTCCAAATCTTAAGGCTTAAACCTCCAATTATGGACTCAGTGTCCCAAAACATTCCAAAAACCAAAACAAAACCTCCCGGAAAGCCAGTATAGCAGAAATAGATACGGGGAAAGCAGTTAATAGGGGATCGTGGCTATAACACTTAAAACGACCGGCCGGGTCGTTACATTTCCAGTTGGTACCTCTTTGCATTTCTTCACGCTCTCTTTTCGGATTTTATCACTCTTGATTTTTCTCTTCTTGCTTTTGTCGCTTTTTGTTTTTCTCTTTTTGTTTGTTTTTTGCTCTTTGTTTTTCTCTTTTTGTTGATTTTCGCTCAGTTTATTTATGGCTTTGATCGCATCCGATGGAGATTGCTTACGTATCATGACGCCGCATGAATCAGACCATTACGTAGTTTAGGGAGATCGGGAATAGACTGACCTCTTTTTGTTTAACTATAAAAATTAGACCATAAAGGCTCCTAACAAAGAAATTACTTCTGGGTTTTGAAAATTGCTTATTCATTTTCTTTTTCTTTTTTCTTTTTTATTTTTTAAAAAAATGTTCGGGAAAATCTCAAGTTTTCTTTTTTTGAATTTTTGGGGGAAAACTTCTACATAAGGGAAAATATATTTTGGGATTTTGATATGTTATTTTTTTTTTTTGAATGATGATTTTCTTTTTCGAATGAAAGACTTCGAAAAAGAAGGAAAGCATTTTTGGGTTTAGATTTTTTATTTGAGATTTCTAAGAGGAGACTTGTAAAGAAGGAATTAAAGAAATACATTTTTGAAATTTTGAAAGTTAGGGCCAGACCCGATGAAGGTTGGCTACGTTTCTCACATCCGGTGAGAATCAGACCTGCGTAGTTCGGTAGGATTTTTTAAAACCTAGGGAAAATATCATTTTTTGAGGGCTAATTTTGTAACAACCTTTCAAAAGATTGCCAGAGTTTCAGGACTTTCCTTCTTTTCTTTCTTTTTCAAGTACCGGAATTTTCAGGAACCGAATAATTTTCTCTCTCCTATCTTCTCTCTCCTGGTTTTTTCTTATTTCTTTCCTTATACTAGAAGCCAGCCAACATGCAAACCAGATCAATCAAATGCGCAAGTAGCACGTAAGATGCATTAGGATGGTCTTTTAGTTTTGGGTACACCTGTCCTAGACGGACCCAACCCTTTTGTTGAGTCCCCAAAGTCAAATGCACGTGATGCAAACAAGCGTACCTACTAGGGATCCGGCATGAGGCTTGTTGATACCCATTTTCCCTCATATTTTTAAATTGTATATATATACTTTCAAAATAGTATATTTGCATCATCATTTAGTTTATAAACCTATACAGGCATTTTCTATAATTTTCCATAATTTTTAGAGCTTTAAATTAATTTTACTACATTTTAATTACTTGAGTAATTATTAATTATTCCTACAAATTATTTTGTGATGACTTAATCATTCGAATTACTATTGTGCATCCTCATATATGATTCATAATATTTTTACTTTATTTCGTATAATTATGTTTGCATTTTTTAGTTATTTACCTAATTTTGCAATAATAACCTATATTCATATATAATTGCTTTTTAACTATACTATTTGTGGCAAAATACGCTTCTATATTTTTATAATGCTAAATTATTATTGTTAATCATTTTATTGCATAAATAGTTATTTATTAAAGCATTGTTATAAATTATTTTATTAAATCTTGTGTATTTAAATAATAGCCCATTTTTTAAAACCAAATTCGGACCTAAAACTACCCAACCCTTAATACCCTAGCCCAAACAACCGTAGCCCAAATCAATTAGCCCAATCCCACCAACCGGTCGGTACCTGTTTTATTTTAACCCGCCCCCATTCATTTTTAAGTCACAGCCGTTGATCTTTCAAGATCAACGACCCACATCTCGTCTCCCCTTTTTAATTAACCAAACCCCCCCCCCCACCCCCCAAACCCTAACCATTTCATCCAACCCCGCCGCCCTCAAATGCTCTCATCCCTCTTCTTCTTCAACTAAACCCTAGTCGTCTTCCACTCAAATCCTTCTCCTAATCCCACCAGACATGGGATTCGACTACTATTTCTTGCCATATACAGCCTCCTGTTGGTACTGGTTACTCTCTTATGGTGCTTGCCTAAACATGGCAAGCAAATCTTATCAAAATGGAACCAGAATCGGTTCAAATCCTTGACCTTTCCGCTATTCCATCTATATTCATCATTTATTCTATTATGGGTACGAATCTCTGTGTACTTTTGTTGATTCTTACTTACCCTAAAATTAGGGTTTTCAGATCTCTTTAGATCGAACCAAAATTGGTTCGATTCTTTGATTTTGGGTGATATTTTGTCTATATTCGTCCTATTCTGTGTGGTGTTTGATTTTTTTTATTTTAGATTCTGCCGATTTTTTTAACTTTCCCTAAAATTAGGGTTTGAAATTTTTCTCTTTTCCTTACTGATTTTCAATTGCATGTGATGTCCTTTCCTTTCTCGTGTTTGATTGCTGATTTTCCTTGATTGGGTGTTTAGTTTCTACTACTATATAAACCCCTCCCCATTCCCCTTTGAGGACAGACCTTAATCGATATAATCTCACTAAAAACTTGAGGCTTTGCTCTTTGAATTCATTACAATCGCGCTCTTTGTTTTGTGGTGGCCGGCTGAAAGCCAAGGCCACAGAGAATCTACTGTTCGAACTCTTCTGGACTCTTGTGGATCTTTTATTTTTGTTTGTTGTTCGTTTAACTGATAAGCTACTAGACTCTTGCAGTTTCATCCCTATGTGTTCTTGATTTGTGTATGTTCTCACCTCTGAAATTCTTGGCTTAATATATTTTCTGGATTACTTTTGCACGTGATTCTGTTAATTCTACCTTGTTCTAAGTATTTTAGCATCTGACTCTCCTCCTAATGCTACCAGTTCTGTGTTTACCCAAGCCTAACTTGGGTAATTTGAGTGCAAGGGTGTCTGGATGTTTCCCTAATCATGCTTGTTTGTTTTATCTTTAACCTCTATAATAAATGCTAGAATGTCTGTGTTAATTCTAACATGTTCACTTGCTATCTTGTCACTCAACGTGCTCACTTGAACCCCATACCCCATTAGTAACTGACTGAGATCTTAACAGTTACCTCAACCTATTTTTCCATGACCTGCTTGAACCATTTTGTAACATGATTTAGATCTTCTCTAGTTGTTTAGTCTATTATTACAATCCCAGAATACCAATGTGATATTTGGTATAAGTTTGCTATCTTCCACTGTTCTAAGTCCTTGCCATGTTTGTTATGCATATACAATGTGTTGCAATTTGTATTAAAACTATTTGCTATCGACTATGATCCTGCTTCTATGAATATGTTTTCCAGTATGTCCTTTGTCCATTTGATACCCTGTTTCTTCCAGTGTTTATCACAAAATATGTTCCCCATCATGCCCAAATACTGATTAGCATGACCTTAGGATGCATGTTTAGCTTTATCTGAACCTCTTAAACCTCAATTGTTTTAGTGTCATGACTGCTAATCCTGCAAACTTGTTTCTTTCCCCCAACTCTTTAAATGTGTGGCTATCTATGTGGTATTTTCCTATGTGTCACTGAACCTGCTGGCCTGTTTGATTAGTTGCTCTCCATGGCTATGTCTGCTTTAGGTTATAAGTGTGTTCCCCACTTCTGTCCCTCATCTATTGTCCATTCTCCCTCACTGTCACTTATGCTATTCTGAACTCCTTATTCTTAGCCGGCTAAAAGCCAATGCTATCAAGGCTCTTGCTGCTGACCTCCCTAGTGTGAGCACTACTAGGGGTCCATTTGAGGCTCTTGTGAATTCTGATACACTAGGATTTGGGGTCTTTGATCATTCCCCTTGATACTGAAACTTGCACTATCCCTGAATCTCCTCTATTAACCTCCCTAGTGTGAGCACTGCCCTGGGTTCTTGAAGCCCTTGGGAACTTTGACGCACCAGGGTCCAAGGTTCTTTGCCATTTTTCCTCATTGCTCAACTTTGCTCTTTCTACCTACTGAATGAGCCAACGGGCTTGTGCATGGTTATTTTTTCTAAACTTTTGATGGCTACTGGGTTTTGGCTATTTTATGTAAAATGAGGGATGTTTTCTAGGTCTGATTGGCTATGATATTAGGGTTGTGATGAAGCATGTTGGATGTGAAATTGAAGGCATGGCCTGGCCGGGTATACTTTGTGCATGTCTAAGGCTTACTATAGTTATTTCAAAACTTTATAATTTGTTTCATTCATTGGGCCTGTAATAATTCTGTAATAACAATTGGGGTGTTAGTAAAAATTCGGAAAATGGGTTTACTTTATTTCATGAAACGGGTAGAAATCCTGCCAATAGATGTTTAATTTGTTTAACATGTTCTATTCCTATGCGTTGTTAGATAATTTGCCTATAGGTGTCTAATTTGCTCAAACATGTTTTGTTATTGTGTGTGTTAGATAACCTGCGTATAGGTGTTTAATTCGTTTAACATATTCTGCTTCTACATGTTTATTAGATATCATGTTATAGGGAATAAAATGACCAATCTTTCAATTGCAACATGTTCGCTAGATACCGTGATCATAGGATTATATTAGTTTATGTTCTACTAATACGCATTTTAGAAATCATGCCTATAGGGTCTTAATTGGTTAATGTGTTGTTGTTATAATTACTCACTTAAGAGACATGCCTATAGGAGCTAAAACCAGTTTCAATTACTAATCGTTAGAAATCCTGCCTATAGGACATTATCACTCGCTTTTAAGTGCTAATATTGAACTCTCAAACATTGCTTTGTTGCCACTATTAGAAAGCATGACTATATGATCAAACTGAACAATTTTGAATATCTCCCATAGTTATCACTACCAATTACTGCACCTAGATATCATGTCTATAGGTTTAAACACTTATAATCTGTAATAATCACCATATAATATTAGGTTCCCTAAACTGTGTAGTTATTTAGAAGTCATGCCTCTAAAATAATGCCATGCATCTGAAACTGCCCGTACTCTGATTCAAAGTCATCTAGAAATCATGTTTATAGGTTTAAGGTTCTGAACTCTAAAATCTCCTAATTTGCTCATATGTTTACGTGCATTTGTTGTCTAAGTGTGAGGGTCAATATGAGCCTTTAGTTGCTTTTATATGAAGTCCAATTTGTATTGTGTGTCGCCTAGTTTTCTCATTTTGAGCAACCTAAGTTAAGTCTAGAACCACCCAAAAATAAAGGTCCAAACGCCCCCTGGACCATAGGCGTGGGACGGGTAGTGACGCATAGGGTACGAGTTATAATTGAACTAGTAGCAGGAGATGATAGTTTGTGCCCGCTGAATAATATGAGTATCACCCCATCTAGAGGGAGTTACGAAGTATTATTTATGTTGCACGGGGTGATACTATATGCTAAAAAGCTTAGGACCCCCCCCCCCTATTTTCTTTCTTTTCCTACTATAATCAAAATAGTTGTACCCTTAGTTGAAAACCTATTTATAATGAACTTCTTAAATTTTTGTGCTCTCTCTTCGTTTATTTGATCACACAGACTAATTCATATAATTCGAGTTTGGCCGGGACCCACAATTGTGGACCTCGAAGAGTACCTAACACCTTCTCTTCGAGGTAATTTCGAGCCCTTACCCGATCTTTGGTGACACAAACTAGTTAAACCTGAGTTATTTGAAAATAGGTGCCCTAACGCACCTCAAAACCGTTAGGTAGCGACTCTCTCTTTTAACACCTTCCTTAAAAGAGTTGTCACGTGTCGAAACCCGATTTTGCGAGAAAAAGGGGGCGCACAGCATGGCGACTCTGCTGGGCATTTTAGGCTCTTACCATAAGTGAACTTGGTCTATATGAATTAGTCTTCTCTGATAAACGTGTCTTTATTATTTTTTTAAGTTACTTGAATATCCCACTCCCGTTCCCCTTTTATTTGCTACCTGTGCACCCTTTTCCCATTTTCCCTTTATTTGAATTCGCATGCAAATATCTTCGCTCAATTTGGTCATAACATGCATTTTCCTTTAAACATATTTTAGAATTGCTACATCATGTCTCTCCCCACCCTCACTCCCTTGTCTGCTTTATTACAATTTCCACATTGCACGAACTAACTTCTTCCTTGTTTTCTTTCTTTTTATGTCTTTACGTTTCATTCAATACTGCACTTACTGTTTTCATCATGCAAAATATTTGATAACATTTTGTTTTATCTTTGCATAAAGCATGCTCCGCACCATAGTCCATTCGTGCGTAATTAATACCATAGTGGCACTTGATGAGTGTCCGCGCTTTTCCTAAATCACTCTTTAAATTTGGAAAGGCTTATTTGCGATAAAACTAGTCGATTAACGGTGTAGTCTACGGTTCCATGCCTTTCCCTCTAAATTTGTCCGCTTGAGGGCACCGGTCTAGACTCTCCTAGAAACCCCCACTCTAATATTAACTGTGCATGCATCATGTCCAAACTTATTATGGGTTAGAACACTGTCCGCGCAATAACTCGTTAAGTCAAGCCTTGTCCAAAGTCCGCCGGGATTTCCATAATCCCAATGGATACAATCACGATATGTGCATTATTTGGAGAAAACGTGCTAATATGTTGATCATTAACGTGTAAATAGCCAAATCCGGAGGGGGAAAAGGCTGACATTATTTGTTTTGCAGAAATGAGGCACGGAGTCCCCAGGTTTGGCATGGTTCGAAATATCCCACCTTTACTGCTAGATTGGTGGGAAAACCTCCCACCAAGTGATAAAAACCAAGTGAAGATAGTCCTCGGGAATTTACCCTCTATATTAGACATTCAACCAAACATTGCATTAATCGAGGCCGCCACCATGTTTTGGGATAAGAAGAGAGTCGTTTTCCATTTTGGTGACATAGATATGACTCCCCTTCTAGAAGAAATAGGAGGTTTTGCTGGGCTCCCGTGGGACAACCTTGGTTTGTTGGCACCGGAAAACTGCACTTCTCGAGGTTTCGTGAAAATGATGGGTTTCAGAAAAAATGATGATTTAGTCTGTCTGAAGAAGTCTTAAATACCATTCGATTTCCTCTATGAACGTTATGGGCACAGCAAGTCATACCGCCTTTACCATGATGAGCTTGCCATCACCTCTTTGGGTTGGACTCACCGCCAAGTTTTTGTATTCATTGTCTATTTTCTGGGGATGCTGGTATTTTCGATACAAGGAGAGAGGATCCACACTTGCCTAGATATGGTCACTAAGGCTTGAGGGGCAGACTTACACTCTTGTCCCTATGATTCTGGGTGATATGTACCGAGCTTTAGACCGTTGCAAAAAGGGGTATTGGCATTTCGAGGGTTACAATCTGTTGCTGCACGTATGGTTATTCGAACACCTTCAGAGAGGAGAATACCATCATGAACTTCCGCGACGACCATGGAAAGACCACATAGCCTATCACCTTCCAAAGAGAATGACTTTTATCCCAAACAGGTTTGTGCAATCGGAGAACGCCGTAAGCTGGGCACATCTCTTCAACAATCTGACTGATGACAAGGTACATTAGATGTTCGAGTGGTTCCCTAGCAGTGAATTCATTATCAGGTCGAGAGATACTCCTCATCTAGTGCTAATTGGATTGAGGGGAATCTATCCTTATGCTCCTATCAAGGTTATGAGGCAACCTGGGAGAAAGCAGGTTATACCACAAATTTCCAAAATGGTTCGGTACAAAACAGACTTCCAGGGGAACGCCATTCCATTCAAGTTCGAGTCACAACACATGTGGCATCAAAAGATCATTGTGGAGAAAGATACCATCGAGCCATATCGGTATCATGCCGGCCATGTGCATTTCTATCCATCATGGTTGGTAGATGATATAGCAGGGGATGTCAAGCCGAGGATTAATCTAAAGAATAGGGTTGTAGACGACGCTGCTGAAGCACAAGTCAAATACAGGATGCTGCATAAAAGGGTCTTCAAGTCTGAAGCCAGGCATTTAGAACAACATAAAGTGGACATGGAAGCAATCAACCAATGGAGAGAAATCCCTACTAAGTCAATCAGAGATGTTGGAGTATTTGGAGCAGGGGTAGATGGAGCTTGAGGGGAAAATGAGAAAGAGGATTGCAGGCTGTCAAAACATAGATGGCAATGAAGGAGGGCTCCTAGCAAGGGCATATCTACTATTGGACATGCGCTACCTGGGGAATTTGATCGATGGAGCAAACAAGGCCAAGCATGGAGAAGGTCCCTCTGGGACCAAATAGATTAGGAATGATGTTTTACTTGCTTTCTAGACTCGTTTTAGACTTTGGATGTAATAAGGCAAATGCCATTAGTGACTCTTTATAATTATTGTCGTTTTAGTAGAGATTTGGTTCATTTCTCATATTAATGAAATGGCGCAGTTATTGGTATCGATTTTCTCCAAATCTATATGTCGCTTAGGCCTACCTCGGGCACAATGAGGTCCCCAAATTAAAACGCGAATTTACAATTCCGCAATATGTGTTTAAATACCGCAAACATCCTTTTAATACTCCTTACTGACTTGCTTACCTTTTTGTTTTCTTCTTTTCTTTATTTGTTTATTCCCATCCCCTAATATTTGTTCGTGCATACTGGCATCATCAGCATATCATACCAGATCTAGAGGTCCTCCACCTCCTCCTCCTCCAAGTGATCCTAAAAGAAAAGGAAAGGCCAGAATGGATGATACGAGCGGTATTAGGAAAGATAACGCTATGTATGTAGAGAATGTCGAAGACTTTGGATGGTCGGAGTACTCCGGCACAAAATGACTTGGTTTTGTGGTTAGAACAGAAGATCCTGGAGCTACAAGGGAAACTTGAGCAAGTCCGAAACTTGGCAAACCTTTCCCTTACCCTGAACGTCCCCGATATCAACCAACAAAAAACTGACACCTCCTCAGAACACACCAAACCAACAAAATCCTCCCGCACCTCATCAGTATGCCACACCTCCTCAAAATCCTAATCCTCCGCCTGTACCGACCCCTCCACAACATCATCACCATCCAACCCAGTATCCACAAACCACCACCTATCACACTCCTCAAAATGCACCACAACCTACCCTGATCCCCAATACTCAACGAACGACCACCACTACGCCCAAATCCCTGGAGTCCATCAAAGCAACCCTATATACGTGGAAACCTTACCCCACACTCCACAAAAAACCCTATACATAACTGAATCCGCCGAGAAAGACCTGCTCATCAAGAACATGGTAGAGGAGCTCAAGAAACTTACTAGTCGAGTACAAGGTGTTGAAGGCGGTAAAGGCATCGAAGGTTTGAATTATGAAGATTTGTGTATTCAGCCGGACATAGAACTACCAGAGGGTTACAAACCTCCTATGTTCGAAATGTTCGACAAGACAGGTGATCCAAAGGTACACTTGAGAACATATTCTGACTAGCTCGTAGGGGTTGGTAAAAATGAAAGAATCCGCATAAAGCTGTTCATGAGGAGCCTCACTGGAGACGCCCTGTCCTGGTACATCAGTCAAAACCCAAAGAAATAGGTTAATTGGGTAAGCATGCGTCAGATTATATGGATTGGTTCAGGTTCAATATAGAAAATGCACCAGACTTCTTCTACATTCAAAATCTTAAGAAGAAGCCAACAGAAACTTTTCGCGAGTATGTTACTCGATGGAGGTCGAAAGCTGCAAAGGTAAGGCCAACACTGGAAGAAGAACAGATGAATAAGTTCTTCGTCAGAGCTCAAGATCCACAATACTATGAGAGGTTGATGGTCATTGAAAACCATAAGATCTCTGATATCATCAAACTGGTAGAAAGAATAGAGGAAGGAATTAAAAGCGGAATGGGGACAAATTTTGAGGCACTCCAAGCTACAAACAAAGCCTTGCAGTCAGGCGGTATTTCTAAGAAGAAGGAAGTAGGGGCAGTGATGGTAGCCCAAGGTCCGAAGTCTCCTCTTACATACCAAACACCTCCACCCACATATCAGCCTTCACCCCCTAAATACCAGTAACCTTCTGCCACCTACCATACTTACAACACTCAACCAGCATATTACCACTCACCACCACCAGCCCGCCAAAACTACCAAAACCCCAGACAAAATATCGACCGTAGACTACCCAGACAATACACTCCTATTGATGAACCCATCGATCAGTTGTATGAGAGACTGAAGGTTGCCAGTTATGTCACTCCTATTCCCGCTATTTCCATTGAAAACTCCTCCGAGTAGGTTAATCCAAACAAGACATATTCCTATCACTCGGGCACGAAGGGTTATACTATTGATGAATGTCGCACTTTGAAGGATAAGATCTAGATGCTAATTGACACCAAGGTTATACAAGCAAAAAAGGCCGCACCTAATGTCCGCAACAATGTGATCAAAACTGATGAAGAATGGGATCCGGAAGGATCAATTGGACTCATTCGTGAAGGGGATGAACCTAAAATACCTCCAGTCACTCTCACACCTATTATAATGCAGATTTAGTCACAGATTAAGGTTGAAATAGCCATGCCAACTCTATTTGAGGTGAAGGCAACAACGCCCTTAACCGCACCAACCCTGTTTGAAGTAGAAGTAACCACACCCTTCATTGTGACGGTAGCACCTAACCCCTCTTATTACACTAAAGCTATACCCTGGGACTATGCTGCAGAGGCGAGAAGGAAAGGAAAGGGGAAGATGGAAGAAACCGCTGTAGCACAAGGTATGACCAGGACCGTTAGGGTTTACACGCCTGAGCATTTGGGAGGAACAAGTAAAGAAGCCGCTCCCAAGTAGCCTATCATTGAAACTGGCCCGGATGATCTTTGGAGAAAGGTGCAGGCAAGAGAGTATTATGTGGTTGATCATCTGAACAAAACTCGTGGTCAGATATCAATTCTATCACTACTACAGAATTCTGAGGCGCATAGGAATGCATTGATGAAAGTATTGAACGAAGCTCATGTACCCAATAACATCACTAGTGGAGAAATGGCCAACACGGTGAGACATGTGTTGGAAAGCAACAAGATCACTTTTTACGAAGACGAGCTGCCACCAGAAGGACTGAGTCACAACAGAGCACTACACATCACAATGCTGAGGATAAATTCATCGCCAGGGTCCTGATAGATGAGGGTTTGAGTCTCAACATTTGTCCATTGACTACTTTGAAGAGGTTGGGTAAAGGTTTGCATGAAATACGAGCAGAAACTATGAACTTGAAAGCATTCGATGCGTCCCAAAGGGCCACAATTGGGGAGAACAACCTATGTTTGCAGATGGGCCCGACATGGTTTGACGTTTAATTTCAAGTATTGGACATATCCGTCACATACAATCTGTTGTTGGGACGACCTTGGATACATGCTGTTGGGGCCGTAGCCTCCACTCTACATAAGGCTGTGAAGTTTAAATGGAAGCATCAGGAAGTAATCATCCACGGGGACAGGAGTAATGCCATTTATACCAATCAAACTGTTCCAGTTGTCGAAAATAGAAGGAAGTTGGGTGGAGAAACATACCATCGCATCGAGCGCGTCAATGCAATTTAGAAAGACAAATGGTGGAGTAACTTTTGGGATCACCAAACTGATACAGCTAAAGCATCACGGCACAACTTTTGGGATTGGGTATGTATACACATGGCACGAGTATCAGAATTGGTCTCCTCCATGGCATGGTCCTTATTACCCTCTTGAACAGCCAATACCGCATCAGCACCAGACATTTCAATAAACTGATGTGATATGTGGATCTGAAGAAGATGACGCTTTGGCTGGCCCGAGGAATCTATTCCTAGACGATGAAGACATGGATTGCAATGTGATAGTTGAAGAGGAGGAGGAAGAAGACCTTTACAATTCAGACCGTGGGAAAGGGATTCGTTCTCAAGAACTGGACCGTTGCACCATCCCGAGCTCGTCGAGTTCTTGGGTAGCCTGGCAACTAGCATGATCTATAAGACATTGTTAGTATTTTGTTTTAGAAGTACTTTGTTGTGAAATAATTGCTCGAGTCATCGAGTCGTACTTGTTTTAATATTTTCAAGACTTATCTAATGCATTGCTATTTTAGTATTTATTATTATCCTTTACATTTTCTCTCTACAGCATTATTATTACTTATCCTGATGAACCGACGACTGTGATAGGGAGGTGGAAAATTTTGAGAATAAGCCTAAGTCCAATTTGGACGAAATCGAGATAGTCAATTTGGGAGATTCTGAAACAGTAAAAGAAACTCGCATAAGCATTCACCTGTCACCATCAGAGAGAGAAGAGTACACCTGTTTCCTGAAAGAGTATGAAGATATCTTTGCATGGTCTTATGATGATATGACTGGTTTGAGCGCATCTATAGTCACTCATAAACTACCTACCAATCCGATGTGTCCGCCCGTAAAGCAGAAACACATAAAGTTCAACCTGGATATGAGTCTAAAAATCAAAGAGCAAGTCACCAAGCAGATCAAAGCTAAGGTTCTCAGAGTGGTTGAATACCCTACTTGGTTGTTTAACATCGTGCCAGTTCCGAAGAAGGATGGGAAGGTAAGAGTATGTTTCGACTATCGGGATTTAAACAAAGCAAGTCCCAAAGATGATTTCCCGTTGCCAATATACACATACTGATCGACAATTGTGCCAAGCACGAACTCTAATCCTTTGTGGATTGCTTCGCGGGATATCATCAAATCTGGATGGATGAAGAAGATGCCGAGAAAATAGCCTTTATCACTCTGTGGGGGATGTATTGTTATAAAATAATGCTGTTTGGCCTGAAGAATGCTGGAGCCACTTATCTGAGAGCTATGACAACTATTTTCCATGACATGATTCATAAAGAAATAGAGGTGTACGTAGATGATGTCATCATCAAATAGAGAAGAAGCACGGATCGTATAGCAGACTTGAGGAAATTCTTTAATCGGCTTCGAAGGTACAATCTAAAATTGAATCCTGCAAATTGTGCCTTCGGAGTCCCTGCCGGAAAATTGCTAGGCTTCATCATCAGTTACCGAGGGATTGAACTAGACCCGTCAAGTGTCAAAGCTATCCAGGATTTGCCACCGCCAAAGAACAAAAAGATGTGATGAGCTTCTTGGGGCGTCTCAATTACATCAACCGCTTCATAGCACAATCGACCGTGATCTGTGAGCCGATTTTCAAAATGCTGAAGAAAGATACTATAACAAGCTGGACTAAATAATGTCAAAAATCTTTCGACAAAATCAAGGAATACTTGTCCACACCACCAGTCCTGGTCCCGCCAGAACCTGGTAGACCTCTGATACTCTATCTGTCCGTACTAGATAGAGCTTTCGATTGCGTCTTAGGACAACACGACGAGACGGGAAGAAAGGAACATGCCATATATTATCTTAGTAAGAAGTTCACACCCTATGAAGCACGGTATTCTTTGCTGGAACGCACCTGCTGCGCCCTGACGTGGATAGCTCAAAAATTGAGGAACTACTTCTGTGCCCATACCACGTATCTCATATCAAGGATGGATCCCCTAAAATACATTTTCCAGAAACCAATGCCTACAAGAAAACTAGCAAAATGGCAAATACTATTGAGTGAATTTGATATTGTCTATGTGGCTCAGAAAGAGGTCAAAGGACAGGCTTTAGCAGATCATCTCGTAGAAAATCCTATAGGAGGAGAATACAAACCACTGAAAACGTATTTTCCTGATGAAGAAGTATCATTTGTAGGAGAAGATATCACTGAAACTTATGATGGTTGGAGAATGTTCTTCGACGGAGCTGCGAACTTCAAAAGGAGTGGGTATTGGAGCCGTTTTGGTGTTAGAGATAGGTCAACATTATCCGATATCCGTGAAGCTCCGATTTCCGTGCACCAACAATATGGCAGAATATGAGGCTTGCATCTTGTGGCTCAATTTGGCCATTGACATGAATATCCAGGAGTTGCTGGTAATTGGTGATTCAGACCTTCTGGTACATCAGTTTCAAGGAGAGTGGCCAACAAAGAATACAAAAATATTACCATATCTATATCATGTGCAAGAGTTTATGAAGAGGTTCACAAAGATAGAGTTCAAACATGTTCCGAGAATACAAAATGAGTTCGCAAACGCAGTGGCTACATTGTCCTCCATGATACAACACTTGGACAAGAATTTCATCGACCCTATTTCAGTGAGAATTCATAATCAGCCAACTTATTGCGCTCATGTCGAAGAAGAGACAGATGTGAATCGTGGTTCCATGATATCAAGGAATACTTGGCAAAAGGAGAATACACAGAACATGCAAATCATACTTAGAAACGCACACTCCGAAGATTATCTAACCATTTCTTCCAAAGTGGAGGAATTTTGTACAGAAAGACTCCAAACATAGGGTTATTACAGTGCGTCGACGCCAAAGAAGCTTCCAGACTGCTCGAAGAGATACACGTCGGAACTGGCGGACCACACATGAACGATTTAGTTTTAGCCAAGAATATATTGAGAGTAGGATATTTTTGGATGACTATGGAAATGGATTGCATCGGGTATGTTCGAAAGTGTCACCACTGTCAAATACATGCAGATATGATAGGGGTACCACCAAATGAACTCAATGCAACAATTGCACCTAGGCCTTTTGCCGCTTGGGGAATGGATGTCATTCACAACAAAAAAACTGAAATTAGCTACGAACGTCGTCACTGATTTGTCGCTAAAACGCTCGTAGCTACCAGAATTTCTTGATAATCCGTGCTAATCTGTCGCTAAATGAGATTAGCGACGGATTTTTTTTATTAGCTACAGAATTTTTTCGTCGCTAAAACCTAATTTTTTAGTAGTGATTGGTCTGATCGAGCCTGCCGATTCGAACGGGCACATGTTTATTCTAGTGGCCATAGACTACTACACAAAATGGGTTGAGGCTGCATCTTACAAGGCTATAACCAAGAAAGTCGTTACAGATTTTATCAAGGATCGTATCGTTTGCCGATTCAGGGTACCAGAATCCATCATCACCGACAATGCTGCCAACCCCAACAGCGACTTAATGAAAGCTGTGTGTGAAACCTTCAAGATCAAGCATAAGAATTCCACAGCATACAGACCTCAGCATACAGACCTCCACAGAAAGATGGAACCACAAGCAATGGCACAAGAAATTATCATTTGCCTTATTGGGGTATCGTACCACAGTCTGCACATCAACCGAAGCAACTCCCTAGATGTTGGTCTACGGTACTGAAGTTGTCGTTCCCGCAGAGGTCGAAATTCCTTCCTTAAGAATTATACAAGAAGTTGAACTCAGTGATGCTGAATGGATACAAAGTCTCTATAAACAATTGGCGCTTATTGACGGGAAAAGAATGAATGCTGTATGACAGGGTCAGCTTTATCAGAACAGAATGTCTAGAGCTTTCAACAAAAAGGTCAGACCCAGATAGTTCACACTGAGGCAGCTGGTGCTGAAGCGAATCTTTCCACATCAGGATGAGAAAAAGGGGAAGTTTTCACCCAGCTGGCAAGGTCCTTATGTGGTTCATTGAGTACTAACAGGAGGAGCACTCATTCTTGCAGAAATGGACGGAGAAATTTGGCCAAAGCCTATCAATTCAGACGCAGTCAAAAGATACTATGTTTAGATTGTTTGAATTTCTTCATTTGATGTAACTGAACTAAGCTTGACCTGATTCACATTTAAGAGGGATACATAGGCAGCCCTGTGGGTTCGGTCACATCTTAATAAGATATTCATTTTCCCCACAGTCAGAAACTGGGGCAGAATTTTGAGGAGGACCCTCAAAATTCTGGAGCAAGTCCAGCCGATTTCGTCATACGAAGAACAATTAAAGAATCGCTTTCAATCTAGGGCAGAATTTTGAGGAGGACCCTTAAAATTCTAGTGCAAATAAGTCACAATGTCTCTAAAGTGTCATAGTCATTGATTCATCTAATTTACTTGATATTGCATACTACTATGTTTTTTAAATAACTATATGTATCAAAGTGCTTGCATATTTTTTCGAAAACTTTATTTCTATGGCAGCCAGATGTTACCTAGGGTAACTCGAACAGGATCTCCATAGAAAAGCAAAGCAAAGCAAGCAGGCGAAGGCATGAACCAAACTTCCCCGCAAAACTCACGATTTTTCTTTGGATGTAGACACAATGAACATAAAAGGAGTATTCACGAATACACACATATCAAAATCACTATCTTCATAACGACAAGGCTGCCAAACGCAAGCATGTATCCAGATAAGAAAATACTCTGCTATCACTCATTATCCTTCCCTTGCATGAGACTAAGCATTGTCTCCCATTTTGCATGAGGCTAAGTCCTGCCTCCTCAATTGCATAAGGCTAAGCACTGCCTTCCATCGCATGGACTAAGCATTGGCTCCTCTTCTTGCATGAGGCTAAGCATTGCCTTCCTAATTGCATAAGTCTAAGCACTGCCTTCCATTGCATGAGACTAAGCCCTGTCTCCTCTTCTTGTATCAGGCTAAGTGTTGCCTTCCTCTGCATAAGGCTAAGCATTGCCTTTCCCTGCATGATACTAAGCATTGTCTCCTCTTCTTGCATGAGGCTAAGCATTGCCTCCCTAATTGCATAAGACTAAGAACTGCCTTCCATTGCATGAGACTAAGACCTGTCTCCTCTTCTTGCATGAGGCTAAGCCCTGCCTCCCTAATTGCATAAGGCTAAGCCTTGCCTTCCATTGCATGAGACTAAGCATTGTCTTCTCTTCTTGCATGAGGCTAAGCCTTGCCTCCCTAAATTGCATAAGGCTAAATATTGCCTTTCCATACATGAGACTAAGCATTGTCTCCTCTTCTTGCATGAGTCTAAGCCTTGCCTTCCTAATTGCATAAGGCTAGGCATTGCCTTTCCCTACATGAGACTAAGCATTGTCTCCTCTTCTTGCATGAGGCTAAGCATTGCCTCCCTAATTGCATAAGGCTAAGCACTGTCTCCTAATTGCATGAGACTAAGCATTGTCTCCCTTTCTTGCATGAGGCTAAGCCTTGCCTCCTCAACTACATAAGGCTAAGCTCTGCCTTTCCTTGCCCAATACCGAATGCTATGCTACTTGAAATCTAGCACTATTTTGCCCTCCCGGGGCTAAGTTCTGTCCCAATCTTATGCAAGACTAAGCTTTGTCTTGTTTCGCTTATATAGCCCAGCATCATGTCTTTGCATTTCATGGGCTGAAACATTGCCAATTTTGTCCAAAGGCGTCGTAGTCTGAAGGCATTATCCTCATAGCCGGAAGACACCATGCCATGGCCCGAGAACATCATTTCATGGCCTGCGAATCCCTAATCACGCGGTTCATGGCCCAGGACGTCATGGTCTAAGGAATCATCCTCATCGTCCGAAGACAACCCTCATTGTCCAAAGGGAATTTGCATCATGCTTAAATTTTTGCAATAGCCCATATATATTTTCATGCTTCGTGTTTTAAGTTTTGCAGGCAACCCAGGAAGTAACCGTCCTTCAAACGGGAGCAATCTTCGCTCCGATTTCCATTCATAACGTTCACGTTCTGCAAATGTTTTAAGCGTAACCGACCATCATCAATTCCCGCTTCTTACTCTATGGCTATTCAGATTCTTGCTCTATAACACATCTGTTACTTTCAGATTCACATTCATAACTCCGCATAAATCCATCTGATACTATCCTTCCCAAAAGAACCTTTTTGTCACGACCAGGAATTCCAACCATCGGGACCGTGATGGCGCCTAACATCGCACTCTCTAGGCAAGCCAACGTTAGAGTTTTATTCACCTTTTTCCTTTACATTTCATAGATTAAAATTAAAAAAGCTAATTCAAGTTGAAATAAATGCGGAAGTACGTAATTAACTTGCCATCTAAATACTATTAAATAAAGCATAACTATTGCTACCCAGAAACTGGTGTCACAAACCTCGAACATACTATGATATACTACAAATATTGGTCTGAAAGAAATTACATCTATTTGAAACAAAGGAAAAACATAAATGTAGAAATGTAGAAAGGGACGCCAGGGCCTGCCAACGCTAGCAGGACTACCTTGGGTCTCCTAGATTAAATGCCTGCAACCGACCTCTCTATCAGCCACTACCAGCTCCAAAATCTGCACAGAAAATGCAAAGTGCAGTATCAGTATAACCGACCCCATGTACTGGTAAGTGCCGAGCCTAACCTCGACGAGGTAGTGACGAGGCTAGGGCGAGGCAATTACAATATAACCTGCATATAGTATATAATAAAGCAAAAAAAGACAAGTATGGGACAAAATGAAACAGTAACTTGAAGCAAAAATGAATACGGAACTCAAATATCTTATTAGTACCGAGCTATAACCAATCCTTAAGTGAGGTACAAAACTACAGAATAAATTCACAGTAGAAGAAGGATACATAAACAATAAACTGATGCGGCGCGCATCCCGATCCCACCATATAATCAGTAACAATATGAACATTCACCCTTATTGCTCCGTGTTAATCCACCCTTATTCCTCCTGTTGCAGCGTGCAACCCGATCCCACTTTACAATAACAATCCACCCTTATTACTCCTCAATATATCACCCTTATTTCCGTTGTTTCGGCGCGCAAACCAATCTTACCATACAATCACATTTCACTTTTATTCATCCTCAATATATCACCCTTATTTCTCCTGTTACGGCATGAAATCCGATCCCGCCATATCAGTACCAATCACACAATAAGAACAGAAATTTCACAATTCGGCTCAAAACTCCTCATGGTTCTAACCTCGACTAAAACAAACAGAAAACGGTAAAAGTATGAAACTTCACTCGAATTATGTTACTCAGCGAAATCAATCCAAGGTATACTAATAAACACTGATAGCCAGCTCAAACCAATAATATGAAATAGTGAAACCACGTAATATCCAATACTTTTAACAACGAAAACAATATCTAACAAGTAACAGCTAAACATAGAAATATCATTAAAAAAGGTAGCAGTTAAGGTAGGGAACAATATATTAAGAACGGGAAGGGAACATTCAAAAACAGATAAATTGGCGGTGCATAGGTACTCGTCACCTCACCTATACGCCACACATGGATTTTCACATAGCAATTAAGTCGGGGATCCCTAATCCCTCGAGTCAAAGTTAGAGCAAACACTTACCTCGATCCACAGGGCACTTACTACTCAATTACCGCTTTTCCTCTAGTTTCCACCTCTTAACCACTCGTATCTATTCATAATTAACATAATAACATCAAATATTGTTAAATAAATCAATTCCAATAGATAATTATAAGTTTCCCAACATCTCCCCCACAAAGTCAAAACCGACCCCAGGCCCGCTTGGTCAAAACTCGAGGTTCGAACCAAAACCCATTCACCCCGAGCCCAAATATGTAATTTGTTCCGTTATCCGACCCCAAATCAAGGTCTAAATCCCCAATTTATAAAAACCCCCAATTCTTCCATAAATCCCTAATTCTACCATGAAAGAACAAGATTTAGGGCTAGAAACCTAATGGGTGTTGATGGAAATTGAAGGAAATGAGTTAAAGAACGCAAACCTATGATTTGGTGTTGAAATCCCTCTTCAAAATTGCTCCCAAGTCGAGTTCTAATGAAAGAGTGGTGAAATTTTTGAAGAAATCTCGTGCTGGTTCTGTTTTAAAATCACTAGACAGGCCTTATTTGCGTCCGCGAGAGGCCTGTAGCGATCGCGAAGCTATGGCCCTATTGGCCTACGCGTTCGCAAGAAACCCTTCGCGTTCGTGAAGGCATACTCCCACAGCCTCCGCCTTCGCAACCCAAGTGCCGCATTCTCGATGAGTTATTTTCCCCTCCCCCAGGTCCCATCCTTCGCGTTCGCGGTAGCCTGGTCGCGTTCGCGGAGGGAAAACCTCCCAGTGCTCCGCGTTCGCGACCAAGGCCTCGCATTCGTGATACATCCCCAGCCCAGCTTATACTTTGCGATCGCGAGAGTGGCTTCGCGATCGCGAAGCACAAAATACCTGTACACCAGAAGCAACAACTTATACCAGATTTTCTAAGTGTAAATCATCCCGTAGCCTATTCGAAACTCACCCGAGCCCTCGGGGCTCCAAACCATACATGTACACAAGTCTAAAAACATCATACGAACTTGCTCGCACGATCAAATCGCCAAAATAAGACCTAAAACTACAAATTTAGCACCAAATTGCATGAAATTTTCAAGAAAGTCTTAAAACTTCTATTTTCTCAACCGAAGGTCTAAATCACGTCAAATCAGTCCCATTTCTCACCAAATTTCACTAATAAGGTATAAATATCATAACGGACCTGTACCGGGCTTCGGAACACAAATAAGGACCCGATACCAACAAGATCAAATATTAACAAAATTCTTAAAACTATTTGATTTTCAGTCTTACAATTTTCATCAGAAATTCACTTCTCGGGCTAGGGACCTCAGAATTGAATTCGGGTATACGCCCAGGTCCCATATTTTACTACAGACCCAACGGGACCTTCAGAACACAGGTCCGGGCCCGTTTACCCAAAATGTTAACCAAAGTCAACAAAAATTAACTTTTTAGGCCAAAACTTATTATTTCATCAATTTTTCACACAAAAGCTTTCCGGAAACACACTCGGACTGCGCACACAAATGGAGGAGAGATAAAATGAGGTTTTTTAAAGGCCTCGGAACACGGAATCGAGTTTTAAAACAGAAGATGACCTTTTGGGTCATCATATTCTCCAACTCTAAAACAACCGTTCGTCCTCGAACGGACCTAGAAAAGTACCTGAGCTGGTGAAAAGATGGGGATATCTGCCCTGCATATCGGACTCGAACTCCCAAGTAGCTGCCTTAACAGGCTGACCTCTCCACTGCACTCGAACCGAAGGATAACTCTTCGATCTCAACTGACGAACCTGGCGGTCTAGAATAGCTACCGGCTCCTCCTCATAGGTCAAATCCTTGTCCAACTGGACAGTGTTGAAATCTAAAATGTGGGATGGATCGTCGTGATACTTCCGAAGCATGGACACATGAAACACTGGATGTACCGCTAATAAACCTGGTGGCAATGCGAGTTTGTAGGCCACCTTTCCCACTCGATCAAGAATCTCAAAAGGCCCGATGAACCTAGGGCTTAACTTGCCCTTCTTCCCGAACCGCATCACACCCTTCATAGGTGACACCCGAAGCAACACTCTCTCTCCAACCATGACTGCCACATCACGAACATTACGGTCGGCATAACTCTTCTGCCTGGACTGAGCTGTACGAAGTCTATCCTGAATGATCTTAACCTTATCCAAGGCATCCTACACTAAATCTGTACCCAATAACCGAGCCTCCCCCGGCTTAAACCACCCAACCGGCATCCACACCGCCTACCATATAATGCCTCATAGGGATCCATCTGGATGCTTGACTAATAGTTGTTATTGTAGGCAAAGTCCGCTAACGGCAAGAACTAATCCCAAGAACATACAAAGTCAATAACACAGGCACAGAGCATATCCTCCAAGATCTAATAGTACGTTCGGATTGTCCATCCGTCTGAGTATGAAGTGATGTGCTCAACTCGACCCGCGTACCCAACTCACGCTATACTGCCCTCCAGAAATGCGAGGTAAACTGCGTACCTTAATCAGAAATGATAGACACATGCACACCATGAAGACGAACGATCTCACACAACACAAACCCAATTTGATCCCAACAGGAGGGGTCTGGGGGGGTAGTCTGTACGCAGACCTTACCCCTACCTAATGCAGGTAGAGAGGCTGTTTCCAATAGACCCTCGGCTCAGGAAGGGCAAGAAGAAGAAGAGGAAAGCAAGGAAGGAATAGAAAAGAAAAGGGGGGAGATAAAGGATAAGTAGTACCAAATAATAGCAGATGGGAATACAATACTGAGGCGAACAAAACCACATAACGTTATAGAAATCTAAGAATATGAAGAGACATGCATGCTACTAAGACTATCGGTGAACAACTGTAAACTACCTACTAACCTTCTACCTTAATCCTCGATCTCCACACCCTCCTATCAAGGGTCATGTCCTCAGTGAGCTGAAGCAGCGGCATGTCCTGTCTAATCACCTCTCCCTAGTACTTCTTAGGCCTACCCCAACCTCTTCTCAAACTCTCCATGGCCAACCTCTCACACCTCCTGATAGGAGCATCAATGCTTCTTCTCTTGACATGTCCGAACCATCTCATCCTCGACTCCCGCATCTTGTCCTCCACGGAGGCTACTCCCACTCTGTCCGGAATAGCTTCATTCTTAATCCTATCTATCCTGGTACACCCACACATCCATCCCAACATCCTCATCTCTGCTACTCTCATCTTCTGCACGTGGGAGTTCTTGACTGGCCAACACTCAGCCCCATACAGCATAATCGACGAACCACCACTCAATAAAACTTACCCTTAAGTCTTAGCGGCACATTCCTATCACACAAAACACCAGAAGCGAGCCTCCACTTCATCCATCCCGCTCCGGTGTGATGATGAAGACGAACGATCTCACAGATATAAATCTCTGCCAACCACTCCGAAGAATAGGAAACTGCCACAGGAATGAAATGCGCTGAATTGGTCAACCTATCCATAATAACCCAAATCGCATCGAACTTCCTCCGAGTCCATGGGAGTCCAACAACGAAATCCATGGTGATATGCTCCCACTTACACTCAGGAATCTCTATCTTCTGAAGCAAACCACCGGGCCTCTAATGCTCATACTTTACTTGCTGACAGTCCAGACACCGAGCTATATATGCAACTACATCCTTCTTCATTCTCCTCCACCATTAATGCTGCCACAAGTCCTGATACGTCTTGGCGGCGCCAGGATGAATAGAATACTGGCAACTGTGGGCCTCCTCTAAAATCAACCCACGAAGTGCATCCACATTAGGCACACAAATACGACCCTGCATCCTCAAAACTCCATCATCTCCAACTGTAACCTGCTTGGCATCACCGTGCCGCACTGTGTCCCTAAGGACAAGCAAATTAGGGTCATCATACTGTCGATCCCTGATACGCTCAAACAAGGAAGACCGAGCAACTGTGCAAGCTAAAACACGACTGGGCTCAGAAACATCCAACCTCACGAACCGATTGGCTTAGGCCTGAACATCTAATGCAAGCGGTCTCTCACTGACTGGAATGTATGCAAGGCTGCCCATACTAGCTGACTTCCTACTCAAAGCATCGGCCACCACATTTGCCTTCCGAGGATGATACAAGATGGTGATATCATAGTCTTTCAATAGCTCCAACCACCTTTTCTGCCTCAAATTGAGCTTCTTTTGCTTGAACAAATACTGCAAACTCTTATGATTCGTGAACACATCACACGACATGCCATATAAATAGTGCCTTCAAATCTTCAGCGCGTGAACAATGGCTGCCAATTCTAAGTCATGAACTGGATAATTCTTCTCATGAACCTTCAGTTGTTGCGAAGCATATGCAATAACCTTGCCACCCTGCATCAATACCGCACCAAGTCAAATACGAGATGCGTCATAATATACTGTATATGGCCCTGAACCTATGGGAAACACCAACACCGGCGTCGTAGTCAAAGCTGTCTTGTGCTTCTAAAAACTTGCATCACACTCGTCCGACCATCTGAATGTGGCACCCTTCTGAGTCAACCTGGTAGACGGGGTTGCTATAGATGAAAACCCCTCCCCAAACCGACTGTAATAACCCGCCAATCCTAAGAAACTACGGATCTCTGTGGCTGAAGTAGGCCTAGGCCAATTCTGAACGGCCTCAATCTTCTTAGGATCCACCTGAATACCCTCTGCTGACACCACGTGACCCAAGAAAGCAACTGAACTCAACCAAAACTCACATTTTGAAAACTTAACATATAACTGGCTGTCTCTTAAAATCTGAAGAAGGATCCGAAGATGCTACTCATGCTCCTTTCGACTGCGGAGTAGATCAAGATATCATCAATAAAAACAATCACAAAGGAATCCGGATAGGGCTGTGTTACATCTTGCATTTTCGTACGTTAAAGTTTCATCTTTAGTTAATTGACGTAGACTCGGGGATGAGATCATCTTGACATTAACATATGTACGCTATTTATAACAAGCGATAAATAAGTGTCATGAAGGATAAAGGGTACACGAATTAAAGAAAACGAGTTTCGTTGAAAGTGGCCAATTTGGGATAAAATACGGGTCGAGCGATAATATCCGATAATTATGAACTAGTACCATGCAAAGTACCATATGACCACGGTAGTATAATGTATAAAGTATATATAGAGTATATTAAAAATTAGTAGAATTTTAAGTAATTTGAGATAATTTTTAAATTATGCGGGCAATTGATTAATTATCGGGTAACAGGATATTACCCAGTTAACTAATAAGTGGATAAAAAATTTAATAAATTAACCCCCAAAGTAACGTGGCAGCATGCCACTTCCAAACAACGACTCTTAGTCATTTTTGGGGTTAGGTGGCATAATGTCACATTTCACCCTTTTTTAAAGATCTTCCATATACACTAAGACTAACCCATTAGAATGAATATCATTCTTACACAAAAGCTCCCTTCAACCATAACCTAAACGTTAGCCATTGATTACAGAACATCTTCAACCAAGATTTTTAAATCCATAACTTTAGCAAGCTCCAACAAACCATTTTCCAACCAACAATCTAGCGAGATATTATTGGAAGCTTAACAACGTGCAAATTTTGCGGTTCTAAAGGAGTACGGTGCAATCTTTTCCAAAAATATTTACGATGTTCTCTACTCCAGGTATGTTAAGGCTATTCCTTATTTCTGTTGGAATGATCTATACGTCACAAACGAAATGAGCAAATGCACAATTTCCATAAATGACTCTATTCATAGAAATACTAGAGGTCTCTTTGTTCTTGATTCCCCATGTGATATATTGTTGAATCTTCTGTTCATGGGTCTAAAAATAATATGCAGTTGATAAAGTTTATCCGAAAAGAATATTGAGATTATTACATATTTTTCATGCATTTCATTCATTTAGACATGTACATTGACCCATGACCAGACGACATTATATACGCGTATTTATATATATATATATATATTTATGCATATGGGATATGGAAAAAAAGTTACGGCGTTATATACGCACCACCACCCAATCAGTTGGTATATGTTGATGATGTTGCCCATAGTGGCCGAGATGATATGATGGGATGCCCTCAGTGGCTTGATGATATTATGTATACCCGTACCTATGCATGCCACGACATTTATACGTACGTGCATGACATTATAAATGTTTCAGAATTTACAAGGTTACTCAGATTTACAGATGGATTTCTTTATTCCATGTTTCATCTATGTCTCTTACGTACTAATTTTCATGCCTTACATACTCAATACATTTTTCGTACTGACGCCCTATTTCACGGGGCCTCCGTTTCATGCCAACAGGTGCAGGTAGGCAAGCTGACGGTCCCCCTTCTTAGGATCCTTAATCAGCGAGAGTTGACGTGCTCCACTTGATCCGGAGCTGCTTTTGATTTTGGTACAATATGTTTGTATATATATATGGGTATGACGTGGCTCAGTCCCGTCTTTGTACAGTTATATTTCTATTAGAGGTCTGTAGACAGTATGTCTAGTTGGATAGTATGTGGCCTTACCGACTTCCAGTTTTGACGTATATAGTTGTCTATAGCAGCCTTGTCGGCTCGTCCTACGTATGTTGCACGTATATGTACATATGCCTTTCGAGCAGGTTTCCTTCATGTATATTATTCTCGTAATTCAGCAGATTGTATTCAGGTTTATATCTTAGACGCATACTTAGGGGTGTCTGACAGGTAGGACTCGGGCACCATCGCGACCCATCGGTTTGGGTAGTGACATGCTTAAACACCCGGCTCATCAAATCCATAAATGTTGCTGGGGCATTTGTCAGCCCAAATGACATCACTAGAAACTCATAATGCCCATACCGAGTTCGACAAGCTGTCTTAGGGACATCGGATGCCCTAATCCTCAACTGATGGTAGCCAAACCTCAAATCGATCTTCGAAAACACCTTGGTACCCTGAAGCTGATCAAATAAGTCATCAATCCCTGGCAATGGATACTTGTTCTTGATGGTGGCTTTGTTCAACTGCCAATAGTCTATGCACATCCTCATCGATCCATCCTTCTTCTTCATAAACAACACAGGCGCCCCCCAAGGTGAGACACTAGGTCTAATAAAGCCCTTATCAAGCAAATCTTGCAACTGCTCCTTCAATTCTTTCAACTCTTGCGGGGCCATGCGCTACGGCAGAATAGAAATGGGCTGATTGCCCGGAACCAAATCAATACAGAAGTTAATATCCCTGTCGGGTGGCATCCCCAGCAGGTCTACAGGAAATACCTCAGGAAACTCCCGAACACCTGGTACAGAATCCATGGAGGGAACCTCCACACGAGAATCACGAACATAATCCAAATAAGACAAACACCCCTTCTCGACCATACGCCGAGCCTTCATATAAGAGATAACCCTACTGGTAGAATGACTAGGAGTCCCCCTCCACTCTAATCAAGGCAAACTCGGCAAGACTAAGGTCACGGTCGTGGCGTGACAGTCCAATATAGCATGATAAGGTGACAGCCAATCCTTCCCCAAAAATAACATCAAATTCAACCATATCGAGAAGTAGGAGATCTACGCTAGTCTCAAGACCCCCAATAACAACCACACACGAACGATAGACACGATCTACAACAATAGAATCCCCAACCAGTGTGGACACATACACATGAGCACTCAAAGAATCACGCGGCACAACAAAATATGAAGAAAAATAAGGTGACACATAGGAGTATGTAGACCCTGGATCAAATAGAACTGAAGCATCACTACTGCAAACAGAAACAGTACCTGTGATAATATCATCAGATGACTCAGCCTCAGGCCTGGCTGGCACAGCATAACATTGGGGCTGGGCCCCACCACTCTGAACCATATCCCTAGGACGTCTTCCTATTGGCTGGCCTCCACCTCTAGCGGCCTGGCCTCCACCTCTAACGGCCTGACCTCCACCTCTAGCGGCCTGACCTCTACCTCTGGCTCCCTGACCCCTACCTCTAGCTAGCTGAGCGGGCGGTGCTGGCATCATGGCACGAGAACCCTACTGTTATGACCGAACACCCACTAATCTCGGACAGGTCCTCTGGACATGCCCATACTCACCACACTCGAAACATCCATCTTGTTACTGTGGCTAAGGAATTGAGACTGACCCTGACGGGCCGACTGACCGCAATAATAACTTTGAAGAGGAGGTGCTTTGATAGGAGTTGGCGGTGTACTATAAGCTGGTTGCCCTGAAGGAGGTACATATGGACCACGACTCCCTGAAGCTCCATGGGATGTCTAAAGTGCTGAATGAAACGGCCTGGGAGGATGACCCCTACCAAAAGTACCTCGACCTCCAGATGAGGCTCCACAAAATCCACCGGGGTGACGAGGGCTCTTGTCAGACCCCTGACCATTCCCCTGAGTTAGAACCATCTCAACTCGTTTGGCCCAATTGGCTGCATCCTGGAAAGAAATCTCACTCCCTGTCTCTGTAGCCATCTACAATCTGATACGCTGAGCAAGTCCCTTAATAAACCTCCTCACCCTCTCTCTCTCGGTAGGAAGTATAAGAAGAGCATGACGGGCCAAATCAACAAATCTAGTCTCGTACCGAGTGACAGTCATAGAGCCCTACTGAAGGCGCTCAAACTGCCTCCGATAGTCCTCTCTCTGAGTGATAGGAAGATACTTCTCCAGAAATAGCTGAGAGAACTGGTCTCAAGTAAGAGCTGGTGACCCTCCTGGTCTGGCCAAAGTCGGACAACTGTCCAGATAGTCCTGGGGATCCTCTGAAGATGTACCGCCATAGGTAGTTGTAAAAAGCTTGGTAAACCTATCCAATCTCCACAAAGCCTCAGAAGACATAGCTGGTCCGTCGTTGGTCTGTGCTGCAACACCCAACGAAACTACCCCAACGGGCTGAGCTGCTGGAGTCTAAAACTGAGGAACAATCTGCTCTGGAGTCTGGGTAGTGGGAGTCTGGGCTCCTCCCCCAGCCTGAGAGACGGCTAGTGCTATAGGAAATGCGCCGGCCTGTGCAACACTCTCCATAAGGCCCACTAGACAGACCAAACCATCCTGAAGTACCGGGGTAGCGATGAACCCCTCTGGAACCTGAGCTGGCCCTGCTGGAACGGTCTGGGCTGGAGCCTCCTCATCAAACTCTACCTGAGGCTCCACCGCTGGTGCTGCTGCTCGACCTCTGGGCTGAGCTCGGCCTCTAGCACGGCCTCGGCTCGGTCTCTGCCCCTCGTAGGAGCTGCCACTGAGGGCTCTGGCTGCTGCTCAGCTGAAGAACCGCTACGTGTTCTCGCCATCTACGAAGGAACAAGAGTAAAGAGTTCACTTAGCATTGAGAGAACAAATCGCACGACAAAGAAGAATAGAAGTGACATTGTTCCTAAACTCTGTAGCCTCTGGGATAAGCACAGACGTCTCCGTACCGATCCATCAAACTCTACCTAGCTTGTTCGTGAATTGTGAGACCTAGGAAACCTAGTGCTTTGATACCAACTTGTCACGACCCGGAATTCACACCATCGGGACCGTGATGGCGCCTAACATCACACTCGCTAGGCAAGCCAACGTTAGAGTTTTATTCACCTTTTTCCTTTACATTTCATAGATTAATAAAGCTAAATCAAGTTGAAATAAATGCAGAAGTACGTAATTAACCTGTCATCTATATACTATTAACAAAACCATAATTGTTGCTACCCAAAAACTGGTGTCACAATCCACGAACATACTATGAATTACTACAAATATTGTTCTGAAAGAAATTACATCTGTTTGAAACGAAGGAAAAATAGAAATGTAGAAATGTAGAAGGGGACGCCAGGGCCTGCCGATGCCAGCAGGACTACCTTGGGTCTCCTAGATGAAATGCCTGCAACCGACCTCTCGATCAGCCACTACCAGCTCCAAAATCTGCATAGAAAGTGCAGAGTACAGTATCAGTACAACCGACCCCATGTACTGGTAAGTGCCGAGCCTAACCTCGATGAGGTAGTGACGAGGCTACGGCGAGGCAATTACAATATAACCTGCATACAGTGTATAATAAAGCAGAAAAAAAAAGAAGTACGGGACAAAATGAAATAGTAACTTGAAGCAAAAATGAATACCGAACTCAAATATCTTATTAGTACCCAGCTATAACCAATCCTTAAGTGAGGTACGAAACTACATAATAAATTCACAGCAGAAGAAGGATACATAAATAATAAACTGATGTGGCGCGTATCCGGATCCCACCATATAATCAGTAACAATATGAACATTTACCATAATTGCTCCATATTCATCCACCCTTATTCCTCCTGTTGCGGCATGCAACCCGATCCTACCGTACAATAACAATCCACCCATATTACTTCTCAATATATCACCCTTATTTCTCCTGTTGCTGCGCGCAACCCGATCCCACCAAACAATCACATTTCACTCTTATTCCTCCTCAATATATCACCCTTATTCCTCCTGTTTAGGCATGCAACCCGATCCCACCATATCAGTACCAATCACACAATAAGAACAAAAATTTCACAATTTGGCTCAAAACTCCTCAAGGTATTTAACCTCAACTAAAACAAACGGAAAACGGTAAAATTATGAAACTTCACTCGAATTATGTTACTTAGTGAAACCAATCCAAGGTATACTAATAAACACTGATAGCCAGCTCAAACCAATAATATGAAAGAGTGAAACCACATAATATCCAATACTATTAACAACGAAAATTATATCCGACAAGCCACAACTAAACATGGAAATATCAATAAAACAGGTAGCAGTTAAGGCAGGGAACAATATATTAAGAACGTGAAAGGAACAGTCAAAACTGATAAATTGGCGGCGCATAGGTACTCGCCACCTCACCTATACGCCACACACATGGATTTTCACACAGCAATTAAGTCGAGGATCCCTAATCCCTCGAGTCAATGTTAGACCCAACACTTACCTTGATCTACAGGGCACTCACTGCTCAATTACCGCTTTTCCTCTAGTTTCCACCTCTGAACCACTCGTATCTATTCATAATTAACTTAATAACATCAAATATTGCTAAAGAAATCAATTCCAATACATAATTATATGTTTCCCAATATTTCCCCCAAAAAGTCAAAACCGACTCCGGGCCCGCTTGGTCAAAACTCGAGGTGCGGACCAAAACCCATTCACCCATTCATGACCGAGCCCAAATATGTAATTAGTTCCGGAATCCGACCCCAAATCGAGGTCTAAATCCCCAATTTATAAAAAGAAACCCAATTCTTCCGAAATTCCCTAATTCTACCATGAAAAATTAAGATTTAGGGCTAGAAATCTAATGGGTGTTATGGAAATTGAAGGAAATGAGTTAAAGAACACAAACCTATGATTTGGTGTTGAAATCCCTCTTCAAAATTGCTCCTAGGTCGAGTTCTGATGAAAGAGTTGTGAAATTTTTAAAGAAATCCCGCGCTGGTTCTGTTTTAAAATCACTGGACACGCCTTATTCGCGTTCGCAAGAGGCCTCTCGCGATCGCGAAGATATGGACCTATTGGCCAACGCATTTGCGAGAAACCCTTCGCATTCGCGAAGTGTATACGGCGAAATCGGAGGGTCCAATTTCTCATCATTAAAGCGCTTCGGAAGATCACCTCGAAGGCTCGAGGCCATGGTCGAGCAGCCGACCTCGAGGATCGTCTACACTCGACCTCATGGTAGCACTGATCACGGTGATGGTAGAATGGGAAGTTCCCGAGGCACACGCCTAGGACTGACAAAGCCTGCTGGTCTACTCTGAATCTGAATCAAGGTGTCATCTAGCTGTCCCATCTCCCTGTCTTTGTAATTAATGCCTCTTGTACTCCGTTGGGATTTGCCTCTTATATAAAGGGGGTCCTTGTCATTATGTAAGCCCCTATTGCTCCAGTTACTCCACACGAATATATGAAGAACATTCTCTCTGGTTTCTAACATACTTTCTTGTTATTATTGCTTTCATTTATTATCTTCATACTTGTTCATCATTTAATGCCTATCATTGGCCATAAAGAGCCTTTATTAATTTCTTTATAACTGTTAGCCCTACCCCGGTCCCCCCCGATAGCTCGTTATCGAGCTACTGAATCGACCTCGAGGCCCCATATCGACAAGCTCGAGGCCTCGATTATCAACCTCTCGGTTCGATTACCATCTCATCTTTAGCTCTTATTTCGTGTCTAAACTTCACAGGCACAGCATCGTCTGCTTAAACAACTAGAATAAAAATAGATCACGTAGTTTTAGAATCCCATCAACAAATTTACTTGTTATTACCATTTTCACGGTAAACAGTTTGGCGCCCACCGTGGGGCTAAAAATAATAGTGATTATTTTCTTGCTGGTTCCGTTACACAATGCAAGTTATCTCTCACACTTTTTCTTGTCCAAAGATCTTTGATTTCAGGTCGTAATGTCTGATTCAGTGAACAACAATATTGAGAACCACGGAGAGAATGGTGTGGTTGTTCCAGGTGTTGATGAACCACCACAAAACCTTGAGAACGCACCAGGATCGATTCCGGTGAACGAAGTCTCACGCGACGCTCGACACGTTGAAATAAGCTCCCATAATAACAGGAGCATACACCAAGGCGACCAACGGGAAGCCCAAAATACCCCTTGCTCGGGAAGAACGGGAAGTTAGCCTTCATGTTATTTTTGAAATGTTGCAGGCACAACAGCTGGCTATTGCTCAGCTGCAAAGTCACCAGAAAACACCTAGCACAGTAGCACCGGGGACAGCTCCCCCGGCCGAACAGGTACCGGAAAGGTCAAGCAATAATGGGTTGATAGCCGATCCCGCCATCGTAAAGATGCTCGAGGACCTCACTAGAAGGATCGAATCGGGCGAGAAAATGATAGAAGCCAACGATAAGAAGGTCGAGACTTACAACTCCAGGGTCGACCAAATTCTAGGAGCGCCCTCGATCTTGAATGGCGTGGACTCAAAGAAGTTCGTGCAGAATCGTTCCCACAGGAAGCGGCCGCGAAACCCATTCCAAAGAAGTTCATAATACCGAATCTTCCGAAATACAACAGTACCTTGGACCCCAACGAACACATTACCACTTACACCTGTGCAGTAAAGGGTAACGACATGAAGGGCGACGAGATCGAGTCCGTCCTGCTGAGAAAATTTGGAGAAACACTTTCCAAAGGGGCGATGATGTGGTATCATAACTTGGCCCCAAACACTATAGACTCATTTGCCATGTTGGCAGATTCCTTCATAAAGGCGCATGCCGGGGCCATCAAGGTGGCCACCAGGAAATCCGACGTCTTCAAAATCAAGCAAAGGGAGAACGAGATGCTGCGAGAATTTGTGTCTCGCTTTCAAATGGAAAGAATGGAACTACCACCGGTCTCCGACGACTGGGCGGTACAAGCCTTCACTCAAGGTCTGAACGAGCAAAGCTCGATAGCTTCAAAGCAGCTGAAAGAGAATCTGGTCGAGTACCCCACTGTGACTTGGTCGGATGTTCATAACCGATACCAGTCAAAAATCAGGGTCGAGGACGATCAGCTGGGAGCCCCCTCGGGCTCGGTATACCCAAGCAGACTCCTGGCGAAGGAGCCAAAGCCAAACAAAGAAAGTTATCAGCCATACATCGAAGACCGAAGGAACGCCCCTAGGCGTAACCCGCCTCGAAACGACCGAAGGATAGACCGAGGACAGAATCCTCGGGGACTCATCAACAGAACCGGATTCGACAGGAACGTAGGACCAGCAGAGGCGCCTCGCCTGTCAGAATACAACTTCAACATCGATATATCGGATATTGTCTTCGCCATCAGCAAAATCAAAGATGCCAAGTGGCCCAGGCATGTACAATCGGATCCTTCGCAAAGAAACCATAACCTAATGTGCGAATTCCACAACACGCACGGACATAGGACCGAGGAATGCCGGCAGCTCCGGGAGGAAGTGGCCCGATTACTCGAAAATGGTCACCTCCGGGAATTCCTCAGCAACCGAGCCAAAAACCAATTTCGGGAAAGAGAAACAACCAAAAAGAACGAGGCGGACGAGCCGCAACATATCATCCATACGATCTTTTAAAACATGCTCTCAGCTATATCCGAATAAAGGATTGTACCGCATCTGCCGAACAAATGCTAGTCCGTAAGCGCCATCGCCACTGAGGTATAATCATCCCCTTTTATTTTTATTTTATATTTTGCACTAACTCTTATGCAGGTGCCCGATCGAAGCGCTCGAGACGCTGATCCAGCTAGAAGACCTTAAGGTTTTAAAGCATCTGTTGCACTCTTTTCCTTCGGCCGAGTTTTTATCCCGGCAAGGGTTTTTACCGGCAAGGTTTTTAACAAGGCAACATCCACAAGCTACCCAAGGAAGACTCAACAAGTATTCAAGGCTTCTTTTCAATCAACCTCGAACACTACGGGGCACCCCCCCGGAAGGCCGTTCATCGGAAAGCCAAGAAACGCCAAATGGAGTCCCCATATCCCCCCCGGAAGGCCGTTCATCGGAAAAACCAAGAAACGCCAAATGGAGTCCCTATAGGAAAATGATGTACCGGGCCAAGCGGTCGAGCGAGCTGTGTCCGTATAGACAGGCCCCCAGCGGTGAGAACATGTATACTTGTACCAAGTAATCGAAGAATACCCTTTTTCAGAGCATTTCACACTCCAAAAGAAATTCCACATTTTCGCAAAAAACACTTCCTCCGTCAAAGCGTCCCGAACACCCGGGGACTGGCGTCTACAAATCAATCTCCGAACGACCTCCGAGTCGGGATCCAAGCTCATATGACCTCAATGAGGCAACATGAAAATCACGAAATGACTCCAATGCCGAAAGTGTCCCGAACACTCGGGGACTGGCGTCAAAAATTCAAAAATCGTATGACCTCATGGCCGGAATCGCCAAAGTCGTAAGCCCTCAATGAGGCAACACCAAGCTTACAAGTAAATGGCTCCCGAGCTAGGAGGCCCTCGTTAACTCAGGGACTACCGCCAAGCACCATTCATTACAAAACCCGAGGCCATAAGACCCCGAGCGGGCAGACTCGGTCTCGTAAGACCTACATAAGGCAACAACAACATCTGTAAGACCTCAAGCAAGGCATGAACCACACTTGTACCAAGTGGCAACATCTGTAAGACCTCAAGCAAGGCATGAACCATACTTGTACCAAGTATCTAAAAACGGTAAGACCTCAATGGCATGAAAATTTTGTAAGACCTTATTAAAGGCATAAACCCGATCTCAAAGTTTAGGCTATATATCGAACTTGTAAGACCCCTAAAAAGGCATACGATATAGACGCCCAGACTACTTCACTTGGGATCAAAAATGGCTCCGGCCAAGTATAAATGACTACGGTCAGAAGGCTGTACCAGTCAGACTAACGCGACTCGGGGACGCCCGACCGTCGCTACAAAATCACAGGCCTTCAATTACTTCGAATCTACTTCGAAAAGAACCGGTTAAACAGACTACCCTTGGCATAGGCAAAAAAGCTTCAACCATGTCAGCTCCAAATCACAAGGCTTCGAGCTACTCAGCCTCCGAGCCAAACCTCCCGAGGTGCTCGATCATCGCCACAAAATGGCTCGTAATCGAGGTTCTTCTCGAACCGTCGAAGAGTCAGGAAAAAATCATCGCAAAAGTCCTTAACGAGGGAAAAATAAAGCCCACACAAAAGGTCGCTTCAACCGAAGGCGTAAGAGCCATTGTCGCCAGCCCATGCAAATTTGAAAACTTGAGGGTCGAATGAGCTCGAATCGCAACCTAATTCGGAGACTGAACCCAAAATAGTTACCTAAAAATGCCCCAGGGCAAAAAGCATAAGAGCTCAAACGCCAGCTTACACTGAAAGGTTGCTTCGACCAGAGGCATAATAGCCGTTGTCGCCAGCCTAATGAGCCCCGGGGCCATATCACGAATCTAAGGATTCCTACCGAATCGAAGACCAATTCACCTAGCCGAATTCGAGATAGAAAGAGATACGGAAGAAATAAAGCCGCAAGGGTTTTCTTATACATACAATGATGAAATACATGCTCCGTTTACAGCACACTATGAAAACTATGTACATAGAGGCAAAGAAAGAAGTAAACATCCCCTTCTTGGGACTATGGCCCGACAGCCCAATCTTCGCCATCTTCGGCATCGGACAGAAGGAACTTGGCATCGAATTCCTCCGCCTTGGCTTGCTCGATCTCTTTAGAAAGATCGAAGCCCCTGGCATGAATTTCCTCAAGAGTTTTCCTCTGAGATTTACTCCTCGCATACCCTTTGCTACTGCTCGCACGGTCGAGAGTTCTCCTCAGCTCGGCTCTGGCAAAGGCAGCACTTTTCATATAGGCTGCCGTTTTCTGGTCCGCCCTAGTGCCGCTCATTACAGCTTCGGCCCGAATATTCACCACCTCGGCCCTCGCCTTCGAAAGCCCGGACTCGAGCCTTGCTTCATATTAGCTTGCACAGAATCATTCGCACGAGCAGCCCGAATCTGCGCCTCAAGGGCGGAAACCTTAGCCAAAGCACTCTCCTTGGCCGCGACTTGGGCATCCGCACGAGCCTGTAGCTCGTTAAACTCACGTTTGGCCCGGCCAATTTTGCCCCAAAGTCATTCCAGCTCCTCCGACTTGCTCTATAACTGGAATATCGAAACATTAATCTCCGAGGATAAAAAGAGGAACATACGTCAACATGAATTGCAAGATACCTGTTTTACGAGGCGGTACTCGCGGCCCTGGCCCCGATCTGCCTCACACCACAAGAATACTAGCTGGCTCTCCTTTCTCGCACAAACGAGCCTAAGGGATTTCTCCCTATCCGAAACTCTCCGCAACTCAGCCTCATAGCGGAGCAGCTCAAACTTAAGCCTGTTGGAGGTTTGCAAATGTAATTTAGTGAGAAAGGGAGAGTGTCAGATCGGAATAACCCTACGTTAGCTCCCAAAGCTTACCATAAAGTGGAGCCGCTGAGCCTCGACAAAGGCCGAGCTAATGTCCGGTGGCTTAGTGCCCTCCGAAGCACCTTTGGTATGGACAGAAGCGGGCACCACGCGCTCTTCGCTCCTCGAAGTACCATCAGCAGAAACGGGGAATGTTCTCCCAAAAACGGAAGTCTCCGAAGCTGGACAATCGGTCGAACCGCCTCTTTTGAACCGCTGAAAAGGACTCACCCCACTACGGGCCTCCTCACGTCCCGGAGACCTTTTCCGTTTATCATCGACCCTCGACTCAGGGGTCGGCAATCTCTCCTCCTCCCCTAGTGGACATGGCCTCACCTCGGAAAAATCTCCAATCCCTGTGACGGCCAAGTTAGTACGCCAAAAAGGAGAGTACCACTTTGGGGAAATAAGACACCAAGCGCCTACCATGATGCTTTACCTCCCATCTCCCCTTGGACAGGTCTCGCCACCTGCACCTATCATGGGTCGAGCAAGCTGCCAGCTTACGAGACCATTCGGCCAAATTAGGGACCTCGTCCGGCAGCCAAGGAGTCGCTACAAAAAAATATATGCGACAAAAAAGCATCGTCATGAAGCCCGCCTCCGGTCAAAGCGATAGAAATACATGTACGACACTTACCTGTGGAATTCCATTTCTTAGGAACAGGCAAAAACTCTCTAGGAATGATATCGATCGTCCGAGCTCGAACGAACCGACTCATCCATCCCCGGTCATCGTCCTCACCATTAGCGTTGGGAGACCGGGTGGATCGATGCTGCAGAGCAATCAAACCCCGATATCGCAGCGGCCGGTATAGCCTCACAAGATAGCTGAGGGTAAATGTGAGCCCGGACTTATTTGCAAAATAGCTTATCGTCCGCACTATCTTCTAAAGGGACGGGTGAACCTGTGCCAAGGTAACTCGGTATCTCCGACAGAACTCAAGCACGACCCGGTCGGGGGGACCCAACGCAAAGGTATGCGTATACACGCTCAAAAACCCTTCAACATAGGTCATGATGCTCTCCTCAGAAGAAGGTACTTGTAGTACCACAGCTTCTGCCCATCCGCAGTCTTTTCTGATCGTTTTGAGGTGTTCCTCCCCTACTGATGAGATGAACCTCGACGCATGCTCTCGATGTCCTTGAACGTTGGGGCGGTCTCTCCAACGCAAAGTCTTTCCTCGAGACAAAGCACCTCGAGGCCTGCACGTCGGGTACCGGCGGTGTACCACCGACCAGACGCGGGACAGAGGCGGAACTCCCCTCTCCTTGATGAGCGGGTGTCGACACAACAGTCATGGCTACGAAAAAATAAGCAGAGGGAGGTATAGATTGGGACAAAGATTCTGGGTCGAAATGACGGAAGAATTACCACAAAGCACCAAGTTATACAGAAGAAATAGTTACTCAGAGTAGCAGAATCTCCACTTGAGAAGCAGATAGACGAATATATAGGGGCAAAGCAGCGGCTGCTCACCTATCCAGAGGGCCAATTAATTCTGGCTATGTTAACGTCACCCTTTTCTTGGGAAATTTACTGGCTAGACCGCCCCGGGGTCCCTTTATCGGGTAGCGCGAGCGCTGCCATCCCGCGAGATTCGAGAGGTATTGAGACCTCGAGGGTCTCGACCGCTCCAAGTACGGGCTCCAAAGAGCCAATGTTAAAATTCAAAGGATAACTCCGCAAGAGAGACGAAATATAAACATTGGAGAAGTTCGGAACAGGAAAAAAACCCCTTTTGTACTGCCAAAAATATATATCTACAAGGGGCGTCTTTACAAAACTCATTCTCCCGGGAGTACGTACTTACAGAAAAAAAAGAGCAAAGCAACACAAGGCCAACTCTTCGTCGCCACTATCTTCTGTACCATCTCCAGCATCCTCATCTGGGGCGATCAAGAGCGCCAACTTTCTCTCCAACTCTCGGGCCTCCTCAATTTCGACTGACAGGTCGACCCTCCGGCCTCGACCTCCTCCAAGGTTTCTCTCCTCGCCTTTGCCCTAGCATGTTCAATGGCCTGTGCCAGTTTCTGCTCAGCCTTTATCGATACGTCACAGGCTATTTGATTCGTCGTGCCTGCGTCCTTCAGATAAGTAGCAACATTTGCTTCAATCTCGGACTTGGCCGCAACCAGCGCAGCAATCTCCTTTCGAGCATCTTTGAGAAGATCATGGGTCGATGCCAACTCCGAGGTCACTACCTCGTTTTGTTTCCTCAGCCCGAGGATCTCCATGTTCAGTCGCCCAATCAGCGAGTAATTTTGCTCGACCTACAAAAAGAAAGATAAGCCAGTCGGTGTAGAACTGTGGGAGCAAAGGTCGGGTCCGTGCAAGACAAAGTACCTGCTCAACAAGACCATCCTGCTCCGGAGCGTTTCCTCCAAAGTAGCCCGAAGCTCGCCTAACTCTTTCTCTTTTCGGGCAGAATAGGCCTCCGACTCCCGCAATCCCGAGGCGAGCCTTTCAAGCTCCTTTTCACTGCACGAAAGCTCCTCATGAAGCCTGGAGAAGGCGTGATCATACATCTCCTTACACTGCGGCATAACGAAAGAGTTACAAGAACGAAGAGTAATATTCGAGACTAAAAGAAATATACGAGAAACGGCTATCACCTGCCGAAGGAATCTTTCCGCCACCTTGACGGTGCAAGGGGCGTCGAGACCGACGTTGTCACTAACATCATCAAGAATGTTGCCGAACGTGCCTCCCCCTTTGAGGAGATTCTCCGCTTTGGCAGCGTTCAGATTCTGAGCGTCACTTAGCTCCCCTGACGAGCCTAAAGCTCGAACTGTAATCGCCCAGGGCATCGATGCCCTCGAAGGGCAACTCCATCCCCGGGAAAGCTCCAAATCCAGACCCTTCAGGATCGGAAGCAACGGTACCCCCAGCAAGAACTGCACCACATCCGACCGCGGGATCCGGAGTCACTCGGCGCCCTCCTCAATGACCTTTACCACACGGGACCGATCTGAGTCGGCCGTCCCCGATTCTGCAGCCTCCGGTCGAGGCATCTTCGAGACTCCAGTTCCCGATCTAGTTTTCCGTTCCAAGCGGCATTCGCTTTCATCACTATCTTCGTCCCCAGCGCTGAGGCTCGCCTCGTAAACTGAAGATGAGCCCCTGATGGCGGTTCGAGGCCTGTGTGACTTAGATTTCTTTGTCGTAGGAGGATCGGCAGCCTCATTGCCTTTCCTTTTCTTACCCTTCGTGGCCTCCGAGGTCTCTGTCTCGCCACCGGGGGTCGGCCTCATCAGTGTATTCTCGCCAAGGCCTGCACAAGGGTAATTACCAGAACATATCAGCACAAAAAGTACGGGGAGTAACACAAGGCCAAGACATAGGTGGCAAAGAAAACTTTACCATGGTTCTTGGCCACCCACCGATCCTTAGCCAGGTCGGTCCAAGATCGAGCAAGATATGGGAACTTGGTATCCAATCGCTCGATCCACCTCGGCAGGTCCGAGACCGCTTCAGGATACCAAGCAACAGCTGCAGAAACCAAAAAGAGGTCATTTTTTCGGAAGAAAGGAAAAAAGATCACAAAACATGTCCGAAGGAAAAAATGCTTACTCCGTGTATTCCACCTCTCCGGGAAAGGCATCCTCCCAGCCGGAATGATGTTTGAGGTTTTAACCCGGACGAACCTACTCATCCATCCTCGATCTTTGTCCTTGTCGATGCTCGAGAAAAATGATTTTTTGGATCCGTGACGAAGCCTAATCAAGCCCCGAAAGAACCAGGGGCTGTACATCCTAATCAAATGAATGAGGGTAAAGGTCTCGCCCCCAACCTCATCGGTGAAATGGCGGAGCATCAAGACTATCCTCCAGAAAGAATGATAGATTTGACAGAGCATCACCTGGTATTTTTCGCAAAAGTCAAGGATAACCGGATCTATCTCCGTGAGAGGGGATTCGGAAGGATCGGCCGGACCCAACGTAAAGAGATAAGTGTACACATGGAGGAAACCGGCTTTATAAACCGTTATGTTCTCATCATGGCCGGGGATTTCCACCTCCACTGTCTCTCTCCATCGGCAATCTCCCTTCACCTTCTTTATATTGGTTACGACACTGATATACCAGGACACGTGCTCACATCAGCCCGGTGCAAAAGAGGTTTTATCGGTGGTAAAGTCTCTCGACATGTCAAGATCGGGGGGAGTACATTGCCCAGGGTGGGTATCACTTTTGCTCTCCTCTTAGACGTCAGAGATAAAGAGGCGACTTTGTCCCGCCTAGGAACCGTCTTGGAAGTTCTGGCCATTGCAATGATGAAATTGTCTCTAAGAAAGTAAGAAGAAAGAATACAAAAGGAGGTGGGTCAGGATTCGTGAATTCGAAGATGTTGGGAAAGTAAGGATTATCAAACTATTGATATAATTATAGGAACCGTATGGGCAGCGGGAGAGATGAACTAATAGCGGTTCGAGGACTCCTTGATAGTCGTATTTAACGGCGACCCTAGTGCGGACTTTTGGATGTTGCTTTTAACGCCCTAATAGGCTGACGTCACATCAATGATATCCTCGGAATAGAAATTCAAAATCGTTTCCTATCACTCCATTCCAGGAAATGCGGGGACAATCTGTATACGGCGAAATCGAAGAGTCCAATTTCTCATCATTAAATCGCTTCGGAAGATCACCTCAAAAGCTCAAGGCCATGGTTGAGCATCCGACCTCAAGGATCGTCTACACTCGACCTCATGGTAGCACTGATCACGGTGATAGTAGAATGGGAAGTTCCCGAGGCATACGCCTAGGACTGACAAAGCCTGCTGGTCTACTCTGAATCCGAATCAAGGTGTCATCTAGTTGTCTCATCTCCCTATCTTTGTAATTAATGCCTCTTGTACTCCGTTGGGATTTTCCTCCTATATAAAGGGGGTCCTTGTCATTATGTACGCCCCTGTTGCTCCAGTTACTCCACACGAATATATGAAGAACATTCTCTCTGCTTTCTAACATACTTTCTTGTTATTATCGCTTTCATTTATTATCTTCATACTTGTTCATCATTTATTGCCTATCATTGGCCATAAAGAGCCTTTATTAATTTTGTTATAACTGTTAGCCCTACCCCGATCGCCCCCGATAGCTCGTTACCGAGCTACTAAATCGACCTCGAGGCCCCATATTGACAAGCTCGAGGCCTCGATTATTAACCTCTCGGTTCGATTACCATCTCATCTTTAGCTCTTATTTCGTCTCTAAACATCATACACATAGCATTGTCTGCTTAAACAAGTAGCATAAAAATAGATCACGTATTTTAAGAATCCCATCATCAAATTTAATTGTTATTACCATTTTCACGGTAAACACGAAGGCATACACCCCCTAGCCTCCGCGTTCGCGAGCCAAGTGCCGCGTTCGCGATGAGTTATTTTCCCCTCCCCTAGGTCCCATGCTACGCTTTCGCGGTAGCCTGGTCGCGTTCGCGGAGGGCAAACCCCCCAGTGCTCCGCATTCGTGACCAAGGCCTCGCGTTCGCGTAGAATAAATCCATCCCTAGCCCAGCTTACACTTCGTGATCGCGACAGTGGCTTCGTGATTGCGACAGTGGCTTCGGGATCGCGAAGCACAAAATACCTGTACACCAGGAGCAGCAACTTATGCTAGATTTTCTAAGTGTAAATCATCCCGTAGCCTATCCGAAACTCACCCGAGCCCTCGGGGCTCCAAACCAAACATGTACACAAGTCTAAAAAAATCATACGAACTTGCTCGCGCGATCAAATCACCAAAATAACACCTAGAACTACAAATTTAGCACCAAATTGCATGAAATTTTCAAGAAAGTCTTAAAACTTCTATTTTCTCAACCGAAGGTTCGAATCACGTCAAATCAGTCCCGTTTCTCACCATGTTTCACAGATAAGGTATGAATATCATAACGGACCTGTATTGGGCACCAGAACTAAAATACGAACTCGGTACCTACAAGATCAAATATTAACCAAATTCTTAAAACTATTCCGGGCATACGCCTAGGTCCCATATTTTACTATGGACCCAACGGGACCATTAGAACACGGGACCGGGTTCGTTTACCCAAAACGTTGACCGATGTCAACAAAAATCAATTCTTTGGCCAAAAATTATTATTTTATCAACTTTCCACATAAAAGCTTTCCGGAAACACGCCCGAACTGCGCACGCAAATCGAAGAGAGATAAAATGAGGTTTTTTTAAGGCCTCGGAATACGGAATCGAGTTCTAAAATAGAAGATGACCTTTTGGATCATCACACCTTTCCGAAACGTACAACCATTCCTATAACATCTCCATCGGTTTCGTTCACCGTTGGATCCAGAACTACACATGGCCTGATTCCTGTAAAACTAGGGATATGTAGGCAACGCAGGAACCGGAGTTCGGCCTCTATTTTTAAAATCATCCCATTCAGTCAAAATCGGTCATCATTTCTTTACCCGTTAATTCTTTCATCATTCCCGGGTAAAGAGGGGCGGCTATTGATACCCAACTTTTCTCTCATGTTTTTAAATTGTATATATATACTTTCAAAATGGTATATTTGCATCATCATTTAGTTTATAAACCTATACAGGCATTTTCTATAATTTTTCATAATTTTTAGAGCTTTAAATTGATTTTTCTACATTTTAATTACTTGAATAATTATTAATTATTCCTTCAAATTATTTTGTGATGACTTAGTCATTCAAATTACTATTGTGCATCCTCATATATATTTCATAATATTTTTACTTTATTTCGTATAATTATGTTTGCATTTTTAAGCTATTTACCTAAATTTGCAATAATAGTTAATATTCATATATAATTGCTTTTTATCTATACTATTTGTGGAAAAATAGGCTTCTATATTTTTATAATGCTAAATTATTATTGGTAATCATTTTATTTCATAAATAACATTTTTATTTATTTATTAAAGAATTTTTATAAATTATTTTGTTAAATCTTGTGTATTTAAATAATAGCCCATTTTTTAAAACCAAATTCGGACCTAAAACTACCCAAAACGTAATACCCTAGCCCAAATAACCCCAGCCCAAATCAATTAGCCCAATCCCACAACCCGGTCGGTACCCATTATATTTTAACCCGCCCTGTTCATTTTTGTGTCCCAACCATTGATCTTTCAAGATCAACGGCCCACATCCCATCTCCCAACCCGCCGCCCTTATATTCTCTCATCCCTCTTCTTCTTCAACTAAACCCTAACCGTCTTCCACTCAAATCCTTTTCCTAATCCCACCAGACATGGGATTCGACTACTATTTCTTGCCATATACGGCCTCATCTTGGTACTGGTTACTCTCTTATGGTGCTTGCCTAAACATGGCAAGCAAATCTCATCAAAATGAACCGGAATCGGTTCAAATCCTTGACCTTTCTGCTATTCCGTCTATATTCATCCTTTGTTCTATTATGGGTACGAAACTCTGTGTATTTTTGTTGATTGTTACTTACCCTAAAACTAGGGTTTTCAGATCCCTTTAGATCGAACAAAAATTGATTCGATTCTTTGATTTGGGTGATATTTCGTCTACATTCGTCCTATTCTGTGTGGTGTTTGATTTTTTTGTTTTAGATTCTGCTGATTTTTTACTTTCCCTAAAATTAGGGTTTGAAATTTTTCTCTTTTCCTTACTGATTTTCGATTACATGTGATGTCCTTTCCTTTCTCGTGTTTGATTGATGATTTTCCTTGATTGGGTGTTTAATTTCTACTACTATATAAACCCCTCCCCATTCACCTTTAAGGACAAACATTAATCGATATAATCTCACTAAAAACTTGAGGCTTTGCTCTGTGAATTCCTTACTATCTCGCTCTTTGTTTTGTGGTGGCCGGCTGAAAGCCAAGGCTACAGAGAATCTACTGTTCGAACTCTTCTGGACTCTTGTGGATCTTTTGTTTTTGTTTGTTGTTCGTTTAACTGGTAAGATACTAGTGGATCTTTGTTTGTTGTCACTCAGCGTGCTCACTTGAACCCATACTCCATTAGTAACTGACTGAGATCTTAATAGTTACCTCAACCTATTTTCCATGACCTACTTGAACCATTTTGTGACATGATTTAGATCTTCTCTAGTTGTTTAGTCTATTATGACAATCCCAGAATACCATATGTGATATTTGGTATGAGTTTGCTATCTTACACTGTTCTAAGTCCTTGCCATGTTTGTTCTACATAAACAATGTGTTGCAATTTGTATTATAACTATTTGCTATCGGCTATGATCCTGCTTCTATGCTAATATGTTTTCTAGTATGTCCCTTGTTCATCTGATACCCTGTTTCTTCCAGTGTTTATCTCAAAATATGTTCCCCATCATGCCCAAATACTGATTAGCATGACCCTAGGATGCATGTTTAGCTTAATCTGAACCTCTTAAGCCTCAATTGATTTACTGTCATGACTGCTAATCATGCAAACTTGTTTCTTTCCCCCAACTCTTTAAATGTGTGGCTATCTATGTGGAGTTTTCCAATGTGTTGAAATCCTGCTGAACCTGCTGGCATGTTTGATTAGTTGCTCTCCATGGCTATGTCTGCTTTAGGTTATAAGTGTGTTCCCAACTTCTGTCCCTCAGCAATTATCCATTCTCCCTCATTGTCACTTATGCTATTCTGAACTCCTTATTCTTATCCGGCTGAAAGCCAAGGCTATCAAGGCTCTTGTTGCTGACCTCCCTAGTGTGAGCACTTCTCGGGGTCCATTTGAGGCTCTTGTGAACTCTGACACACTAGGATTTGGGGTCTTTGATCATTCTCCCTGATACTGAAATCTGCACTATCCCAGAATCTCCTCGACTAAACTCCCTAGTGTGAGCACTACCCTGGGTTCTTGAAGCCCTTCGAAACTCTGACGCACTAGGGTCCAAGTTTCTCTACCATTTTTCCTCATTGCTCAACTTTGCCCCTTTCTACCTACTGAATGAGCCAATTGGCTTGTGCATGGTTGTTTTTTTTGAGCTTTTGATGGCTACTGGGTTTTGGCTATTTTATGTAAAATGAGGGATGTTTTCTAGGTCTGATTGGCTATGATTTCTGGGCTGTGATGAAGCCTGTTGGGTGTGAAATTGAAGGCCTGGCCTGGCCGGGTATACTTTGGGCCTATCTAAGGCCTACTATAGTTATTTCATAACTGTGTAATTTATTTCATTCATTGGGCCTGTAATAATTTTGTAATAACAATTGGGGTGTTAGTAAAAATTGGAAAAATGGATTTACTTTAATATTTGCATGAAACGGGTAGAAATCCTACCTATAGGTGTTTAATTTGTTTAACGTGTTCTGTTCCTATGCGCTGTTAGATAATCTGCTATAGGTGTCTAATTTGCTCAAACATGTTCTGCTACTGTGTGTGTTAGATAAACATCCTATAGGTGTTTAATTCGTTTAGCATATTCTGCTTCTACATGTTTATTAGATATCATGCCTATAGGGAATAAAATGACCAATCTTTCAATTGCAGCATGTTCGCTAGATACCATGATCATAGGATTATATTAGTTTATGTTCTACTAATACGCATTTTACAAAATCATGCCTATAGGGTCTTAATTGGTTAATGTATTATTGTTATAGTTACTCACTTAAGAGACATGCCTATTGGAGCTAAAACCAGTTTCAATTACTAGTCCTTAGAAATCCTTCCTATAGGACATTATCACTCGCTTTTAAGTGCTAATATTGAACTCTCAAACATTGCTTCATTGCCACTATATGAAAGCATGACTATAGCATCAAACTGAACAATTTTGAAAATCTCCCATAGTTATCACTGCCAATTACTACACCTAGATATCACGTCTATAGGTTTAAACACTTATAATCTGTAATAATCAGCATATAATATCAGGTTCCCTAAACTGTGTAGTTATTTAGAAGTCATGCCTCTAAAATAATGCCTTGCATCTGAAACTGCCTGTATTCTGATGCAAGTCGTGTCTAGTAGAGTCTACAAGCCATGTCTAGTAGAGTCTTGTTTATGGGTGTGTCGTGCACCACACTTATAAGCAGGAGGCTGCAGGGAATTTAGGACTGTCACTCTTTCTTCTTACTCTTGATCGTGTGGTAGAGCTCACTTATAAGAATTCAAATCCCGAACTTCTATTCGTAATAAGACAATGCCTTCATTCATAAAGACGATCGATAAGAGATATAGCTGTGGAAGTGTTGAGTTAGAGGAACTCGATTTTGCATCTTGATTATGATGAGTAAATGAGAGGTCTTCAGCAAATCATGCGTGTACTAAAAGGTGTACGGTTCTTGATAAGGAGCTTTTAGGAAAGAATACTTATCCACTCTTACGGTAAAAAGGAATAACGGAATCAAAAGTTAGACACGAGTTGCAGCAAGTAAAAGAAGCAAGGTGAAGAAGGGTACGAGGTACCCAATTAATAAACATTATCCTTATTTACCATTCAGGAAGAGAGATATATACATTTTCAGTTACCTTCAACAGTAACAGAGGTATGTATAATTGGCCACACCGATCTGAGCTATGCTCTATGGGTGCTAACAAATATGGCTTAAGAGAAGGACATAATATCACGATCCGGCTGGGGTTAGAGTGAGCCAAAATGGTGGATGAATTGTTTGCGTTAGTTGACATTTCCGAAGTATATTGCAAATGTGCTAATAGATCTCCTTGTGAGACACCCAGATGGTGCACACTAAAATAGTACAGCTAGATATGAGTACTACAAAGATAGGAACTGGAAACCTTGAAGGGATAAATATTACCTTAGTATGGCTCCCGTCCCTAGTAGAGGGAGAATGCTAGGAAACCTGAAGAGCCAGTAGATGGAGCAAGGGAAGATAAAAAGCGAAAGAATTTCTTGTTAAAGTTTTCAGGATAAAGTGTTAAATAAAAATATTAGCAGGGAAGTACGAAGAGGGATAATGAAGCATTATGAGTGAGATGTGATACATGGATGGCAACAGTAGAGTGTTACAGAATCTATAGTCAAATGAAGAAAAAGAAGGGAGGTGATGGGCCTTAAGACAACAAAAGGGTATAGGCCCTACAGTCACATTCTCATTTCGAGAAATATTTTCGCGACTCTAACATGATTAACAGAAGGAAAAGTTAGACCCCAGAGTAATAGAAATCAGAATGGACTGGTGAATAAGGTAAATTAAACATGAATTAGGGACTGAGTGATTTGATAATAGTCGACATCATGAGAATTTTAGATTTCGTTCCGACGATAATACAATGGACAACAGAAGAAGATCCATGATAAATTCAGAGAATGGTCATTCAGGGAGACGTTTCCCTAAAGCAATCAATATGAGCAAAATTAAGCTTAAGAGACTGTATATGCCAGTTACGCTAAGTGTCACAATCGCGAGTAATACAGATGGATTGCCGCAAGGCGAGTAAGGATCATTAATGTTGTGAAACGAAGTCAAAGATGAAGAGGTAAAACATCCATAGGTAGATCCTCGTGGCTTCAGCTCTTAGTACTCCCCTAAAGGGGAGAATATGGAGTGATAATGGCATTAAGTCAGAGTTAAGCAGTTCTAGTAATTATGGAATGGTAAAAGAAGAATGCAATAAAAATGAGAAAGGAATGAGATTGCACTTATCCGAGTCCTACAGATATGCTATGATTCCAGAATGTTATGTAACCACGACGTCAGAAAAAGGAAGTAAGGGTTCCTGCCTGGAATGTTATTGATAAATAAGAAGCCAGTGCAAGAGGTAAGTTAGACAAAAGAAATAACCCAAGAGAGATTACGCGGAATATGGATATGAGAATGGGCCGACGAATAGTTAGTAGTTAATTCAGGAAGAGCCTAGTCATGACTAGATAAGAAGTTACAGACAAATCAGTAGATCATGCAAGATAAATGTAGTAAACCCCAACATGGAGAATTCAGCCTCGCAGTAATGTCATTATAATACTTGAGATATATTCAAATAGTCGGGGTAGTTCAAGGTTCTGTATGAGCGTTACGGGGATAAAAGAAAGTGCCGCTAGAAGACAGTCAAAATATCAGTTCAGAAGCAACCCTACAAGCACAAGGGCATGGAGTAAGCAACTACGGATGACTATAGGCAAGGAAGGACATCAAAAGGTCCGTAATAAGCTCACAACTTTGCGAGACTCAAGGGTTCTCCCTAAGTACTACAATGAAGGACTAGCTGACGAAATAAGGAAGAAGGCTTCAACCTAAGCACAACGACCTAAAGAGAAAATGGTCGTGTAACAACAGTCTCACAACAACATTGTAAGCATTCCAAAGGAAAGTGGCACCTACCGTGGCTAATGAACGGGAAGTAAAATAAAAACTAATATTCGAGATCATATGAGTTGCACGAAAACTCTGGCATGTGTGCACTAAGATAAGCTAAGTATGGATGCAACAAGGGGGCAAAAAGATCAGGAAAAGCAATAGCATACTTTGAAAGAAATTTAAGATAGGACGAAAGAAATTATCCGATCAATGATCCAGAGTTGGCGTTATGAACGCACTTAAGGGTTCGAAGTTTTATACATGCAGCATATACACCCGTAGAAGATTCTGGTATACGTTAAAAGAAAGAATTGAGCCCAGGACTTAGACGAAAGATTAAACTGTTAATGGATTGTATCATGCATATTCCTCAGCGCCCATGAAAGGCTAAACAGAATAACTAATATCATGAACCACAGATCGGGAGATAACTTAAGCCTACATGAATGCCGATAAGAAGAAGGAGGAAACTAAAGAGTTACATCAACGAAGTAAATAAGGAGTCTAATTATTGGACCCAGAAAATTATCGTGATTGAGAACATTGCAGGATAACTCTTAATATCAGAAGTACAAGAGAGATAGTACAATAGTCATATTTTATAATGGTGTACGATAAAGTCAGTTAGAAGAGTACCCGCCTCATAAGAAATCAATATGAAGCTCCCACCGAATTGTGTATACACCAGAGGTACAAGTATAATAATAGAGCTTCAAGTTATGGACGTGAATTATACCTATATAGGAGGAAGGTCATGAAAGAGATAGAAGATACGATACAAGATTTCAGAAAAGCATAAGGAAATCGGTCGTGAGGTAAAGTATGATAGAACGACAAGGTTTTAGAAAGACATGAGTAAGGATAAGAAAAGGGCAAGTGAGAAGGTCACGAAAATGGATGAGTCCTTGGGATTAAGCCCGTGAAAACAAGGAAGCTGATGGTTTCTCTAAATTATAGAAAGCTCGGTATAGCCTGAATAAACTCAAAGGAGTCTAAGACTATTAGCATTTAGAAGAGATGGAATGCTGCCCCGGTAGTAGAATAAAGATGTAATTGTGATAGATAAAGGATCACGTTTGGACCTTCGACTGAGTAATGATTTGAAGAGGATTTCATGAATTCTATGGGATTAAAATACCCACGTAAGGTGAATCACATTGGGATGCTATAAAATACGGTTATGGAAGTATAATATCGCTCCTAAGTGGATCAGTCTAATTACTTCAGGTGTCCCCGATGAGACATGGGCCCTAGCGGCAATGTATTACGTTAGAAGTTTCAAGTCTTCAAATGGTAGATTTTAGAACAACATTGAGGTGAATTAACAATGGATGGGTAAAAGTTACAAAGTACGAGATGAGATTGGGCCATCAGTCTTAAGATGAACAGTAATGAATAAGCGTTAAAGGATTTAGCTTTATGCATATAAGATAAACAACAAGAGTAACCAGGAGTTCGGTAGCAGACCTCAGTAACGATAAATCGAAGTAAGAATTATGGTATAGTATGGCCTACTTAGATATGGTAAAGCTAATGACGCCCAGAGGGATAGCTTGACATAATTTTGTATATGTTCATAAAGTGAAGCCTAGAGATTGTCTAAAAGCTGGAGGAAAGAGAAGAGAAGAGAAGAGTCGCATAGGCGCACATACAAAGTTAGAGTCATAAAAGATGCATGATAGAAGGTAGCAACAGTTACGAGATCAGAAGGAATCCGACTACAAGTCCTGGTGTGAGAAAGAGGCATAAAGGGGGAATGCCCTGGCCTTTGGGATTCATTCACAGAGCAGTCTCCTAGATGGCAAGAAGGATACTAAAGTCTATGGGTTATGAGAATGATAAGTGCATCAGTCAACATTCGAGGACGAATGTTCCAAATGGGGTAATGATGTTACACCCCATGTTTTTGTACGTGGAAGTACGCCACAAGTAAATTGATATAAGATCGGAAATGAGATTTTACGTGTTACATCTCGCGTTTTCGTACGTTAAAAGTTTCGTCTCCAACTAATCGACGCAGACTCGGGGATGAAATTATCTTGAGGTTAACGTATTTATGCTATTTGTAACAAGCGATAAGTAAGTGCCATAAAGAATAAAAGGTACATGAATTAAATAAAATGAGTAAATTCGTGAAGGTGAGAGGGGAAGCAAGTCAAGGAAAATGAATTTTAGTCCAAGTTTGGCATATTGGGATAAAATACGGGCCGAGCAATAATAACCGGTGTTTATGGACTAGTACCATAAAAGGTACCACATGGCCATTATAGGTGTATAAGGTATGTTAAAAGTGAGTAGTATTCTAAATAATTTGAGATAATTTTTAAATACGTAGGTAATTGGTTAATTAGCGGGTAACAGGTCATTACCTAGTTAATTAACAAGTTGGGGGATAAGATTAAACCCCCTAACCAAAATGTGGCAGCCAAGTACATTGTCAAAATATGACTCTTAAATGTGGCAATTTTAGAGCATATAGAGTCCTAGTCATATTATTGTGTGGGGCCACCTAAAAAAATTGGATAACTTTTATAATCTTATAACAAAGCATTTCAACCAAGCTTCCATACATTTAAGTAACGTTAATTGTAAAGCTTCAGCAAAACTTCCTTATGTAGTAGTAAGACATATTCCAAAAATCCTAAACCGTGGAGATTTTGCAATTCTCAAACTCAAGAGAGTTAATGTTACACCTTCTCCAGAAAAAGGTAAAACAAACTTTGAATATTGATCTTTGTCGTCATTATTAAGTGGTCTAGAAGTAGACAGGGATACAACTAAATTTATTTTCCATTTCATAAAGCAAACAGAAATATGAAAACTGAAGTATATTACTATGGTAGAAGGCCTTGAAAAGGGAACAAATGACTTACCAGGAGAGTTGCGTTGTGCCTTGACAGCGTCGAAGTTTTTGTATGTATAGCCCCAGTTAATATGGTCATACCTTTTCCAAGAATATCATATAGATTTTTCCCTATTCCAGGTATGTTAAGGATATCCCTTCTTTCTTTTGGCATGATCCATACGGTACAAATGAAACGAGTAAAATACGCAACTTTCATAAATGACTCTGTTCATAGAAATGCTAGGGGTGTCTATATTCTTGATTCCCCATGTGAATTATTATTATATCTTCTGTTCATGGGTCTCAAAAAATACGTATTTGATAAAGTTTATCCGAAAGGCATATTGATTTTTATGGCATTCCGAGAAAATCTCATTAACACATTTCTTATGCATTTCATGAATTTATACATGTCCAGATGGCGTTATATACGCGTATTTTATATGTATATATATGTATATGGGATATGGGAAAAGGTTACGGCGTTATATACGCACCACCACCTGATCAGCCGGTATACGTTGATGATTTTGCCCACAGTGGCCGAGAGGATATGATGGAATGCCCTTAGAGGCTTGACGATATTATGAACCCACATACTTATGCATGACATGATATTCATACGCATATGCATGACACTATAAGTATTTCATGATTTACAGAGTTGTCCATACTTATAGGTTGAGTCATGTACTCTATATTTCTTCCATGTCTTTTATACAATTATTTATGTGCCTTACATACTCGGTACATTATTCATATTGACGTCCCTTTTGCCTGGGGACGCTGCATTTCATGTCCGCAGGTCCCGAAAGACAGGTCGAGAGCCCTATAAGTAGGCTATCAGCTCAGCGGAAGATGTTGGTGTGCTCCATTTGCTTCGGAGTTGCTTGTTTAGTTAGTATGATTTAGACTTTGTTTGGTATGGCAGGACTCTGTCCCGACCTTTATGAAAATTATGTATTCTTAGAGGCTTGTAGACATATGTCATGAACGTAAAAGATTGTATGGCCTTGTCGGCATATGTTCAGCGTACGAGTGGTTATTTCGGTCTTATAGGCCTGTATGTCTTATGTATAAATTGGTATTACATGTTGTATTCTACTTAACTCACGGCAGCCTTCCGGCTCAGTTATTAATGATAGTAGGACATGAAAAGATATGTTATGTTGGTACTCGGTTGAGTAAGGTACCGGGTGCCCGTCGCGGCCCATCGATTTGGGTCGTGACAAGAAGGCTGGCGTAACAATTTTATATACAGTTCACGCAATATCAGATCAGTAAAGAGCGGCATTTAGCACATTAGGCCCAAACATGAAATATCAAACAATCACAAGAAAGCCAATCATAATAGTATTCTAAGCTCGAATTATGAACCCTGAACTAGAAGTTCTGGGATCGTTTCCCCAGCAGAGTCGCTAGAGCTGTCACACCTCTTTTTTACGGGGATATGAGTTTATTCACTTTAAGTGACGTTATTGAAATGTGATTATTTATTTTAATTATAGAGTCTTCACTTGGAATAATTATTGAGGTGTCCCTAGTCAGCAGTTTATTTTAAAATCCCAATTCAAGGAAAATTTGACTCTGTTGAAGTCTGTAAAACATAGAAGACCGAGTAAGGAATTCTGTTAACCCAGGAGAAGGTGTGAGGCACTTTCGAATTTTGTGGTTTTAGCACGGTCGCTTCACAATTAAACTCAGCTTAATTATTTGATCATTACATGTTTTTAACCTATGTGTGTTCTTACCTTTTACCGTTTTATTGTATGTTTTAAGTAATTAAGGATTTTATTTTGTATACGATAGAAATCAGAGGGCTCAATTTTGTGATCACTAGGGCGCCTCAAAAAAAGACCACCCCCGGAGGCTCGGAGTTTGCCCCCGAGGGTTCCTGATGATCGACCTCGAGGCAGTACAAACCAACGGCTGCGACGCACCAACGGGAAGTTCCCAAGGCACATGATCAAGACTGACAAAGCCTGCGAGGGAAACACTAGTCTGTACCAGACTAGTAAGTAGCTGTTCCAGCTATGTTTCTTTGTAATAATTACTCATGTACTATGATGGGATTTCCCTCCTTATATAAAAGGGATCCTTGTCATTTTGTAGGAGGAGGGAACACACAAGATACTTCATTCAATACAAGAATATTCTTTCTGCTCTCTAACTTAAACATACTCTCTATTTGACTCTGTTGCTTACATTTATTGCTTTATTTACATTTATTGTGTATCATTAATCGTCCTTCATTTATTGCTCATTATTGGCCATAAAGAGCCGCAATCACAACCCTAATAGTTGTTAATCCCCCATCAACGGCACTTAGCCAGGCATCTAACTTGGCATCGAGGCCCCGCACGCGCTAGCTCGAGGCCCCGATTCTCAACCGTTTGGTTTGGTTTCTAAAACCATCTTCAATCTCTTATATTATTTTCTAACCCCGTCACTTATCATCTACTGCTTAACAACTGGCATAAAAATAGATCACATATTTTTAGAACCACAAAATCAAATCTAATCGTTATTACCATTTTCAAGGCAAACAGTTTGGCGCCCACCGTGGGGCTAAAAATAATAGTGATTATTTTCTTGCTGGTTTACTACATAACGCAAGTTATCTTTCACACTTTTTCTTCCCCAAGATCTTCGATTTCAGGTCAAAATGTCCAACTCAGTAAACGAACGTGAAAACAACAATCTTGAGGACCATGGAGAAAACGGTGTAGCTGTTCCAGGTGTTGGTGTACCACCACGAAACATTGGGGACGCGCAAGAACCAATTCCCATGGACGCGGTCTCGCGCGACGCTCAACACGTCGAAATAAGCTCCCACATCAACAGGAGCATACACCAAGGAGATCAACAAGAAGCTCAGAAAACTCCGGCTAGGGAAGAACAGGAAGTTAGCCTTCACGTTATTTTTGAAATGTTACAGGCACAACAGCTGGTGATTGCTCAGCTTCAAAGTCACCAAAAAACTCCCAGCACGGTAGCACCGGAAACGGCTCCCCAAGCCGAGCAGGTACCGGAAAGATCAAGCAACAACGGGTCGACAGCCGACCCCGCCATCATAAAAATGCTCGAGGACCTCACAAAGAGGGTCGAATCGGGCGAGAAGAAGATAGAAGCCAACGACAAGAAGGTGAAGACCTACAATTCTAGGGTCGATCAAATCCCGGGCGTACCCCCGATCCTGAAAGGTGTCGACTCCAAGAAGTTCGTGCAAAAACTGTTCCCGCAGGAAGCGGCTCTAAAACCCATTCCAAAGAAGTTCATAATGCCCGATCTTCCGAAGTACAATGGAACCTCGGACCCCAACGAGCACGTCACTGCTTACACTTGTGCAGTAAAAGGCAACGACCTGAAGGACGACGAGATCGAATACGTCCTACAGAAGAAATTTGGAGAGACGCTCTCAAAGGGAGGGATGATGTGGTACCACAACTTAGCTCCACACTCGATAGATTCGTTTGCCATGCTGGCAGATTCGTTCATANCCAACACTAAATACAGAGATGAATTGAAGAAACTTACTTTGTCATTAATAAACGTTAGATTACAAAAAGACACATGAAGGGACCTTACACACAATTACAAATCCTACGAAGGGTCCTTATATAGAAACAAAGAAGCAAAAGTAACAGTTAAAAGTCTAGTCTGCTCTCGGGGGAACATCCTCGTGAGCAATGCCTTCGAGAATCGTTTCTTTGGGGCCCCGCCTCGACCTTCCAAATGGCAACTTCAAGGATGAGGAAGAAGCAGAAAATGATAAAGAAGCAGAAAAAGATGAAGAGGGGGTCGTGGCTCGCCAAAGAGCAAAAGCTCTTAGCAGGCCTTGCCGGCACGGCTACTTTGAGTCCAATTCTTGGAACATTGTGCCGTGCAGGTTAGTAGCTGGTAGCGCCGCTTTACTCCACGGAAAGCAAAAGGGGTGAAACGCCACACCCAGCTGAATTAGGGAGGTGAGCAGCTGTGTAAAATTCGAACGTCCTCTTGAGCAGCCGTGTAAAGTTCGAATACCTTCCTAAGTAGGAAGAAATAGGCGCCCCTATCTCGTCGTCTCGAGCCAACGACGATAGCAGTAACAACAACAACAACAACAACAAAAACCAGTTCGATCCCATTCAGTAAGGGAAAACTCTGAGAAGGAGCCATAACACAACTGACAAGAACGCCTTCGTGTGACCTTGCGGCCGCAAGCTTTAAACATGGGAAATAAAATGGGATAGCGACGAAGAGAAGTAAGGAGCCGAAAATTGTTGAAGAATGACTGAATGAAGTTTTGGTTCAAGAAAGCTTCCATTTATAGAAAGGAGGAAGCGTGACCAACAGCGCAATCAATGCCTCTGGGAAACGTGCCGACAGCGCAATCTATGTCCTGGGAGAACGGATCGGCAGGCGCAATCAATGCCTATTGGGAAACGGATCAGCGGCGATATTATCGCCTTGAGAAAGTAAACTGGCGCAACATCAAGTGTTCCTCGGAAAGACGTATCGATGGGACATCTCAGTTATCGGAAAAGTTGACGTCATGAGCATGACATCATCGCAAGAGGCTCGAGGGGATTGGTGTCAAGATCGTTTCTTATCATTTTATTCTAAGAAAGGGGACTATCTATATACGGTAGAAATTAGAGGGCTCAATTTTGTGATCACTAGGGCGCCTGAAAAAAAAGACCACCCCCGGAGGCTCGAAGTCTAGCTCAGAGTTCGCCCCCGAGGGTTCGTGATGATCGACCTCGAGTCAGTACAAACCAACTGCTGCGACGCACCAATGGGAAGTTCCCAAGGCACATGATGAATACTGACAAAGCCTGCGAGGGAAACACTAGTCTGTACCAGACTAGTAAGTAGCTGTTCCAGCTATATTTCTTTGTAATAATTACTCATGTATTATGATGGGATTTCCCTCCTTATATAAAGGGAATCCTTGTCATTTTGTAGGAGGAGGAAACACACAAGATACTTCATTCAATACAAGAACATTCTTTCTGCTCTCTAACTTAAACATACTCTCTATTTGACTCTGTTGCTTACATTTATTGTTTTATTTACATTTATTATGTATCATTAATCGTCCTTCATTTATTGCTCGTTATTGGCCATAAAGAGCCGCAATCACAACCCTAATAGTTGTTAATCCCCCATCGACGGCCCTTAGCTGGGAATCTAACTTGGCATCGAGGTCCCGCACGCGCTAGCTCGAGGCCCCGATCATCAACCGTTTGGTTTGGTTTCTAAAGCCATCTTCAATCTCTTATATTATTTTCTAACCCCGTCACTTAGCATCTACTGCTTAACAACTGGCATAATAATATTCTTAGAACCACAAAATTAAATCTAATTGTTATTACCATTTTAAAGGTAAACATATTTAAAACAAGTTACGATGTCCCGCACTTGTTATTTGTACATATTATAAGTCACGCCACATGAAACGCACCCGTAATTTACAACATATTAATTATTAATTATTTGTAGGGTACGTGCACTTGAATTTGGGATTACGTATCATAGGTATGCCACGAGAGCCGTACCCATAACCATGACAATTAAATTATTCAATGCGCGCCTAAAGCAACTAGCGATGTTCATGAATTAATTTCCCTAAAACTAGTTTAGGATTATTACGAGGCCATGAGTTTATGGAAATTATTTGTGAATGAAGAGAAGTAAATTAGTTCTGAAAATGCGGGTTAGCCTTGGTAGGCTTCCCTATTTGGCACAACTACTTGATGACCTCAATGAAAACCAATTTGGAGATGATAAAAATTCCCTTACACACAAATCCCTTTGCTATTATATTTAACTACTTTATTAAAACTTATTCTTAGATTCTTTGAAAAATATAGTATCCTAACTTAAGATACTAACACCATAAGTACTCATTAAATTAATCCAAAATAAAGATGAATAAGATTGAGAAATACCAAACACTAAGATGGACAGCTAACATGGTATACGACAAGACTAATCTAAAACAAAGCAAGCAAGCAAATTTAAAAACCTACCTGTTAGAAAATAATTGAAACCCATGGAACGTCCCCACCTATCTCAAACAGAGCAAACAGAATGCTTAAATCACTTAAAGAGCAAAATATGAATCCATACGTGCGTTCCTAATCATTCTGAACTACCAAGAAGACACTTAATTTTCAAAGCATTTAAGAAATAGAATAAGGAACCAAATCTCTAGCAGAGTCCAGATTCGAGAGAAACAATTAGCACATTTACACAAGATCCACCTTAGTGGCCAGCCATAGAAAATCTGATCAATCCCTCTTAGCAACTCAACATCAATGATCCAATAACACCATAACAATTGATAAACAAAATGAAATCACATGTGAAAACATGCTGAGAGAGAAGAGGTGATCCATCAACAACATTCATAAAGCTATTGTAATAAGATGAGATAAGAACAAAAAGGACCTTTTATAGATGCATCTGAGCTTTGATTCTTTGACAACTGTTGAAGCTTAAAGACTAACAAAACCGCGTACAATACCTCAACAGAAAATCGACCAAATTATCGAAAACTCAAAGCCGACTCAGGAAACTCACTAAACTTTGATGACTTTAAACGGCTAAAATAGAGCTTAAACTGCAGGTCTTTTAGTGATGTAAGAAGCTGGTTTTCGGATTATTTTAATGGAGGTTTTGCAACGTTTTTGGACTGGTTTTAGGACTGTGTTACGGGAGAAATAGAGTTGGGTTAGGGGTGAATTTAGGGACAATTTTAAGCTAGTTTCAAGCTGAGATTTATGGAGGATTTCACTAGTTTTTTGGTGAAGCATTGCATTTTTGCTGCTGCTATGAGTAAGGAGAAGCAGTCACATTTTTCTTTTCCTTTTTCCCCATTTTTTCTCTTTTTTCTCCCAATTCTCTTTATGTCCTCCTATTTTGCTATTACAATGATTTTCGATAAATTCCATAAGCGTGTGTGGGTGAAAATTAACTGAAAAGTGAGACAATCTGAAATAAAACTAGATCTGCACAATTCTCAGCACAACTGTCTCTGTGAGTTTAAAGAAACTTTTAATAACTTGTATGAATCTACAAAAATCAGGCAAAATTTTACATCTAAACATTTGAATATTTAATATGCACATGAAAATCAAACGTCAAACAAGAGCAGATAGTTCATTAATATAGATAAGATAGAATTACAGAGTAATTGATGTGTTTACCTCTGAGCAGGAGATACAAGAGCAAACAACCAAATAAAGCTGGGATGTAAGAATGGACTTTAGACCACTGATTTTTGGCGAAGGAAAGCAAAGCAACAAAAATTTTAGAAGCTCATTCCGCCTTTAAAATTCAGAAATCATGTGATAAAGTAATGCAATTTGAAGTTTTAAGAACTGCAGGTCTGAGCGAAAACTTTTTAATTCCTGAAAATTTCCCTAGCTTTATTGTGTGTGTTCGTGAGTGAGTGTGTATTTCTGCGGGTTTCCGTGAATGAAGATGAGAGTGAGGGTCTATTTGTAGAAGTGTGGGTCAATTCGTGTGAGGGGAGCTTCCTTCTCTTTCTTTTTGAGTGAAATGAGGTAGGATAGTTTTAGTGAGGGAAAAGAGAGAGACGACGCCATTTGGTGTTAAGGAAGGGGATGGGTCAGGTTAGTGATTGGGCTTGGACGGATATTGAAAACAACTGGGTTGTTCTAATTGTTTAGCCCAGTTAATATAGAGTGCGCAGCCTCTTTTACTTTCATTTTCCTTTGTTTGATCCTCAAAATTAGCCATTTAGTTTAAAAATCCTAATTAAAGTCTATTTTGCACATTTAACCCCGTGGTCTATTTTGTTTTAATAACTAACTACCTAATTAATTAGTTTTATAAATTAAAAGAAAAAGAAACTAATCAATTAAACCTAAAATACAAAATGCAAAGTGAACTAAATGCATTTTTGTGATTTTGTATTTTAGTAATGCAATAAATATGTAATTAAGATCTAAAAATGTGAGGATTAAATATAAAATATTTTTGTCATTTTATGATATAATCAAATAAAATACAAAAAAAAAACTCTTAAAATTCTATAAATTGATTAGAAGCCATTCTTGAAAGGCTTTTTTGGAGTAATTTGCATTGGGGCAAATATTACGTGCTCACAACGGGCTCCAGGATTACTTTATCGACATCGAACATTTTCTTTGCGGCCGAGTGTTCCCCGTAGATTGTTTTGACTCCTCCCAGAGTGGGAAATTTCAACGATTGATGTAAGGCTGAAGGCACCGCTCTCATACTGTGAACCCATGGCTTTCCGAACAAGGAATTGTACCTCATATCCCCCTCGATCATGTAGAACTTTGTTTCCTGGGTTGTCCTAGTAGTGTTTACCTGTAAAGTTATCTCACCCTTCGTTGTCTCGCAAGCCGTGTTGAACCCGTACAACATCCAGACTGTTGGTATTACTTGGTCCGACAATCCCAATTGTTCTACGACCCTCCTTCGGATGATGTTGGCCGAGCTACCTGGATCAATCAATACATGTTTAATTCGAGATTTATTGATAAGTACGAATATTACTCGTGCATTCTTGGGAGGCTACATGATGCCATCGGCGTCTTCGTTGCTGAGCGAGATAGGCCCTTCTGGGACATAGTCCTGGGTGCATTTTTCCATTGTGAAGAAACTTTGGTGCGTTTTATCATTGGCCCTTGGGGGACATCCACTCCCCCAATGAACATGTTGATCACACGTGCTAGGGCTCCTCTTGTTCAACTTGCTTGTTGGCGTCCCTGTTTCTGAAATGATTTTTGGCCCGTTCGCTCAGGAATTCTCGAAGGTGCCCATTGTTGACTAATCGAGCTACTTCTTCCCTTAGCTGTCAAGATCTTCGGTCCTATGACCTTGAGTACCGTGGTACTTACACACCAATTTATGATCCTTTTGGCCAGGATCGAACTGAAGTGGTCTAGGCCACTAGGTTTCTATGATGCGTCCTATGGCCGACAGTATAGTTGCAGTGTCTATGTTGAATTTGTACTCCGATATTCTCGGCGTGTCCCTACCCCTGAGCAACCTATCAAAATCGCTTTTTCTCATTAGGCCTCGGTTGCTCGGTCCTTGATCATTTCTGTTGTTGTTCCTTGTCGGGTGGTGCCCGGATTTGTTTTCCCTCTGATCTGCACCATACAGCTGGTATCGATCTCGAACCAGCCTTGGCTCCTGGTCGATGATTCTCTTAGACCTGTCATTTGCTCTGTTAGGCTAAACAGACCCCGAGGGAGCCCCTAGTTGGTCGTCCTCGACTCTGATCTTCGATTGATACCTGTTATGGGCGTCGGCCCAGGTGAACGCCTGGTACTCCACCAAATTTTGCTTCAATTGTTGAGAAGTCACGAAACTTCGGGGTTGGGCCCTTGAGTAAATGCCTGAATGGCCCAAGCATCCGCGACCGGGGGCAAGTCCATCTTTTCCATCTGGAACCTCGATATAAACTCCCTAAGCATCTCGTTATCCCTTTGCTTGACTTTGAAAAGGTCCGACTTCCTCGTCTCGACCTTGATGGTGCCGTCATGGGCATTTACAAAAGAATCTATAAGCATAGCAAACGAATCAATAGAATTCGGAGGAAAGTTGTGATACTATATCCATTGCTCCCTTGGACAAGGTTTCCCCAAATATTTTCAATAACACCGACTCGATCTCGTTGTCTTTCAGGTCATTTCCCTTGATTGTGCATGTAAAGGAGGTTACATGCTCATTTAGATTTATGGTCCCATTATAATTGGGAATGCCGGGCATTCAAAACCTCTTCGAGATCTGCTTTAGTACCGCGCTCAGAAGGAAAGGCTTCTGAACGAATTCTTTGGAATCTGGCCCCTTCAATATTTGGGGTGCTCGCGGGATCTGATTGACCCTGGAGTTATAAGTTTCCACCTTCTTGCCGTTGGCCTCTTTCTTTTTCTCGCTAGACTCCACTTGCTTTATCAATGCTTCGAGCATCTTCATCACCTCAGAAGTTTCCCCGGGCTCGATCATCTGGTTCCACGGTAACTTGTTCATCCCTTTAAGTGTTTTCCATGGTCCGCACGGGCTCGATCCTATTAGGGACGTGACTCTAGGTCTGCAACTGTGCTATTGCCGCTTGCTGAGCTTGCAACATTTCGAAAATCCACTGCAAGCTAACCCCATCACCTTCACCTTGGGGCGCTTCATGAGCCGATGGCCGGGGTGCCCCGCGAATGCCGTTTTCGAGGTCAGTTGGCAGACTGATGTTTATGGCAACCTGTGAGTTAGTATCGATCGGGTCGGTGATTGGGACACCATTGGGATCAACAGGGGGCACGTCATTGCTAGGTACCACGTTATTATTTTTGCCGTGGTGGCCTAGCTCGGCGTCAACGTTCAAGTGAGCAGACTGAGAATTTGACATCATTAGGTTAACTTGAAATCAAACTTCAAAGAACAAGTGTAAAATAGAGTGTGTTATGGAGATTCGTATCAATCATCACTATTATCCTTAGCCCCACAGTGTGCGCCAAACTGTTTATCCGTAAAATTGATAAATAACTAAATTTGTACGCGGTTTAAAGGACACGTGATTTAATCTGATACGAATGATCTAAGAACGGTAAATAATTAAATTAGAGAGAGAGAGAGAGAGAGTAAACTATCACACCAATCGCGATGGAACAATCAAACCTGATTTTAAGCTGGACACTGAAAACTAGCTCTGATCGAGCCTTCGATATGAGCTCGGTTAAAATTAAAGGAGAGAGTAACTGAAGAACACTTTGAATAATAGCTAGAAGACAAAAATCAACTTTTATTGCTTTGATGTGCATGTCAACAGTGTGTTAAAATAAAAAAATTATCTCCTTTATATAGTAGGGGAATTTCAATCCTAGTACAAGTCTAAATGAGGTAAAAATCTTCTTTTTCGGTAAATATCGATTCGCAGTTGATATCGGACGGGATTTTCACCGTAATATCCGGTTGAGGGCGAATATTACGGCTCCCTACTTGTCATGCTAAACTATTTCTCTTTTTCCCGTGGTCTCAAAACTTTACTTGGTCCGGATCCGTTGTTTAGCCATGTCTGATCCCAAATGCATCGTTCATCCCTCCCAAGCTCCTACACGAGGGACCCTTCGGCTTCGCATGAAGTTGCGTCGGACCGTGCTTCCCTCTCGTTTCTTTATTGGGGAATTGGGGGTAACATTGTCCCCAATTTTACTACACCGTAACAACTCGACCGGTCGTTTTGAGCATTTGCACTTGGCTTGCCAGTTCTCGGGCATGACTAGCCCCGTATAATGTATTATGACTTATGTAAATCATCGGTTTTGGTTTTCAGGGTAATCGAAATAGATATGGAAGGATGATTCTCAACTTGAAGCTTTAAATTTGAAAGGTTTGACTCAGTCTTGATTTTTTAGTATTCGATATCGGATTTGGATTTTATGATTTGGTTAGCTCCGTCGGGTGATTTTAGACTTAAGAGCATGTTCGGAATGTATTTTGGAGGTCCATGGTAGATTTAGGCTTGAATTGGCAAAATTGGATTTTTGGTGTTTTCCGGTTGGTAGTGTTAACCTTTAATCGGGGTCGAAATGAAATTCCGGAAGTTGGAGTAGGTCCGTTGTGTCATTTGTGGCGTGTGTGCAAAATTTCAGGTCATTCGGATGAGGTTTGATAGACTTTTTGATCGTTTGCGGAATTCGGAAGTTTTAGAATCCTTAGGCTTGAATCCGAGGGTGATTTGATGTTTCGACGTTGTTTTGAGTGTTTGGAGGATTGGTACAAGATTGAATAGTGGTATATGACTTGTTGGCATGTTTGGTTGAGGTCCCGAGGGCCTCGGGATGGTTTCGGAAGGTTGTCGGAAAGTTTGGACTTGAATTGGGGCAGCTGAAGCTGCTGTGTTCTGTCGTAACCGGACCTACGGATTGGGGACCGCAGGTACAAGCCGCAGAAGCAGAAACCTGAGCGCAGAAGCGACATGGTCGCAGGAGCGGGTAGTTAGACCGCATCTGCGAGCCGCAAGTGCGGTGCCTGAGGGCTTTAATGAATACCGCAGGTGCGAAAATCACTGGGCAGAAAGTATATAAGTCCCCCTTCGTGAAATTTGGGTTGTTTCAACCATTTTTATCTGGAGTTGAAGCTTTTTGGAGGGTTTTGAAGAGTCAATCAAGGGGGTTTTCATTGAGGTGCGTTTCTTGAACCTAAAACTCGATTCTATGTTGATTTTCAGTTGTTTAAGCATGAAATTTATGAGATTAAGGGTAAAAAATTCGGAAGTTAGGGCTTGAAATTGGAGAGGTAATATTAGGAATTTTGAGCGGCCATTTGAGGTCCGATTTTGATGTTCTTGGTATGTATGGACTCGTGGGAGGATAAGGATTCTATTGATGTAATTTTTATCGAATTCCGAGACATGGGCCCGGGGTCGGGTTTGGCCAATTTCGGGATTTTTGATGTAATTTGATTATTTTCGCGTGGGCTTTGTTCCTTTAGCCTATTTTGATGTTATGATTCTGATTTTGGATAGATTCAGTGCGAGTTGAGGCCGAGTCGAGAGGCAAAGGCATCGCGAGCTAGAGTGTGGACCGGTTTGAGGTAAGTAATGATTGTAAATGTTGTCCTGAGGGTATGAAATCCCGAATTTCACATCATTTCACTACTTTGAGGTGACACACATGATAGATGACGAGCGTGGGGTCGTGCACCGTTGGGGATTGTGACTTGGTCCGTCCCGTACGACTATTATGTCGCGTATTTGGTTGAAAACAATTTGATACTATTGTGTTTTGGAAAGCATTACTATGTTTTGGGTTGAATGCCATATTTGGGCCTCGTGCCAACTGTTTGGACCCTTAAGGGCTTTTACTACTTTTCCTCATTGTTTTGATTTAATAACTGTATTCAGTCATGCAATGTTTTATTGATTTCATAACTCTATTTACCCTAATTTGATGCATAAATGATATTTCGACTGAGTACATGTTTTACTGTTAGCCCGAGGGGCTTGAGTGACTTCTGACTGAGTGAGGCCGAGGGCTTGTGTTGTGAGGATATTATGGGATCGGGCTGCACACCGTAACAAGTTGTTACTGATTCATGATATTGTGAGGCTGAGGGACTGATTGATTTATGCCACGAGGTGGCTTGTTATTATGAGGTCGAGGGCCTGACTGATTTGTTATGCCACGAGATGGCTTGTGATAGCGCTTGGGATGTAGGAGCCCCTCCGGAGTCTGTAAACCCCCAGTGAGCGCGGGTACCCAGTGTGAGTGATGTGATATTGCCCGAGGGGCTGTTGTTGTTTCATGTTGTTGCCCGAGGGGCTGATTACGAGTGATTGTGAGGTAGCCCGAGGGGCTGGTTCTGTTGATATTTTGCCCGAGGTGCTGTTTATGGTACATATCTTGCCCGAGGGACTGTTTACGTTTCTATCATTTTGACTCACTGTTTCTATTTGAAACTACTGAAAGATGTTTTAAAAGAAAGGTTTTACTAAAATTGAATTTGTTTTACGAGATAAATGAGTTCTGTACTAGTTTGGGAAATGTGCTGTATTCGCTGTAGTGCTGTGACGTGGAATTATCTCTTTTCTTACTGCTCAATTTTCATTTACTTTTATTACTTACTGAGTTGGCGTACTCACATTACTCCCTGCACCTTGAGTGCAGATTCAGGTATTTCTAAACCCGGTAGCGGGTGTTGATCACACAGTGGCAGGTTCATCGGAGTTAGCAATGTAGCTGCCCGGCATTCGCAGCCCTGCTTTTCTCCATCTTATCCTCCTTAGATTGTTTTTAGTATATTTTTAGACTCTTCGTTGTATTCAAACCTTAGTAGATGCTCGTGACTTGTGATACCCCGATGCCGGGCTGGTGTATTTATTCCGCACTGGTTATTTAGACATATGTTATGAGTTTACTTGTTAATTAATGACTTAAAAATTGCTTTTATAGAATAATGGTTTGATTTGGGAATTGTGGCGGCTGGCCTAGTTTCACGATAGGCGCCATCACGACCGAGTCGGTTTTAGGGTCGTGACAAGTTGGTATCAGAGCCTAGGTTACATAGGTCTCACGAGTCATGAGCAGGTTTAGTAGAGTCTCGCGTATCGGTACGAAGACGTCTGTACTTATCTTCGAGAGGCTGCAGAACCTTTAGGAAAACTTCACATTCTTTAATTCCACGCGTTCGTATGCGCACATGAGCACTCAGTATCAGCAGTGCATCGACAGTTTGTGATTCCCTGATCGAGGGGCGAGATGTGATTTCTGTGTGTTGATGTTTGGCCGGTTTGGAGGTCTTGAGGCCGGGCTTTACTTGTAGCTTGAGCACTGAGGTGTTGATTGTGCGAGCACGTGCTTCTGGATTTATATGTTCGTTACTGTCCCTATTCGAGGAAGTGATGACTGAATGGCTAGGTGATGAGTATGATATGACTGCGAGATGTGTTCATATGACTTGAATGCGATGAGAAGGGTCTGCTTGAGGGTAGAAAGAACTATTTGGTGCTCGATTTCCATCTTGATTGGATGTATAGCCCCGAGTTAGGGGTGTGTGAAGGATCTTTTCATATTGTCTAGTTGGGGAGTGCAGTAGATTTCATGTTACGATATGAGTTCAGACTCGGGAAGATTTAGTGATTGCGTGATGTCTATGACGGTGGAAGGGTATGAAGAGATGTTAGTTTGAGGCGAAGCAGGTGGGTTATCTCCTGCGGAGTGTTCTAAGGTTTGTGTGATCCTTTTGTTGTTTGTCGGAAGACCTCTTGTACCAGTGGAATATATGTGTTGCAATTTTAATTTTGATCTCTTAAAAGAGTGGGCTTGACTGTTACGAGGGTGAATGCGAGATTTGCAGAAGATTTGAAGTACTAGATGGCTTGTGTTGCACTAGTTTATGAAGGGTTGAGTTTAATCTCACTATGGTATTATGGCGGTATTAGAGTATAGGCATTGTGAGTTATTATGTGTTTTGATCTATGGCTTTGAGCCAAGTGGGGGAGTCTGCTATCGATCAGTTGATTGCACAGTTATGTGCTATGTTGGTTCCAGTTCAAGGCATGCTGGTGAATCAGTTATGGCTTACAGAGGTCGAGATCGAGGATGACTCGGGTAAAGGAAATTTTGGATAGGAGTTGTGTTATGCTTTATGGGTGTATAAGAATCATGGAATGACTTGAGTTGTTATTGGTGAAGGATGAAATGTGCATGGAGCAGGAAATTATTTGGTCGCATTAAGGTGGGGTTACATTTCGGGGTGTTGGAGTGCTGATGGAGCACAGGTCGTTCAGTCCGTTTGATCAGTCTAATTGAGGCTTGAGCAGAGTGGATGACTCCCCGAGAGTGGTTTCGAAGGTTTCAAGATTTACGTGTAGCAATTTGGGGATCTTCAGGAGGTGTATTTGGCCGGAAACTGAGGTTTGCATTGGAGGGTATCAAGACTTGGGACATTTCTGTATCATTATGATGTCAGTATCAGAAAGGTGAAGGTAATGGCTTTAGATTCGTAGAAAGTCGCTTCAGGGTAAGTATTCGGAATGTGGTGCTCTTGGGGATATTTGAGAGAGTATTCAGCGGCTTATGAGCCTTAGACAGTGTGGTTTTATGCTTGGGTCTCGTGTGGTAAGTTTGGGTTGAGGATTGCGGTATCATGGCAAGGAAAGTATCAATTTGAAGATAATTCAGAAGGAACTTGGATAGATAGGGCGGCTTGGTAGTAGGTCGGATCGGCATGGCAAGGGGTATGATTAGTTCTTTGGGTGCTTATAAGGTAATGAGTTTCTACAGATGTCTAGTGGCAATGTTCTTGGGTTTTTGGTGACCTACGTAGCTTGGACGAGCTAATAGGATTCAGTCATGATGGTTTGGTTTTGTGCAAATGGGATTCGGAGAGTTCTTGATGGTTTTCTACCACAGTTAGAGATGTACATTTTCTACTGGCGTGAGGAGCATGTGATGTATAGTGATTTTCTTCTAGATGGGATCAATGGAATGTTCTTGGCTAGTTGAGTACATAGTTGCTTGTGGTTTGAAGTGGATTATGAAGTTCTCACATTTATCATAGGAAGCCATAGTATGTGCGGTATGTTGTGTAGGATTGAGATTGGCATGTGTAATGTCACAGTTCAGTTGTGAAAGGAAAGTCACAAATTCTTAGGCAGCACTGGCAGTTTCAGATGATTAGGCAAATGATATTACTAATTGATGTGGCTTAAAGAGGGCATACATTTCAGAAAGGGCAATGTGATTGAGTTAATAATACATCATAGGTATTGTGGCACTCTCTTGTTTGATCGACTGCTGATATTCGAGTTTGCTTGGTGGCACAAAAGAATTTTAGGAGTATCCCTCATGGAATGATTCGATACTAGAGGTGTGTTATATATTCAGATGGTGGAATTGGGATCGGATATGGTGATTCGTATGCTATATGTATTTGGAGACTGGGAGTTCTCATAAACAAGCTATGTTATGGTTGTGGGTCGCATGTGTCGGCCTTGTGTGGTGACTATCGGGGGTTTGGAGACCCGAGTGGATCCCTTGTTGCTTAGTATGTTAGATTTTTATATGATATTGGGTATGGGCTGGTTATCTCAGTGTCGGGTTATTCTGGACTGTTGCGCTAAGACGACGACGTTGGCTATGCCGGGGATGCCACGGATTGAGTGGCGAGGCTCGACTAATTATGTCCTCAGTAGGGTGATTTCATTTTCGAAGACCCAGCGGATGGTTGGGAAGGGTTGTCTTCTTATTTAGCCTTCGTGAGGGATTTTCCGGATGTGGTTCCTGCGGCCGGGCATGCCGCCGGACAGGGTTGTTGATTTTGATATTGATTTGGTGCTGGGCACCGTATCGTATGGCACCGGCGGAGTTAAAGGAGATGAAGGAGCAGCTTCAGGAACTCCTTGATAAGGGGTTCATTGATAGGCCAGTATGGATGTGTTCTGCATCGAGTCGGCTTTGTTGGCTCCGAGTTGCTATTGTTGAGGGATGTGTTGATTCGATTGTTATTGAGCTTCTTAGTGTTCTGGAGTGATCTATGAGTTACCTTTCCCTATTGCGAGGCGCTATGATTTGTTGGTTATAGGCACATATGGTGCGGTTCTATTGGGGTCTTATAGTGGAATTCGAGCGAGAAGAGTATTGGGTATTGCTCGGTGGATGGCGTAGCGGTTGTGTCCTTTCAGGTTTGTGTGGTGTTATGTCATTTGTTTCTCCGTGGTTATGATGATTTGCTTTTGGTACTGGACATCAAATTGCGCGTGGATGTTGATTTTGAGCATAGCGACTTGAGGTGTTTCATGTGGACCAGTGTTTGGATAGGGTCGCGCGTTGCAGCGAGGTTATGTGGAGGTATGATCCTTCAGGTTAGATTCGTGTGTTTTGGTTCTACGATGTGTGATGAGTTCTCAGCATAGTGTGCTGGTGGTACTGGTGAGCTTGCGGTACAGCTCTCTCTTTGAGTCATTTTTCCATGATTTGAGTACATTTGGACTGTTACTTATTGGTGCGCAGGTCGCACGGGTTATGGATCTATATTGTATCGATGTGTCATGTCACTAGAGTACTCGTGTTGGATGAGATGAGGTCACTGAGATCTAGAATGAATACTATCGGATTCGATTTCAGCATGTTGGAAGGATACCGTCGGGATTCGGGTTAGAAGTTTACTATGGTCCTTGCCAAAGGAGAGGGAGCTTCATGAATGGTTGATCTGAGGAATGGTTATGACTTTCTGTGTGTTTCTTGCATCATTGGCAGTATATGGAAGTGTTGGAATGAGGCTTTGCTTGATAAGGCGCTTATTACCGGTATTGGGTTGTTTGAGCAGCTGCTGTGATTTGAAGTTATCGCTACGAGTGTTTGAGTTATGTGGTGTGTCATGTGATTAAATCTTGGGTTACACATAGGGTTTGATACAGCTAGTTTGGAGTTATACAGCGTGTTCGGATTTAGTCGGTGTGTAGATATGAGGTTCTGATCTTGTAGATAATTTTGGAAGTGGAAATTTGGGTTCTAAGGTTCATGGGCTTGGTTGGATTGCGAAATTTCAGTCATGTTGCATTATCAGACCTGTATGGGGCAGGGTGACGTGGTATCACCCCAGGGAATGTGCATGGCAAGGTTATACAGTGATTCGTTGGCTTTTGGAACAACTCTGGGCACGTTCGAGGACGAACGTATGTTTAAGTGGGGGAGGATGTAACGATCCGACCGGTCGTTTTGAGCATTTGCACTTCGCTCGCCAGTTCTCGGACATGACTAGCCCCGTATGATGTATTATGACTTATGTAAATCGTCGGTTTTGGTTTTCAGGGTAATCGGAATAGATATGGAAGGATGATTCTCAGCTTGAAACTTTAAATTTGAAAGGTTTGACTCAGTCTTGACTTTTTAGTATTCGATCTCGGATTTGGATTTTTATGATTTGGTTAGCTCCATCAGGTGATTTTGGGCTTAGGAGCGTGTTCGGAATGTATTTTGGAGGTCTGTGGTAGATTTAGGTTTGAATTGGCGAAATTGGAATTTTGGCGTTTTCCGGTTGGTAGTGGTAATCTTGATATCGGGCTCGGAATGAAATTTCGGAAGTTGGAGTAGGTCCGTTGTGTCATTTGTGGCGTGTGTGCGAAATTTCAGGTCATTCGGATGTGGTTTGATAGACTTTTTGATCGTTTGCGGAATTCAGAAGTTTTAGAATCCTTAGGCTTGAATACGAGGGTGATTTGATGCTTCGGCGTTGTTTTGAGTGTTTCGAGGATTGGTACAAGTTTGAATAGTGGTATATGACTTGTTGGCATGTTTGGTTGAGGTCCCGAGGGCCTCGGGATGGTTTCGGAAGGTTGTTGGAAAGTTTGGACTTGAATTGGAGCAGCTGAAGCTGCTGTGTTCTGTCATAACCGCACCTGCGGATTGGGGACCGCAGGTGCGAGCCGCAGAAGCAGAAGCCTGAGCACAGAAGCGACATGGTCGCAGGAGCGGGTAGTTAGACCGCATCTGCGAGCCGCAGGTGCGAGACCTGGGTCGCAGGTGCGGTACCTGAGGGCTTTAATGAAAACCGCAGATGCGGTTAAGATGACCGCAGGTGCGGTCCGCAGGTGCGATATTTTTCCCGCAAGTGTGGAAATCGCTGGGCAGAAAGTATATAAGTCCCCATTCGCGAAATTTGGGTTGTTTCCACCATTTTTATCCGGAGTTGAAGCTTTTTGGAGGGTTTTGATGAGGGAATCAAGGGGGTTTTCATTGAGGTGAGTTTCTTGAACCTAAAACTCGATTCTATGTTGATTTTCAGTTGTTTAAGCATGAAATTTATGAGATTAAGGGTGAAAAATTGGGAAGTTAGGGCTTGAAATTGGAGAGGTAAAATTGGAGATTTGAGGGGCCATTTGAGGTCCGATTTTGATGTTCTATGTATGTATGGACTCGTGGGAGGATAAGGATTCTATTGATGTAATTTTTATCGAATTCCGAGACGTGGGCCCGGGGGTCGGGTTTGGCCAATTTCGGGATTTTTGATGTAATTTGATTATTTTCGTGTGGGCTTTGTTTCTTTAGCCTATTTTAATGTTATGATTCTGATTTTGGATAGATTCGGGGCGAGTTGAGGCCGAGTTGAGAGGCAAAGTCATCGCGGGCTAGAGTGTGGACCGCTTTGAGGTAAGTAATGATTGTAAATATTATCCTGAGGGTATGAAACCCCGGATTTCACATCGTTTTACTACTTTGAGGTGACGCACATGCTAGATGACGAGCGTGGGGTCGTGCACCGTTGGGGATTGTGACTTGGTCCGTCCCGTACGACAATTATGTCGCGTATTTGGTTGAAAACAATTTGATACTATTGTGTTTTGGAAAGCATTACTATGTTTTGGGCTGAATGCCATATTTGGGCCTCGTGCCAACTGTTTGGACCCTTAGAGGCTTTTACTACTTTTCCTCACTATTTTCATTTAATAATTGTACTCAGTCATGCTATGTTTTACTGATTTCACAACTCGGTCTTATTTACCCTAATTTGATGCATAAATGATATTTCGACTGAGTACCTATTTTACTGTTAGCCCGAGGGGCTTGAGCGAGATCTGACTGAGTGAGGCCGAGGGCCTGTGTTGTGAGGATATTATGTGATCGGGTTGCACGCCACAGCAAGTTGTCACTGATTCATGATATTGTGAGGCCGAGGGCCTGATTGATTTATGCCACGAGGTGGCTTGTTATTATGAGGCCAAGGGCCTGACTGATTTATTATGCCACGAGATGGCTTGTGATAGCGCTTGGGCTGTAGGAGCCCCTCCGGAGTCTGTACACCCACAATGAGCGCGGGTACCCAGTGTGAGTGATGTGATATTGCCCGAGGGGCTGTTGTTGTTTCATGTTGTTGCCCGAGGGGCTGATTACGAGCGATTGTGAGGTAGCCCGAGGGGCTGGTTCTGTTGATATTTTGCCCGAGGGGCGGTTTATGGTACATGTCTTGCCCGAGGGACTGCTTACATTTCTATCATTTTGAGTCACTGTTACTTCACTTATTTGAAACTATTGAAAGATGTTTTGAAAGAAAAGGTTTTACTGAAATTGAATTTGTTTTACTAGATAAATGAGTTCTGTACTGTTTTGGGAAATGTACCGTATTCGCTGTAGTGCTGTGACGTGGAATTATCTGTTTTCTTACTGCTCAGCTTTCATTTACTTTTATTACTTACTGAGTTGGCATAATCACATTACTCCCTGCACCTTGAGTGTAGATTCAAGTATTTCTGAACCCGGTAGCGGGTGTTGATCACTCAGTGGCAGGTTCATCGGAGTTAGCATAGCTGCCCGGAGTTCGCAGCCCTGCTTTTCTCCCTCTTATCCTCCTTAGATTGTTTTTAGTATATTTTCAGACTCTTCGTTGTATTCAGACCTTCGTAGATGCTCGTGACTTTTGACACCCCGATGCTGGGCTGGTGTATTTATTCCGCACTGCTTATTTAGACTTATGTTATGAGTTTACTTGTTAATTAATGGCTTAAAAATGGCTTTTATAGAATAATGGTTGTTTGATTTGTGAATTATGTCGGCTGGCCTAGTTTCACGATAGGCGCCATAACGACCGGGTCGGGTTTAGGGTCGTGACATACACAATCTCAATCATTTTAGAATCATTTTAGAATGAATAAAAAGGGAAGAATATAATATAAAATGGATGCAATAGACAAGTCTGTCTAATTTAACTCAGACTATATACGTAATTTTATAATTTTGTGGTTTCTCTTGCATTAGCCATTTTAGGTACAAATATATATGCACACACACCTACCAGCCGCTTTCAAAAAGTGGGGATACACGGGAAGTGATAATGGACTATTCTTCCGTTTTGATCACGAAAACGGCTAGTAATCCACACTTTAAATTTGGATGTTTAAGTGTGTTAATGAATCTTTAAAAAAGGACTAAATCGACTTAATCGAGCTGATTATTAGGCTTCATTTAATAAAATCATAGGTTTGTATTTGAATCTATAACTGTATCGTTTACCTAATAATTAGGGTACGTAGTTTTTAATTTTATAAAAAGAAACCCAAAAAATACGGAATTGTATTGACTAAATATATATGTAAAAAATACTCTCTTCGTTTCCAGTTTATATGAACCTATTTTCTTTTTTATTCGTTCCAAAAAGAATAATTCTGTCGCGACCCTATTCCTCGAACCCGGTCGTGATGGCGCCTATCATGAAGACAAGGCCAGCCAACTAAATCCAATTTAGCTTTTTAAATAGTTAAACAACATAAAGCAGTCTAAAACATGATTTAATAATATTAAGTAACGGATATTATCAATTAAATGCGGAAGTACAACCCAAACACAGCCCAAACCGGGGTGTCACTAGTCATGAGAATCTACTAAGGTCTAAATACAACTGACAAAGTCTGAAATATACTAAGTACAGACTAATAGAATTAAGAGAGTGAAAAGCAGTGCTGGGAACGCCGGCAGCTACCTTGCTAGAGTCCGATGAATCTGCCTCCAATCAACCAATACCCGCTACCGGGTCTAGAAAAAATACTTGAATCTGCACCTTGTGCGGGGAGTAAAGTGAGTACTCCGACTCAGTGAGTAACAATCATAATTAAAGTCTGAATGGTAAGAAATCACGAAAAGTGCATGAACATGCTGTATAGAAGCAGTTCAAAAACACCGGTAAGAAATCAGTGAAGCCGTAAAATCCCTTAAAACGTCTTTAGCTCAGTTTGAAACTCTTTGAAAATGACTTTTTCAACAATTACGCAAATGAATGCAGAACAACTAGTGCGGATAAGCACAGAAATCCGCCCCTCGGGCACAAATATACAATTAAACAGGTAAATGACAGGCAAATAAGAAAGATAAGCACATAAGGTTCGCCCCTCGGTCACAATGTCAACAAATCCGCCCTTCGGGCAATATCTCAGAATAGTACCAGCCCCTCGGGCAATCACATAGAATAATACCAGCCCCTCGGGCAATCACATATCACAATAACAGTCCATCGGGCTATAACTAACATCACAATGTGTACCCACGCTCACTAGGGGTGTGCAGACTCCCGGGGGGCCTCTTACGGCCCAAGCGCAATAACGAGCCATCTCGTGGCATCACGAACTAGGCCCTCGGCCTAACATCAATCAAGCCACCTCGTGGCGTATATATCTCAGGCCCTCGGACTCAAATCGGTATCAGTGTTTCCTCACAACATAGGCCCTCGGCCTTACTCAGTCAAAAATCCTCACAAGCCCCTCGAGCAATAGTAAGATAGTGTTTCTCATCCCAAACATCATTTAAAATATCATTTAAGTCTCAAAACTAAGTAAAAATGGCTGAGTAGTAAAACAGTGGAAAATAACATGACTAAGTTCAAGTAGTAAGTCAAAACAGTGAGAAAATATCAATAGAAAGCCCCGAAGGGTTCAAATAGTTGGCACTAAGCCCAAATATGGCATTCAACCCAAATAATGATGATAGCAAATAGTTTCAATCAAATACGCGGTAAAATCATCAATCGGGACAGACCAAGTCACAATACCCAATAGTGTACGACCCAACGCTCATCATCAAGTGTGTGCCTCACCTCAATATTGCACTACGATGTGCAATCCGGGGTTTCAAACCCTCAGAACATCATTTACAATCATTACTCACCTCGATCCGGTCCAAACTCTAGCCCGCGATGCCTCGCCCGCACTAATCGACCTCCGGATGCTCCGTATCTAGTCACAATCAATACATAATCATTAAAATATGCTAAGAGAACGAAGCCCACTCGAAAATGTCCAATTTAACATCAAAATCCCGAAACTGCTCAAACTCGGCCCCCGGGCCCACGTCTCGAAATCCGATAAAACTAAGATCAATGGAATCCTCATCCTCTCACGAGTTCATACATATCAAGAACATCAAAATCGGACCTCAAATGGCCCCTCAAATCCCCACTCAAAGGTCTCTTAAATCTCAAGCCCTAATTACCCATTTTTGCTACTAATTTTCCATGGATTTCAAGCACACAAATGTTAAAATTCATCATAGAAACAAGTTTAGGGTCCAAAAATTTTACCTCCATGAAATCCTCTTGAATTCCCTCTTCAATTAGCTCTCCCAAGCTTCCTCCCGGATGAAATATGGTGAAAACCCTCTCAAAATCGCGAAGGGTGCAATATATACTTTCTGCCCAGACATTTTCGCATCTGCGGCCCAAATTCCGCTTCTGCGGTACCGCATCTGCGGTCAAGACCACCGCATCTGCGGTCCTCAGTTAAATTACCAAAACCGCATCTGCGACACATTTCCCCCATCTGCGACATCGCAAATGCGGTCACCCTTACCGCTTCTGCGGTAACTGCTCATCAGGCCCCCTTTCGCTTCTGCGGCCAGCTCTCTGCTTATGCGGCGCCGCACCTGCGGTCCCCAATCCGCAGGTGTGAAAATACCAGAAGCAGCAATTTCAGCTGCTGTAACAAATTCTAACTTCTCCGTTAACCACCCGAAATCACCCCGAGGCCCCCGGGACCTCAACCAAAAGCACAAACATATTCTAATACCTTATTCAAACTTGTTATAATCATCAAAACACCTCAAACAATATCAAATCACTCAAAACACATCGGATTCAAGCCAAACTTTCAAAAATCTTCCGAATAATGCTTTTGATCAAAAAGCCAACCAAACCACGTCCGAATAGTCTGGAATTTTGCACACACATCCCAAATGACACAACGAAGCTACTGCCACTCTCGGAATTCCATTCCGACCATTATATCAATATCTCGCCTACCAACCGGAAATCGCCGAAATCTCAATTTCGCCAATTCAAGCCTAAACCTTCCACGGACTTCCAAAATGTATTCCGGTCACGCTCCTAAGTCCCAATCACCTAATGGAGCTAACCAAATCATAAAAATTCCGATCCGAGATCATATTCAAACAAGTCAAATCTTGGTCAAACCTTTCAAATTTTAAGCTTTAAACTGAGAACTGTTCTTCCAAATTCATTCTGATTCACCTGAAACCAAAACCAACGATTTACATAAGTCACAATACACTACATGGGGCAAGTCATGCCCGAGAACCGGCGAGCAAAGTGCAAAAGCTCAAAACGACCGGTCGGGTCGTTACATCCTCCCCCACTTAAACATACGTTCGTCCTCGAACGTGCCCAGAGTCGTTCCAAAAGCCAACCAATCGCTGAATAACCTTACCATGCCTATACCCGGGGGTGATCCCACGTCACCCTATCTCATATAGGTCCGATAACACAATGCAACTAAAATTTCGCAATCCAACCTAGCCCTTAACCTTAGAACCACATTTCCACTTTCGAAATTATCCACAAGATCAGAATCTCACATCTATATTCAGAATAAGCCCGAACCAGCTGAAATAACCCATACCTGCAACCTCAGGTGCAATTACATGATAAACCACATAACTCAAACGCTTGTAGCGATAACTTCTATTCACAGCAGCCGCACACAACAACCGAATATCGATAGAAAACCTCTTATCAACTAAGGCCCCATTCCAACACTTTCATGCACTGCCAATAATAAATGATACACGCAATAAACCATAACCATTTCTCAGATCAACCATTCATGAAGCCACTTCTCCTTTGGCAAGGACCATAGCAAATTTCTGAGCCAATCCTCGATACTTATCCTTCCAACATGCTGAAATAGAATTCATTCGTATTCATTAATAATCCCAACGATCTCATCTAATCCAACACAACCACTCTGGTGACATGACACCTCAATGCAGACTAGAGCCGTAACTTGCGCAATCCGCGCACCAATAAGAAACAATCCGAACATACTCAAATCATGAACGTGACTCAAATGGAAGAGCTGTACCGCAAGCTCACCAGTACCATTACAACAAAAGGTTGAGAACCCGTCTCACATTATAGAAACAGAACACACGAAACTAACCCGCAAGGTCATACCTCCACATAACTTCGCTGCAATGTGCGACCCTCTCCGAAAACTGGTCCACATGGAACACCTTAAGTCACTCTGCTCGAAATTGACGACCACGCGCAATTTATGTCTAGAACCAAAGCAGATCATCATAACCACGGCGAAGCAACTACATAACACTACACAACCCCAAAGGACATAGCCGATACGCCATCTGCCGAGCAATATCCAATACTCTTCCCACTCGACTTCCACTATGAAACCTCAATAGAACCGCACCATCTGTGCCTATGCACGACAAATCATAACGTCTCGCAACACAGAAAAGTATTTCATAGATCACCTCAGAACATTAGTAGCTCAGTAACAACTGAATCAACACACCCCTCAACAATACAATTCGGAGCCAACCAAGCCGACTCAAGTTAGAACACACATCCATATTGGCCTGCCAACGAACTCCTTATCAAGGAAATCCTAAAGCTGCTCCTTCAACTCCTTTAACTCTGCCAGTGCCATACGATACGGTGCCCGGCATCAAATTAATATCGAAATCAACAACCTTGCATGGCGACATGCCCGGCCACAAGAAACACATCCGAAAAGTCCCTCACCACCGGAACTGAATCAATATGAGGAGCCTCTACACTGACGTCCATCACGAGAGCCCAAATAAGGAAGACAATCCTTCCCAGCCCTCTGTTGGGTCTTCGAAACATGAAACCACTCTACCAAGAACATAATCCATCGAACCTCACCACTCAATCCATGGCATTCCCGGCATATCCAACTATGCCGCCTTAGCGCAATAGTCTAGAATAACACAACACGAAGACAACCAGTCGATACCCAATATTACATCCAAGATCTAACATACCAAGCAGCAAAAGACCCACTCGGGTCTCCAAACCCCGATAGTCACTACACAGTGCCGATACACACGACCCAAACATAGACTGAATATGAGAACTCCCAGTCTCCAACTCCATATAGCACACGAATCACCATACTTGGTCCCAACTCTGCCGTCCGAATACATACCACACCTCTAATATCCAATAATTCCACGAGAGATACTCTAACATTCTTCTGTGCCTCCAAGCAAACTCGGATATCAGCAGTCGATCTAACAAGAAAGTGTCGCAATACTACCGAAGTACCCTCAACTTAATCACATTGCCTTCTTCTAAAGCATATACCCTCGTCAAATTACCTCTAACTAGCAATACCATTCCCTTAATCATCTGAAGATCATCCCCCTAATCATCTGAAGCTCACTCCTCTAATTATCTGAAACTGCCTGTGCTGCCTAAGGATTTTATGACCTCCTGTTCAGAACTGAACCGTAACCTCACACACGCAAATCTCATTCCTTTACAATATATCGCATATACCATACCGTCCTAGAATGACATGAGAACTTCATCTCCCTTCCGAGCCACAAACATCCACGTACTCAACTAGCCAAGAACTTTTCATTGATCCCATCTTGGAGAAAATCTCTATACATCCCATGCTTCTCATGCCAGCAGGAATTATACATCTCTAACCATGGTAGAAATTATCAAGAACTCTACGACTCCCCTTTTGCACAAAACCGAACCATCAGAACTGACTCCTTCTAACTCAACCAAGCTACACAAGCAATCAAAACCTAAGAGTATTGCCACGAAACACCTATGGAAACCCACCGTTTCATAAGTACTCAAGAACCGATCACATCCATTACCATGCCAATCCGGCCTACTACCAAGCTATCCCATCTATCCGAGTTTCCCTTTGATTTACCTTCAACTTGATACTCTTTCTTGATATAACACCGCAATTCCTCAACCCAGACTCAGCATATGAGACCCAAGCATAAAACCACACCGTCTAAGGCTCATAAGCCGCTGAATACTCTCTTAAATATTCCCAAAAGGACCACATTCAAAATGCCTATCCTGAAGGGACTCTCTACGAATCCAAAGCCATTACCTTTACCTTCCTGATACTGATATATAGAATCCCATAATGATATACAAATACCACGAGTCTTGACACCCTCCAATACAAATCTCGGCTCCTAGCCAAATATACAACTTGAAAATCTCCAATTATTGCATGAAAAATCTAGAACACATTAGACCCATTCTCTAGAGTTATCCACTCTACCCAACTGCAATTAGTCCGCTCAAAAGAACCGAACAACGTGCGCCTCATTAGCACTTCAGACACCACAGAACGTAACCTTGCCTTAATGCAACCAAACCAATTCCTATTCTATGCACCGCACGCCCTTACCAATAACCACTCAAGACATCCCGTGATTCTCATACACCTATGAAGCATAATATAACCTTGCCTTAGTCGAAAATTCTCCCTTTACTCAAGCCATCCTCGGGCTCAATCCCCACAAAGCATAACTGATTCACTGGCATGCCTCTAACTGGAACCAACATAGCACATAACCGTGCGATCAGCTAATCCATAGCAAACTTCCCCACTTGGCTCGAAGCCATCGATCAAAACACACGCATTAACCCATAACGTATATACTTAATTGCTGCCATAATACCACAGTGAGATTAACTCAACCCGTCATAAGCTCGTGGAACACCGACCATCTGGTACTTCATATCTTCTGCAAATCTCGCATTTACTCTCGTAACAATTAAACCCATTCTCTTATGCGACCCAGATTCATATTACAACATATATCTTTCACTTCAAATTGAGATCTTCTAACAGACAACATAAGGATCGCACAAACCCAGAACATTCCACAGGAGATAACCCACCTGCTTTGCCTCAAACTTGCCTTTCTGTATACCTTCCACCGTCATAAACATTATGCAGTCACTTAATCTTCATGAGTCTGAACTCATACTGCAACATGAAATTTACTTCACTCCCAACTAGAAAACATGAAAGGATTCATCACACGCCCATAACTCGGGGCTATAACTCGAATCAAGACGGAAATCAAGCACCTAATAGTTCTTCTATCCTCCAGCAGACCCTTCTTGTCGCTTCCAAATCATACGAATACATCTCGCAGTCACATCATCCTCATCACGTAACTATCCAATCATTACTCCCCTTAATAGGGACACAACAGAACATATAGATCCAGAAACACGTGCTCACACAATCAGCACCTCGGTGCTCAAGCTATAGGCAAAAATCCGGCCTCGAGTCCTCCAGACTGGCCCAACATCAGCACACAGAGGTCACATCTCACCCCTAAATCAGGGATTCATAAGCCATCGATGCACATCTGATACCGAGCGCTCATGTGCGCATACGAACGCGTGGAAGGAATTTCAAGAGTTACTTTTCAAGCTGAATCAAGGACGCACGACAAGAATTCAAGAATGTGAAGTTTTTCCTAAAGGTTCTGCAGCCTCTCGAGGATAAATACATACGTCTCCGTACCGATCTGCGAGACTCTACTAAACCTGCTCATGACTCATGAGACCTATGTAACCTAGGCTCTGATACCAACTGTCACGACCCTATTCCCCGAACCCAGTCGTGATGGCGCCTCTCGTGAAGACAAGGCCAGCCAACTAAACCCAATTTAGCTTTTTAAACAGTAAAAGAACATAAAGCAGTCTAAAACATGATTTAATAATATTAAGTAATGGATATTATCAATTAAATGCGGAAGTACAACCCAAACACAGCCCAAACCGGGGTGTCACTAGTCATGAGCATCTACTAAGGTCTAAATACAACTGACAAAGTCTGAAATGTACTAAGTACAGACTAATAGAATGAAGAGAGTGAAAAGTAGTGCTGCGAACGCCGGCAGCTACCTTGCTAGACTCCGATGACTCTGCCTCCAATCAACCAATACCCACTACCGGGTCCAGAAAAGATACCTGAATCTGCACACAAGGTGCAGGGAGTAAAGTGAGTACTCCGACTCAGTGAGTAATAATCATAACTAAAGTCTGAATGGTAAGAAATCACGAAAAGTGCATCAACATGCTGTATAGAAGCAGTTCAAAAAACCAGTAAGAAAGCAGTGAAGCTGTAAAATCCCTTAAAACATCTTAGCTCAATTTGAACTTCTTTGAAAATGACTTTTTCAACAATTACGCAAATGAATGCAGAACAACTAGTGTGAATAAGCACAGAAATCCGCCCCTCGGGCACAAATACACAATTAAACAGGTAAATGACAGGAAAATAAGAAAGATAAGCACATAAGGTTCGCCCCTCGGGCACAATGTCAACAAATCCGCCCCTCCGGCAATATCTCAGAACAGTACCAGCCCCTCGGGCAATCACATAGAACAATACCAGCCCCTCGGGCAATCATATATCACAATACCAGCCCTTCGGGCTATAACTCACATCACAATGGGTACCCACGCTCACTGGGGGTGTGCAGACTCCTGGAGGGGCCCCTTACGGACCAAGCACAATAACAAGCCATCTCGTGGCATCACAAACTAGGCCCTCGGCCTCATATTAATGAAGCCACCTCGTGGCGTACATATCTCAGGCCCTCGGCCTCAAATCAGTATCAGTGTTTCCTCACAACATAGGCCCTCGGCCTTACTCAGTCAAAAATCCTCACAAGCCCCTCGGGCAATAGTAAGACAGTCTTTCTCAGCCCAAACATCATTTAAAATATCATTTAAGTCTCAAAACTGAGTAAAAATGGCTGAGTAGTAAAACAGTAGAAAATAACATGACTGAGTTCAAGTAGTAATTCAAAACAGTGAGGAAATATCAATAGAAAGCCCCGAAGGGTTAATAGTTGGCACTAAGCCCAAATATGGCATTTAGCCCAAATAATGATGATAGCAAATAGTTTTCAATCAAATACGCAGTAAAATCATCAATCGGGACGGACCAAGTCACAATCCCCAATAGTGTACGACCCCACGCTCGTCATCAACCGTGTGCCTCACCTCAATATAGCACTACGATGTGCAATCCGGGGTTTCAAACCCTCAGAACATCATTTTTCAATCATTACTCACCTCGATCCGGTCCAAACTCTAGCCCGCAATGCCTCACCCGCACTAATCGACCTCCGGATGCTCTGAATCTAGCCACAATCAATACATAATCATTAAAATATGCTAAGGGAATGAAGCCCACTCCAAAATGTCCAATTTAATATCAAAATCCCGAAATTGCTCAAACCCGACCCCCGGGCCCACGTCTCGAAATCCGATAAAATTAACATCAATGGAATCCTCATCCTCTCACGAGTTCATACATATCAAGAACATCAAAATCGGACCTCAAATGGCCCCTCAAATCCCCACTCAAAGGTCTCTTAAATCTCAAGCCCTAATTACCCATTTTTGCTACTGATTTTCCATGGATTTCAAGCTTACAAATGTTAAAATTCATCATAGAAACAAGTTTAGGGTCCAAAAATCTTACCTCCATGAAATCCTCTTGAATTCCCTCTTCAATTAGCTCTCCCAAGCTTCCTCCCGGATGAAATATGGTGAAAACCCTCTCAAAATCGCGAAGGGTGCAATATATACTTTCTGCCTAGACATTTTCACATCTGCGGCCCAAATTCCACTTCTGCGGTACCGCATCTGCGGTCAAGACCACCGCATCTGCGGTCCTCACTTAAATTACCAAAACCGCATCTGCGACACATTTCCCGCATCTGCGACATCGCAAATGCGGTCACCCTTTTCGCTTCTGCGGTCACTGCTCATCAGGCCTCCTTTCGCTTCTGCGGCCAGCTCTCCGCATATGCGACGCCGCACCTGCGGTCCCCAATCCGCAGGTGCGAAAATACCAGAAGCAGCAATTTCAGCTGCTGCAACAAATTCCAACTTCTCCGTTAACCACCCGAAATCACCCCGAGGCCCCCGGGACCTCAACCAAAAGCACAAACATATTCTAATACCTTATTCAAACTTGTTATAATCATCAAAACACCTCAAACAACATCAAATCACCCAAAACACATCGGATTCAAGCCAAACTTTCAAAAATCTTCCGAATAAAGCTTTTGATCAAAAACCCAACCAAACCACGTCCGAATAATTTGAAATTTTGCACACACATCCCAAATGACACAACGAAGCTACTGCCACTCTCGGAATTCCATTCCGACCCTTATATCAAAATCTCGCCTACCAACAGGAAATCGCCGAAATCTCAATTTCGCCAATTCAAGCCTAAACCTTCCACGGACTTCCAAAATGTATTTCGGTCACGCTCCTAAGTCCCAAATCACCTAACGGAGCTAACCAAATCATAAAAATTCCGATCCGAGATCATATTCAAACAAGTCAAATCTTGGTCAAACCTTTCAAATTTTAAGCTTTAAACTGAGAATTGTTCTTCCAAATTCATTCTGATTAACCTGAAACCAAAACCAACGATTTACATAAGTCACAATACACTACATGGGGCAAGTCATGCCCGAAAACCGGCGAGCAAAGTACAAAAGCTCAAAACGACCGGTCGGATCGTTACAAATCCTTTTCTAGAAAGATCGTATTCATTCCATTACCATCTTTGGCGGTAGTGAGTAATAACCTACTTGTAAAGTTTCTTCCCTTAGATTTTTTCGTTTATTTTATAGAAGCCTTTTTCAGTGAAGTCCCTATCGATCGGTCTATCCTATTAATTTCTTTGTTTGGCAGCCCTCGAGAGTTATCGATTAAAGTTGTGATCCCACCTTTGCCACATTTTGCTATTTGATATCTAGCAGTACTATAACTAGCTCACACGATACCACCAAATAATATCCAACCTAAACTACATACAATGGTTGATTTTTCAATATTATTGGCTGAGCTCGAGCAACTACACCCAAATGTGGACCATAAACTTTATTTCTTTTAATGTTGGTTCATTTATGGTACGTTGATTGTGATTCTTCCTTCATTGGGAATTTATAGAGATATTTCATAGTGACTTATATTAAAGCAAGTTTAGGTTTAACTTAGCTCGAAGTAGGGGTGTTCAAAACCGATTCGAAACCGAAAACCGAACCGAACCGAAGCTTAATGGTTTACTGGTAACGGCTTAACGGCTTAACGGACGGGGAACGGATTGAATTTTTTTTATTATCGGCTTATCAGTTTGGGGGCGGATTATTCAATTTTCTTAACGGATAATCCGTTAACCCGTTAAGAATATAAATATATATATATATATATATAAAATTTATTTTTATTTATATATATTAAATATATGAGGGTTAGGACATGCCATGAGATTCTGCGCATCTCCACATACTTGACGCCGAATTTTAAGTCTGTCACTGTCCCATTCTTTGTCCTCCCTGGAACTGCTGATAGAGTCACTGATCCGTTGGCTTCTCGAGATCTGTACAATGAGGCCGCTTCTGAGTTCAAGGACATTAAACTTTATGATGGGTTCTTGCATGACCTTCTGTTTGAGCCCGAGCGTGAAGAAATTGCTCAGGATATCATTGACTGGATGCACAAGAAGTTAGGTGCTGGCAATGTTGCAAATGTGTATAGTCAGTGCTAGCTTTGCAAATAGTTAGTGTTTTGATTGATCAGGGGTTTTAAGGGCTGCTATGATATGAGATGGAGCTATACTTACTATGCTGGATTTGTTTCCCTTTTTCTCTTCTAGTGGTAATGAACCTTTTCCGCTAGCTAGATTAAATTATATTATGCATTACCAGCTAAGCTTATTGGGCAAAATACTCTTAAGAAATTCATAGTTGAAATTGTTAGGAAGAAGAATGTTCTCAGTTTCAACCTTTTAGAAGTAAGTTGCTTTGAAGTGAACCAAAAGATGAAAACTGCTGGATAAACATTTGAGATTTGAATGACTTCAGTACGGCAGTACCTAGTTGAGGATAATTTCGATTTGTGAATACGTATGCTAGGCCGATAAACCGTCCGATAACCGCCCGATAAGAGCTAAACCGATACCAATCCGCCCGATATCTTATCGGGTGGCTAACAGATTAATACATTTAAAAGCCGATAACCGTTAAGCCAAACCGCTAAGAGTAAATAACCACCCAATCCGCCCGATAAGCAACCCTAGCTCGAAGTTGGAAAACCTACATTAAAAGCAATGTTTCTTAAATGTCTTTCATGCAATATTATTCTCCTTTCAGTATTACGCGGTTGCTTACATTTTTGCCAATTGTATCCTTTCGTGGCATTACAAGCTGTTATAGTTACTCCTATTATTTTAATCTCCGAGTGGATTCTTATACGAAGTTTGTGGTTGAACAAAGTTCTGAAAAAAATGAAATATTGTCAGTGTTTATCACGTATACGCGTTTGATTGAGTTTATGTGATTCTCACAACTTTAAGATGGTTCTGGGGCAAACATGACTGAGGATGTTGAATCCTTAAGGGGGTACATTGCACAACAATAAAACACGAGAAAGATATATATCAGGTATATAAGGTAACAAGTCATAAACCCTAGCAACACTTTTAAGTAATCGATCTGGCCTACGCCCAAAACAGATGATATTGTTGAGGGGGAAGTGCACGGTTAGCCACTAATAACATATGTATTTACTTTTAAGCCACTGTTTAAAATGTCTTTAGTCTTTAGCCCCTTCTTTAATAAAATTTACCTGTCCGGACGAAAATACCCTTCTGCTCATAAAGTTCAGGATCAAGTGTCCTTAACTTTTTAACTTATAACTCTAAGTTCAGGACTTCAGGACTACATGTCCTTAACTTTTGAACTTGTAACTCTAAGTTCAGGACTTCAGGACTACATGTCCTTAACTTTTGAACTTGGAACTCGAAGTTCAGGACCACCTGTCCTTATTTTCTGTGCTTGTAACTCTAAGTTAAGGACTACTTGTCCTTAATTTATGTTCTTGTAACTCTAAGTTAAGGACCAAGTTTCCTTAATGATAGAACTTCCAACTCTAAGTTCAGGACCAAGTATCCTTAACTTATGAGCTTGTTAATATAAGTTCAGGACTAGCTGTCCCTAATTTATGAGGTTGTAAGTCTAAGTTATGGACTACTTGTCCTTAGTTTTTGAACTTGTAACTCTAAGTTTAGGACTACCTGTCCTTAACTTTTGAACTTGTAACTCTATGTTCAGGACTTCAGGACTATATGTCCTTAACTTTTGAACTTCGAACTCGAAGTTCAAGACCACGTGCCTTTAATTTCTGTGCTCGTAACTCTAAGTTAAGGACTACTTGTACTTAATTTATGTGCTTGTAACTCTAAGTTAAGGACTACTTGTCCTTAATTTCTGTGCTTGTAACTCTAAGTTAAGGACCAAGTGTTCTTAATTTTTGAACTTCCAACACTAAGTTCAGGACCAAGTGTCTAAAACTTACTCCTTGATATCCTTCTTCTTTATAATTTTTTTTATGACGCCTAACCAAAAGGCTAATCTTCACAACACAAATTAAACTGATAATAACAGAGAGAAATTTAAACAGAAATTTTTGAACAGAAATTCTCTCATTCTAGCCATCGAAGGGGCTAAGAAACTTCAGTTGGCTCAACACCGTGCAATAACAATTGAAAGACTAAGGTCAAAGCCAATTAGTAGGAGTATTAAAGAAGAAAAAGAGATTAACAAAAACGAAGAGATGACGCGACAATATCGAAGCTAATTAATCACCCATATTAAAGAGGATAGTGTATCGCCGCCAAGTCTAGCTCCGCCCACCCAGTCTTTCCAACCCACTGTATTTTCGTTTGGGAAGGAAAGGGTAACTCAGTCTTTTCATATTAATTTTAATAGACTAGTGGCTACTTCTGCTCAGCATTAAAAATGCTGGATAAAAAGTAAATACCGCTTTAAATAGTGGCTACCCCACACAATTTTTACTATTGTTGATGAGCTAATGGGCCTTTAGAAAAGGCAAGGAATCTTTACACAAATAATCGATCAGATTTATTATTTACGTTTTTAGGCGATATACAAAGATATATACTCTATCTGTTTTCATTTAGATGATGTAGTTTGACTTGACACAAAGTTTAAGGAAAACAAAAGACTTTTGAAACATGTGGTCCTCAAAACTTAAGGGGCAAAAGCATTGTGGGATCATGATATTTTTTTTGCTATAAAATTTTTCATAGGGGTAAAGTGGGTAAAATGAAAAGTTTAAAATTAAATTATTTTCAAATAAAAAAATGTGTCACTCTTTTTATAAGGAAGTATCATTTTTAAATTGATCGATTAGATGAACGACGACTACGATTAATTCTCCAAAAAGTAAATTGTGCAAATGCCCTGAATCTTTCACCAATCATTGTTAATCTCTTTTTCAGATTGTGGGCAGCATATCCAGCATTTAGGATAGGACAGGGTCAGTCCCTATTTTATAGGCCCATTATCAGTGTCGAGAATACCGCAATCGATTCAGATAGCGGTCTTCATGTGTAGAAATGACATCATATAGCCATTTTTAAGAATGTTATTTAAAATATTCACAGTTTACAACGTATTTAAAGATTAGCCAATTTCGCTCAAACTTCAAGACATGGCATCCTAGTGTTTAAACCTCAAAATTCAAACTTCAGGATATCGTGTCTTAAAGTTCAAAAATTATGTCTAGAAGTTCAAATCTTATGTCCTGAATTTTAAAATAGTAGTTCAGAATTAGTCCGGAATTTCAATTATAGCAGCTCAAAAATTCAGGACACTAAGTCCTGAATTTTCAAATTTAAGATACTTAGTCCTGAAGTTTGGTGAATTAGTTAATCTTTAAATATATTGTAAATTATGGATATATTTTAAATAGCGGACTTAAAAGCGGCTATTGATGTACTTCGCCCCTTCATGTCAGGTAAAAATAGCACGGTATAGCCAGTTTTCGGACTGGTCAATCAAAAATAGCCAGCGTCTACCAAGTCGATGAAAAATAGTCACCGTTTTGCTACAATAGAGACCGGTCCAGCATAATATACTGGAGTCCGGTGCACTTATGTATGAACTCCAGCACATTATGCTGGACCGGTATACTTTGCCGGCTCCAGTATAATATACTGGTGACTGGAGCACTGGTGCTCCAAACTCCAGTATATTATACTGGACCAATATACTTGCTGGAACTCCAGTATATTATGCTGGAGTTCTAGTGTACTTATGCTGGAACTCCATCATATTATGCTGGAGTTCCAGCATACTATCCTGGAACTCCAGTATAATATGCTGGAGTTCAAGTATACTTATGCTGGAACTCCAGCATAATATATTGGAGTATTTTCTGGGTTTTGAACAGTGTTTTCGCTCAGATTTATCTTTGAATAAAAAGTGGCTAGATTTCGATTACTTTTGAAATTGGGCTATTTTTGAATGACCAGTTGTAAATCTGGCTATTTTTAAATTTCAGCTAGACCAGAATTGGACTAGACTTACTCGGATTTCTGCTCAGGCCCATATTATTTGATGGGTCTATTTCCAAGTTGGAGTTTAAGGGAGAGGAAAAATGATAAAATTACTGTTTATATTTTGATACTGTTAAAAAATATTCTAGGAAATAATCTAGTGCTAAATTTTTTAAACATGCTGGGTATGATTTTGCTCGATTGTCAGAATTTCAAAGCATGTTGGGCAGAATTTTAAAGTAAGCAGCAGTTATGTCATGATCACCAGAATTCTAACCATTACCAGAATTTCAGCCACATTCTAAACTTTCTTAATAATCTGTCAGGATTTTTTCTGGTACTTATGATGCTTTTATTCTTTATGTGGTTTCTGTTGATGGTACTCATATGTTATCTTTTTTGTCTCCTTGAGCCGAGGGTCTATCGGAAACAGCCTCTCTACCCCTTTGGGATAGGGGGTAAGGTCTGCATACAGTCTATCCTCCCCAGACCCCATTGTAGGATTTTACTGAGTTGTTGCTGTTGTTATTGTTGTTGTTGATCTGTCAGGATTCTGCGACAAAATTCTGACGATCACCATAATTGTTGTGTGCATTAAAATTCTGGCGTTCTAAAAAAAAATCCTATCCAGTGTGCTTTAACATTCTAGCATGAGGCTTTTTTCCTAATATTTCTGTTACCGGCATCAAAAATCAATAGTGGCATAGAAGTATAATATTTGTGTCATTCTCTTGAGTTTTAGGTTGTCTTCCATCAAACATATTTAATTATTATACAAATTATTCTGAATGTTATTAAAGCATCCATCTCACGTTTATCCAATTTATGTCGTGGGTAGAATTAATAATTGATAATGCAGAGATAATTCAAAGTTATAGGAAATTTGGCAGATGAAATGCAATTTTTCATTAGTATCTTGAAAACAAACCTTTCAATGGTATTGACTAGATAAGTCTTCCTAGGTCACCTTTCTTTTAGAAAATATATTTCCAAATTACACAAGTGCATAATTAATTTTTGCTGTAGAAGAAATTCTAGAAATATTAAGGTTGCTTTTATCTTGATAATACCTTGTTCCTTTATATATATATATAGAGAGTGTTTTATTTAAGGTGAATGTCTATATTTTAGGAGATTGTAGGGATTTTATTTGGTGGCTAAGTCACTCTATCCCTATAAATAAAGAGATCTTATTCCATTGTAATTCATCTCTAAGCAATAAGAACTCTCTCTCTCTCTCTCTCTCTCTCTCTCTCTCTCTCTCTCTTCTTTGCAATATTCTTCTTTTATTGTTTTATAACACGTTATCAGCACGAGACTCTAACCAATTGAGTAGAAGCTTTGGGATTGAGCATAATGATTGTCAATTGTTCCACGAACTTCCTTCATGAATTCAGGATTTAAGATAAGTGTTTTACTTTATTTTTCTCTTTTAAATTCTTGACATTCTATAATTTGATTTTAAATACAAGCAAAGACGATAAATTTTGATTGTAACTCCAATGGAGTTTGAAAGAAATTATAACCACCCAAAGTGGTAAAAATTTTATGCCTTGCCATGATCAAGTTCATGTATGTGGGCAAAGAATTGAAAATCCGTCCCACTAAATTTGCTTCATTCTCATTCCCTTAAGAGAATGTGATAGCAGTATGTGATAAGTCAGAAAGATGAGAAAATTATTACTATGAATGTATCAATGGATGTGGACGTGGAAATAGACGAAATTATAATCGCCATTATTGTGGTAATGAGAACAATAAGGATTCTCAAAATAATCATTCTCTTTGTGAAAGTAATATTTGTCATCGATTTAACATGAGATTTTGTAAAGCACATATAGATGATTATGGTCCATTCATAATGTGAATGTGACAACATGTGATTTATGAATACATATTCATTCTTGGAAGAATATGAACGTGATAGTGATAGTGAATATACCACACTCACCTCTAGAATGAGGTTTGAGGGGAATTAAGAAATTAATGTCATTTTTATGGCATGAATGGTCATTGGTTACATACCTATTATACGCCAAAATATGTTGACGATGTGATTATTAAAGGGCAACAGTAATGCAAGGAACAGATCTTGTATAATATTCTGACCATGACCATAGTGGTATAACTTTCTCTTTAAAAGAGATATTCACCATAGGGATGTTGATGAAATGTGGTAGTACCAAATTAATTGAGAGCTCTGGAAGAGCCAATTATTACCATTTTGGAGGAAAAAAATTGATTATCAAAAAGGCATTATGTTGTAGTAAGTCTCAAAGAAACTTAATTGAGTTTCTAAAGTATTCGCGAAAGCGGTTGGTTATATTGAGAGTACAAATAAAGGAGAGATTTAATATCTTCCATTACTACAACTTGTAGCGGGGTAATATGTACGTGAAAAGTCACCCGCTTTATTCTTCAGTTTGTACTACACAAATAAAAGAATATCACAATAAAGTGGATGTTTATTGATATAAAAACCCATATCATAAAAAACTTAGAATTTATTCATAATTGCACACGTCATGGTATAAACCTAAAGTTTATCAATATTGATAGTTTATCAAGTTGGCATAATTGGTTTAGCCATATTAATTTAAGTATGATGTGCAAAAATAAAAGAGAATTAAAATGGGTAAATATTAAAGAACTAGAAAATTCTTTATGAATTCTTTTACGTTGCTTGTTCTCATTAATTAATAGACCAACTAAAATTAGAATTGAATCCCACGAACGCTGGAAATATCAAAGGTGAATATGGGTCCATTCACCTGTCATGTATACCACATAAGATGCATCTATGAGATGGTTACATGTGCGATTATTATTAACCCGCAACCTGGTGTTTGCGAGGTAACTTGCTCAGTAATTTAACTTAGAGCACAATTTTCAGATTTTCTATTCAAGACAGTTCATCTTGATAAGTTGGTTTACATCACAGCTGATTTAGCAAAATAATTTGTTGAATGCCTCCGCTTAATAGCTAAATTGTTGCTTATGAGAACAAATTATCTATATCAGTTGATATAAGTTATATATGAAAATATATTACATTTTTTCCTCACAAGTGGTTCCGGGTCAGGAACCAAATAATTCTATTTATTATAATTGATGCGCGGTGTATATTTTGATTAACACCATAACGCACAAAGATGGGTTTTCAAAGTTCAGAAAGTAAGTTAGTTTTTCTAGCATAAGGGGGAGACGGGATAAATAGATGAGAAAAAGTTACATGGAACGAATTATCATGTGTACATCTAGATCCTCGAATAAAATAATATGAATTTGAAGTTCTTAAAAAGATAATTCATTTGCAATGTATTGCAAAGCATGCTAGATGCATTTGCTGACCCAAAGAATGTAACTATATTCTCACTGCAAATGCTCCCATTAGAATAAGTCCTAGAAGGACAAAGTCTATGGTACACTTAAAGCGTATAGACAAATCAGTTTCAATCAAATTTCTTGATAAAGAAGATGAGCTAATGATCAAAATGATCATAATAAGGAGGCAAGTGATCTAGAAGATCACATGACATAACACTTCATAAAATTTCAAGAGAAATTCAATACCTGAAAATATGAATGAAGAGATCTCTATGTCATGTCTTTATGAAAAAATATTGGAACCGATATAAAATGTTCGTCGACGACATCTATGATAGCGCTAAGTATAGATGAGGATCTTAAGTTTGTCGAATACAGACACAAAAATATTGGCCAAATAGAAGAGACGCAATTCGAATAGAATTGGTTTCATATGAAAGACAAGTATTTGGACCTGTAGTTCAAACACTTGAAAGTGTAAAGTCAATTGTGTGTGCAATCACCTTTATCTATATTATATATCTAGCATGACATGAAAACGTGATATGCATCTAAAGTCTATTTATATGGTTTATTTGACTATACTTATATAAAAATCCATGAACGATTTAAAATGCTGATAGCATATACAATTCTTGGAGAATTTTTCGGTCTTGAATTACCACATCCTAAGTGCAATTTGTGCACATATGTATCTTGCTATAACTATAAGCATGATAATATGATAGCAAGAGTTTTCACTCCTATGTGATGATATTGAAATGACGATTCCAACAAGATCATATGAACACATTACATCTCTATCAAGAATGATGATTTCAAGGTGCAATATATTCATTCAAGTTAATATGGCTGATTTGTTTATCAAATCTCTACCAACGATCTCTTGAAGATGGTGCACAAGATTGGCATGCGAAGGCTCAAAGATGTGAATTGATTGTCTCATCAAGGGGAGTTAATACACGTTGTACTCTTTTTTCCTTACAAGGTTTTGTCCTACTAGGTTTTCCTTGCAAGGTTTTTAACGAGGCAACCAAAAGGCGTATTTCTAAACATGTGTACTCTTTTTCCTTCTCTAGAATTTTTTTCCCACTGGGTTTTTCAGTTTAGTTAAGGTTTTAACGAGGCACATTATCTTTTGAATAGACATTCAAGTGGGAGTGTTATAAATAGAGTTTTATTTTAGGTGAATGTCTATATTTTAGAGAGATTGTAGGCATTTTGCTTGGTGGCTAAGTCACTCTATCCCTATTCCATTGTAATTCATCTCAAAGCAATAAGAATTCTCTCTCTCTTTCTTTGTGATATTCTTCTTTTATTGTTTTATAACACCTTTTAATTTTTTTTGCGCATCAGGAAAGATGTTGAAGTATAACTAAAGGTGTTAAGGGGCCGGGCCGGGCTAGAGAAAAAGGAGACCGGCCGGTTTCAAAATACCGGTCTTACCGGTTCCGGGCCTCGCCGGTGGAAAATCGAACCGGAACGGTTCCGTTTTTTTTTTTTGTATAACAATCATAATTTATATTGAGATAAAGTAAAAATGTAAAACACTACAAACTAACGTATAAAAAGAATGTTTGAATAAATTTCAAAGGCTTTAAAAGCCTTATATTTAAAATTCTGAATAAAAAGTTAAAAACTTCAAAGGATTTAAAAGCCTTACAAATGAAAAATTCATTACGAATTTAAGATAATTCAATGAATTGAAAAATTCGCTACGAATTTAAGAAAATACAATGAACTTAAATAACTTGTCTAATAAACTAACACATTAAGCTTAAATAAGTCTAATAAATTCAAAATAATATAATTTGTCTCAAATCAACTTAAATACGAATTTCTGGAGGACGCTCAAGACAACCCTTGATATGCCTCCTTAAACAACATGTGCTCTCCCACTATGACGAATATTTAAGACTCGACCACAGTTCTTGCACTCTACTTTGCGAACTTCTTCATTTTCTTCTACCACCTCAAAGTGTTTCCATACATATGAGCGCATTCTAGAAGCACGGGGCATGATTTAACTAATTAACTTGAATTGAGAATTTGAGTTTGACATTTGAGAGATGAGTTAAGGAATGAAGAAGATGAGGGGTCTATTTATAGTTTTTCACCCAAAAAGGGCTATTCTTGCAAATTAGCCATTGGGCAACGATCAAAATGGCAGTTGACCGTTGCCAAAGGTCAAGACTATTAAAAAAAAATTGAACTAGCCGTTGAACCGGTCCGGGCCGGTCCGGTTAACCAGTTCACTACTGAAAAGGCCTTACCGGGTTGGACCGGTCCTGTTACCCAGTATTGAAATTTTTCTCGGTACAAGCCGGTTCTCGTCCCAACCAGCCCTGCCCGGCCCCCTTACCAGCGGGCTGGTCCGGTGCGGTCTAAAACAGTTCAGGCCCGGTCTGCAACCGGGCCAGCCCGGCCCGTTTGACACCCTTGGGTATAACTGAATGGTAGGGTCAATTTATCAACGGAAAATAGAAGACTCAGTATCCGCTATTGCTTGCTGAAATGGTGGCAATCTTTGTTTGTCCTAGTCAATGGGGACTTGTCTTTTTCGCAACCATCATTTTTCAACTACCTTTTAATCTAGTCTCCAATTTCTGACTCTGCTATATGGTCACTCAATAAGAAAATGATTTCTTTCCGTAAATAGTTGTACAAAATTTTCTTATTCAAACATGTTTAACTGATGGCGTTTGGATTAGAAAACCAAATGATTTTCTTTCGTTTTTTGTTTAATTTTGTTTTGTTTTGTTTTTCTTGAATGTCAAAAGTTTAGAAGGAAAATTAAAAAAAAAGGAGATGAAGGTAGAAACACTTACTCTTGTGCTAGTAAATTTAGCAGGCATAATGGAAAAAGCAGACGAGTCTTTGTTACCAGGGGTCTATAAAGAAGTTGGAGATGCACTCCACACGGACCCAACTGGTTTGGGTTCGCTCACGCTTTTCCGGTCAATGGTCCAGTCCTTGTGCTATCCTCTAGCAGCCTATCTAGCAGCACGCCACAACCGGGCCCATGTTATCGCCTATGGTGCTTTTCTCTGGGCTGCAGCCACATTTCTGGTCGCTTTCTCAGCCACCTTCTTTCAGGTAATGTACTACAATATCACCGCTCTAACTTATATGAAATTCTATTTTGGGACATTTCAAAATGTTAGACCCCATTCACACATAACTTTAATCTAATGTTTGCTTTCTTTTGAACGATTACTTGAATATTCTTTTTCATCTTCGCTATAAATTATATAAGTTAAATTAACATTTGTAACTTATGTGTCCAGTTAAATACCGTCGCATAAAATGGAACATGTGAAGTACAAATCTCTTACTTTTAGTAAATAGTCGTTCATTTTGGAACAGAAGAAGTGATTAAATTGACATGTTTGCAGATAATAGTATCATGTGGTAATTAGGTCGTAGTGTGATTTGATTACCTGACATTGGTCGTTTGATCAGGGTAATAACCTCTATTTAGTCACTTTGCTTATGTAGCACTCCTTACTCCAACCATGTGGTGCATTAATCCATATACGTATATGCATATTATTCTAGGAAAACTAAGCAATTTATGACACACTATATATCATTGGACAATGGCAACCTGACATTACATCCCCTTTTGTTGGTAAGTTGGCAGTATCAAGAGCTTTAAATGGGATTGGACTAGCCATAGTTGCACCTGCTATTCAATCACTAGTAGCTGACTCAAGCGACGAAAGCAATCGCGGAGTGGCATTTGGATGGCTGCAATTTACCAGCAACATTGGTTCACTTGTTGGTGGATATGTTTCCTTATTGATAGCGCCCATTACATTTATGAGAATTCCTGGTTGGAGACTTTCTTTTCATCTTGTTGGTATAATCAGTGTCCTTGTTGGTATTCTAGTTCGTTTATTTGCAAATGATCCTCATTTCCCAGATGGTAGTTTGAAAGCTAGTAAAGTTCATGGAAAATCCTTTATATCAGAAGTGCAAGGTCTACTTCAAGAAGCAAAATCAGTTGTAAAGATTCCGTCTTTTCAGATTATTGTAGCTCAGGGTGTTATGGGTTCATTTCCCTGGTCAGCTTTGTCCTTCGCGCCAATGTGGTTAGAACTTACTGGATTTTCTCATGTGAAGACCGCATTTCTTATTAGCTTGTTTGTTGTTGGTGATTCTATTGGGGGATTGTTTGGAGGCAAGATGGGAGATATCTTATCGCAGCGTCTACCTAATAGTGGCAGGATAATTTTGGCACAAATAAGCTCAGGATCAGCTATCCCACTTGCAGCAATTCTTCTGCTGGCTTTGCCTGATGATCCTTCTTCAATGTTTTTGCATGGTTTGGTCTTCTTTGTGTCAGGATTTTGCATATCATGGACTGCACCAGCTACAAACAAGTAATGATCTTTATCCAGGATTTCATAACTTCCTTTACTCTTCTTTAAGTGTTTAGTAGCTTTAGAAGTTAGTCAATTTTTTAAAACTTAAATTATTAGACCTAAAGGAAACATATTTTCATTAGGATTGATTAATTTTTAGGCCAATGAACTGATCAACTAGTGCTTTATATTATCTAGTCATACTAAAAAGAAGTATGACATGCTGTTTTCCTACTATCTTGCCGTTGTTACTGCTCATCGCTATTGCTTCCTTCCGCCTATTTTTTTTCTGGTCCATAGATTGATGTTACTTTCTCTCTGGCCTTTGTGGTTGATACTGCTTGTTTCGATTGTTGTTTTTCATCTTTTCGAGCCAAGGGTCTACCAAACAGTCTCTCTAATTCTTAAAGGTAGGGGTAAAGTCTGCGTACACACTATCCTCCCCATACCTACTCCACTGGTTTTTTTTTTTTTTTTTTTTGTTGTTGTACTAAAAAGAAGTATGTTTATTTGTTGCACTTATCATGAAAAACTGCAGAGGGTTCTAATAAGACACCAACAGTCCAATTTTTGCAGAGATAGTACCTGAGCAGTCACGAACAAGCGTCTATGCTCTGGACCGATCTTTTGAATCTGTATTATCATCATTTGCTCCTCCTGTTGTTGGACTACTGTCTCAGAATGTTTATGGTTATAGACCAGTTGCTCAAGGTGCTGAAAGTATTGCTACAGACAGAGAAAATGCAACATCTTTGGCAAAGGCATTGTTCACTGCAATAGGAACTCCAATGGCACTATGTTGTGTTATTTACTCTTTTCTTTATTGCACCTATCCAAGGGATAAGGAGAGGGCTCAAATGGAAGCTTTGATTGAATCCGAGATGCGACTCTTAGACTTGGATGATTCATCTGTAAGTGGAGAATATTCACTAGTTAAGTCATCCGAAATTCAAGAGAGTTATGTTGATGAAAAAACAACAATTGATGAAGTGGTCTATAGTGAGAATGGACTTGATTTTGAGGATGGTGATGACAAGACGTTGATCTACCGTCGCCTAACAATTTCCAAATTTGCTGAATAGCTGTTATTCAACTGAGCAGCAAACCCCACACAACTGATACATAAGTTGACGTTAATAGCAGGTCTAATTCCGCGATAAAGGAGCTCTGTACCAAACAAATACTAGCGTAGAGTAGAATGACAATTCAATTAGCATGTACGACCAGAATGCAAAACTTTGCATGCAATACGGAATTACTCCAGTTGATGCATAGTTCAGGGAGTGACATAATTTTTGGTATAACAGGCGCGAAATATCTTAGCTTTCTGAGGGTCCAAATTGTATAACTCAACAGAAAATCTTAGAGATCTTCTTTGCCTTAAAGCTGAAGCATTCCCGTCACACATCAAGAAGCATATCAACATAAACAGGATAGGAAATTGAAATATTAAGATATAGTATTTCTCTTTCATTCTTTCCAGTTTTGTAGTCCTTGCCCCTTGTACATTTACCTTACTTGTTTCCCCATAATTATTTCTGTCTTATGGCTTTTTTGTATACTCCCTCCGCTCCAAATGTTGTTAGAGAATATAACTTGTTCCACATTGGTCCTTTAACTGTTTCTAAATAGCTTACTGGTCCTGAACTACTGCATTAAAATTTTGAATTGCATACAAATATTATTCTTTCATTTGGTATCAAAGCTAACTATTAATTTGAGCTGGATTATCATTTCTTCACACATGATATGTACCACGCACAATGGTTAAGGTTTCCATGGGATCTTAAGGACTTTGTGCTCTCTCTTTCAATTCAGTGCATCGAATCATTAATTTGTGACACTCATTGGTTCAAAGTTTTGGATTGTATGCTCGAGTTCTTTCACAAATATAATTTGTGAGCATATTTATACCAGGACAACACTGATCCGAAAGCCGTTTTCAAATAGCTACTAGCCCTTGAGGCCCTGTCCTTCATATACATTTTCAACTTCATGTATGTTTATCCTAAAAATTGGATAACAATTAAACTTATAATATGGTTTTAAGGATATGTGATTTCACCTAATACCAATTGATAAACGTAAAGATAAGTGATGCAAATTGACAATAATATAAAGCAAACCAGCGTTGGGACAGAGCCCTCGAGCTCGGATACCCTCGAGCTAGTTATGCAAGAATAGTTAAAGGCACAATAAGCTGATGAACAAGAATGTAAGCTGAGAAATATTATATTGCTTTGATATTCGTGAGTGTAAGGTGTCTACAAATGATAGGGACTCCTCTTTATATAGTATAGGAGTCCTAGTTATGGTATAACTCTAATCACAGAAGTAAATCTCATGATTAGCCAAACAACCGCCCTTGATCTAATCTGTTTCGGGGTTTTCGCCGTGATCTTCGACCGACTACGGATATCTCGCCTTTTTGTTATTGCGCTTCATTCGAAGTCTGTCATATATGGCCTCGATCTCGACGAGCACCTCGAGTCTCGAGCTCGATACCTTATCTTCGTGCTCTTACTTGATCCATTATGAGACTAACCCTCGACGTGATTCCCAGGTCTTTGAATAAATGGCAAAATCAGACAAGTCCTATTTTAACCGTATACGGATAGTCCTCTCATTTCTTTGAGTATAATGAGAAGAAACGAACTGAGCCTTCGATTTTATACTTTGACTCGTTATGATGTCACCCTTGTGACGTAAGCGACAGAAGCGACCGAAGTGCCGCTTCGGTACGGTTCCCAAGATTATTAACGAGCGCCAGTTGATTGTCGGCCACTAGTAGCTGTGAACCGTTGCCGTGAATCCTTAAATAGGTCTTCTTCTCACTTCTTTAAACTTTACTTTGAGTCTTCCTTGTATTAATCTTCAAAATCCTTTTGAGTCTTTTCAAGCCTTTCTGCAAATCTTCAAAGTTCTTCACATCTTATCAAGTCTCTCTGTCCTTGCACTGTTTCTAGGCCTCGTACCAACCTTTTTTCAAAACTACAAATCTCATCTTTTTCCTTCCCTGAATCCATATAAAAATGGCAAAAACATCAAAAACCGTTCCTCAAAAGGAGAAAGCTTCTTCATCGCGGCCGGCGGGCGACAAGACGCCGGTGGAGCCACTCATCGAGGAGTGCGTTCCTGGGGTGTGCGATCTTACTTCCGTTTAAGGGTTGAGAAACCTTCGTCGGTCCCTGACCGATGTGAGCCAATGTTGAGATATATATGCTCGGTAATTGAGGGCGATCTGAAGCAGGTGAAGAAAGATTGCTATTGGGAAGGAAAAGAGGTGGTGATTCCGACCCCTGAAGAGGACATCAGCACTCACGTGAAAGGGTTCTTAGGTGTTTACACTTACCCTTTTACGCTGGGTCCCGTCAACCCCGTTATCCTCAATATCTGCCGCGAATACCAAATAAACCTAGACCAAATCCATCCTTCTTTCTGGCGCATTGTCATTTTGCTCCGATTCTTCGCGAGCAAAGTCGAAGGGATGCCTTTTACCCTCGACCATCTCAATAGACTGAACAACCCCCATCTCTATCGAGGCGGATTAACAAGGCTTCAGCGTCGGGCCACCAAGGTGTTGTTCTCGAGCATAGATGAGGACAAAGACCGATGATGGATGGGCCGGTTTGTCCGAGTGAGGACTTTCGACATAATTCCTGCCAAGAAAATGCCATTCCCCGAAGAGTGGAACATGAAACGTAAGTACAAACCCACCTATAGCTTCTGTTTATCATTTTGTTTCTTTTGCCTTTTCTTATTGACATCCTTTCCTATGGCGCAGCGGTTTCTTGGGTGCCTGGTACAATCCCGAACCTTGAAGGCTGGGTTCACAAACTAGCCTTGACCTCTTCGTACGCTGAGCGCTCGTGGCGCGATTTGGCAAAGGGCCGATGGGAGGCAAAAAATCACGGTAAGCTTCTTTACTCGTGTTTGACGCTCTTCTCTGAAATGTTTCTTTTTTATTTCTACTTGATTTCCTTCCATACAGGTCTCGGAGACAATGCTGTCATGAGGTCCCCGTCTGGGGAGGAGGAAGAGGCCCCGAAGCCAGCTAAGGATAAGAAGAGAAAAAGGGTCTCACCCTCCGGTACTTCAAAGCCCAAGAAGAGCAAGGCTCGCAAGTCGAAGAAATATACCGCCGTCCTGCCTGAAAACCTAGTTCAGCAGCTACGAGATGAAGAAGAGGAGAATGCAGATGCCGCCTTCGAGCTAGTGGCTCGAAAGAGGAGTGCCGAGGTCCCAAAGGCCGCTGAGCCGGTGATGACCGAAGAGGTTCAACCTCGGACCGAGGAGATCTCGGAAGATGGCCTGAGAAAAGTCCCCGAGTCATTGAAGGCCGAAGCTAGGGCACTGCTTTCTTCTGATGACGATGACTCGAGGAGTGCGAGTGGATCCGAGAGTGGAGAAGATGAAGATGAGGCTCCCGGGGAAGATTAGGCACTTACAATTTTTCTTTTTTGATTCTTTTGTGTAAGACCCGAGTGGTCATTGTAAATATTTTTGTATATATGAAAGATCCCTTTCCTTTCGGATTCGTCTCCAATTTCTGTTTTGTGAAAACTCTGTTTTGCATTTCGCCTATTCTGATATACTTTATATCTTGTGAGAATTTTGACTCACTTCGTTGCCTTGCGAAAATTTTGTCGAAGTCAGATTAGTATAGTCTCTATAATCGAGTGAGTACTTGCTCGAGCTCGGAGTAGAAAAAACCCTTAGGTTTCGATTGAGCGAGGGTGGATCCTTGAACTCAACAATATAATGGCCCTTAGGCTCTTGAATCGGGCCGACATGGCCTTAAAAGAGTGCCTTTTTCCCTTTTGTCGACTTAAAAAGTTTTAATCATATAAAAAGTTGTTATGACTTAGCATGAGATAAATTTGTACCTATTAGGATTCAGTGTTATCGAAAAACTTTGTTGTGCCATAGCATAAGTTTGTCCGAGAGTTCGAACAATTTGGTACCTCTTAAGGTTTTTGTGGGATGATGTTATCGAAACCCTTTATAACTTTGCCGAGGGTAGCCCTTTCTAACCGGTTTTATGAAAATATTTGAGGCCTGTTTGATTACGGAACTCGGACGTCTCCGAACCGTGTTAGTTTGGCGGTAACCTTTAACTTGAGATTTTCCCTTTGGGCTTGTTTCTGGATTATACTTCGAACTTGTTCGAAGTGTCAATCCCCGTGTGGGGTGGCCGTGGCCGTTTGGCCGTTTACAAAATTTACCTATCGAGACCTTGTCGACACGAAGTATTTCCTTGAAAATATAACATTCGAGAGTGGTTACATCCGAGGGTTCTGCCCCCAGCATTTGAGGTGGATTGTATAGAAGCCTCGGATACTGTTGAATTGTCCCCAGGTAGCACAAATAATTGTTTCCTCGTTAAAAACCTCGTCGGAAAACCCCATTTGGGACAAAAACCGATCTAAGGGAAAAAGAGTGCAATGCGCGCTTTAAAACCAGAGGTCTTTGTGTTGAAGTATATCTCGAAGGACGTAGTTGGTGTCTCGCGGGCCTAAACATATTGCCAATGGCCCATCGAACATCATTCTGTACAATGTTCCATCTTCGGCCAATGTGAACCGTGCAACTTTTGTTCGCAGAGTCCTCGATTCCTTAGGGTCCGACGAAAGTTTCCCATTCATTAGCTAATCGATATATTTCTTCCTCCAATCCCAAGTTAGGCTTGTGGAGTTTATTTTAGCATGGCCTTCTTCGACTACCGACTTTGAAAGTTGTACGACAGTCCCCGAGCTAATTTCGTCGTCTTCGACTGATGACCCAAAATTTGCAAGGGCATCGGCCTCATTGTGCTGTAGGGTCCATTCTTTGAACCAGTGTAGGGTTACCTGCAATTTGTCTAAGTACCTCTGCATTCGATCTTCTCGAATGTCGAAGGTTTTGTTGACTTGGTTAACCACGAGTAGGGAATCACACTTGGCCTCGATGACCTCTGCTCCCAAACTTTTAGACAGCTCGAGACCGCGACCTCCGAGACCACCAAATATAAGTAGAGTTGTTCGTCTGTTTTCGGAGTATGAAGCAATGGTGGGCTCGAAAGATACCGCTTTAATTCTTCCAATTCCTGTTGGCATTCCGGGGTCCAAGCGAAATTGTTCTTCTTTTTGAGCAGTTATAAGAACCTGTGACTTCGATCCGAAGACCTTGAGATGAACCGGCCTAAAGCAGCTATCCGCCCTGTTAATCTTTGTACTGCCTTAATGCTGTCCACGACCGTGATGTGTTCGATTGCCTTGATTTTATCGGGGTTGATCTTGATTCCCCGATTTGACACCACAAAGCCGAGGAAGTTGCCTGAACCGACCTCGAATGCACATTTCTCGGGGTTGAGCTTCATGTTGTATTTTCTCAATATGTTGAAGGTTTCCTGCAAATATGTCAAATGGTCCTTTGCGCGCAGGTACTTAACTATCATGTCATCAATATAAGCCTCCATTGATTTACCTATTTTGTTCTTCGTATATTCGGTTTACTAGGCGTCGATTAGTAGCACCAGCATTTTTTAGCCCAAATGGAATTACATTATATCAATAATTACCGTACTTAGTAATAAACGAAGTCTTTTCCTGATCTTCCGGGCTCATTTATATTTGGTTGTACCCAAAGTAGGCATCGAGAAAACTGAGGATCTCGTGGCCAGCCATGGCATCGATCATGTGATTGATATTTGGCAGAAGAAATGAGTCCTTAGCGCATGCTTTGTTTAAGTCTTTGTAGTCTACGCACATTCTAAGTTTATTCCCCTTCTTGGGGACTACAACTACGTTTGCTAACCATTCGCGATGTTTTACTTCCCGGATGGATCGTATTTTGAGAAGTTTGGTTACCTCATCCTTGATGAATGAATGCTTTACCTCGGACTATGTCCTTCTCTTTTGCTTACTGGCCTGAACTTTGGATCCAAACTCAATCGATGAATGGTAATCTCCGGTGTGATCCCTGTCATGTCAAGGTGGGACCAAGCAAAACAATCCACATTTTTAATAAGGAATTTAATGAGTTTTTCCCTGAGCTCGGGAGTTAACCCCGTGCCCAGGTATACCTTTCGATCGGAAAGATGCTCGATCAATATGACTTGTTCCAGATCTTTGACCGTTGACTTCGTGGCAATGGAATAATCGAGAATTACGAAGGTTCAAGGTATCGCACAGTTATCATCCTCGAAAGTTTCCTGCTGTTCCAATCTAGTCGAGGCCGGCGACTGTGGTTGCTATTTGACTTCCTATTTTCCTTTGACTCGGGTCCCTTTGTTGATGTTAGTGCCGATACTGGTATTACCTCATCAATTGCAAACATCTCTTTGGCTGTTGGTTGTTCACCGTACACTGTCTTGATTCCTTCCGATGTTGGGAATTTCAAGACTTGATGAAGCATCAAAGTTACCACCCTCATATTATGGATCCAAGGTCTCCCCAGCAACGTGTTGTATCTCATATCACCTTCGGTTACATGGAACTTTGTTTCCTGGACAGCTCCAGCCACATTTACTGGCAACATGATTTCCCCTTTGGTGGTTTCACTTGTCATGTTGAAATCGTTGAGCACCCGAGCTGCAGGCATGATTTGATCCTGGAGGTAGAGTTGCTCTACGACCCTTGATCGGATAATGTTTGCCTAGCTACCTGGATCAACTAACACACTTTTAACTTGAATTTTATTCATAAGGATAGATATTACCAGTGCATCATTGTGAGGCTGTTCGATCCTTTCGGCATCCTCATCGTTGAAAGATAAGGTATCCTCTGATAAGTAGTCCCGGTTACGCTTCTCCCTTATGATTGTCACTTTGGTGCGTTTGAATATCGGGCCTTGAGGAATATTGACCGCGCAAAGATCATATTGATTATGTGTTGCGGCTCTTCCTGTTCGTTTTTCCTGTTTGCATCTCTGTCTATGAAATGATTTTTAGCTCGCTCACTCAGGAACTCTCGAAGGTGACCCTCATTGAATAAACGAGCCACCTCATCCCTTAACTGCCTGCAGTCTTCGATTCTGTGACCATGGGTTCCATGGTATTTGAACATTTGATTAGGTTTCCTTTGAGATGGATCGGTTTGTTGGGTCTGGCCACTTAGTATCCTTGATTCGTCCAATGGCTGATACAATACCTGATGCATCGATGCTAAAGTTGTACTCTGATAATCGCGGCGCTTCTTTAGGCTCGACATGTTTATCGAAGCCACTTTTACTCATGAGGCCTCGGGAGTTTTTACCTTGATCATTCCTTCAATCATTTCGAATGGGGTTACGTCCTGGTCCACTGTTTCTACGATCCGTGTTGTATGGTTGGTACTGATCTTTGTTTGATCGGGGCTCTCCGATGTCTCTTTGAATCCTGCATTCGGATCTATTTGGATAAACGGAACCGGAAGGGGCTCTTAATTGATCATCCTCGACTCTGATCTTTGACCGGTATCGATTATGCACATCAGCCCAGGTCACAGCTGGATATTCAATCAAATTCTATTTAAGTTGTCGTGATGCTATCGAACTCCGCTCGTTCAACCCTTGAGCGAAGGCTTGGACAGCCCAATAATCGGTGATTGGGGGTAGGTCCATGTGTTCCATCTAGATCCGAGATACGAACTCCCTTAGCATTTCGTTGTCCTTTTCTCTGGTGTGTTCCTTTGCGAACGAATCGGCAAGCATGACGAAGGAATCCATGGAATTGGGCAGCAAATTGTGGTACCATATCATTGCCCCCTTCGATAAAGTTTCTCCAAAGTTTTTCAACAGAACCGATTCAATTTCGTCGTCTTCTAAGTCATTTCCTTTTATTGCGCATGTATAAGAAGTGACATGCTCAGTAGGATCAGTGGTTCCATTGTACTTCGGAATTTCTGGCATGCAGAATTTCTTCGGAGCCGCACTTAGTGGGAAAGGCTTCTGTACGAACTTCTTCGAATCCAAACCCTTCAGAGTCGGGGGTGCCCCCGATATTTGATCAACCCGTGAGTTGTACGCTTTTACTTTTTTATCATTAGCCTTGATTTTCTTTTCTCCTGATTCAATCCTTTTGGTGAGCTCCTCGAGCATTTTCATGATTGGGGGGGGGGGGGGGTCAGCTCCCGATCCACTAACGTTCACTTTCTCCTATGCACGTTCGACCCTATGAATAACTTCCTGTGATGCACCGAGTTCGATTCTTCTTGGTGCTCGATTCTGATTTTGGAGTTGTGCTATCGCAACCTGGGGGGGGGGGGAGTCAGCTCCCGATCCATTATCGTTAACTTTCTCCTATGCACGCTCGACCCTATGAATAACTACCTGTGATGCATCGAGTTCGATTCTGCTTGGTGCTCGATTCTGATTTTGGAGTTGTGCTATCGAAGCCTGCTGAGTTTGTAACATATCAAATATCATTCGAAGGCTAATCCCGCCTTCTTCACCACTCTGTGCGTTCTGATCGGCTGCCTGAGCATCTCCGCGAACGTTATTTTTAGGGTCGGCGCCTAAATCTCTACGAATGGAAAGACGAGAATTGACATCGACTGGATCTACGGCCTGTGGTCCATTGGGATTGATTGGAGGTACTCCGTTTTTCGGGGCGACTATGTGCTCGTTCTCGCCGTGAAGACCAAGGCCGGTATCTGTGTGAGTGGGCACTGCTTGAGAGTTCAACATGTTGATTCCTGAAATCAAAATCAATTACGAGAACAAGTGTAAAGGCAATGTGTGTTATGAGGATTAATACTAGGCAATCATTATTATCCTTAGCCCCACAGTGAGCGCCAAACTGTTTAACCTAAAAATTGGATAACAATTAAACTTATAAAGTGGTTTTAAGGATATGCGATTTCACTTAATACCAATTGATAAACGTAAAGATAAGTGATGCTAATTGACAATAATATAAAGCAAACCAGCGTTTAGACAGAGCCCTCGAGCTCGGATATCCTTGAGCTAGTTATGCAAGAATAGTTAAAGGCACAATAAGCTGATTGAACAAGAATGTAAGCTGAGAAATATTATATTGCTTTGATATTCGTGAATGTAAGGTGTTTACAAATGATGGGGACTCCTCTTTATATAGTAGAGGAGTCCTAATTATGGTATAACTCTAATTACAGAAGTAAATCCCATGATTAGCCATAACAACCGCCCTTGATCTGATCTGTTCCGGGATTTCCGCCGTGATCTTCGACCGGTTACGGATATCTCGCCTTTTCGTTATTGCGCTTCGTTCAAAGTCTGTCATATATTGTCTCGATCGCTGTTGGACTCGATCTCGACTAGCACCTCGAGTCTCGAGCTCGATACCTTATCTTCGTGCTCTGACCTGATCCATTACGAGACTAACCCTCGACGTGATTCCCCGATCTTCGATTAGATGGCAAAATCGGACAAGTCCTATTTTAACCATATACAATGTATCTTACTGGCAAATTGGAAGTACAAATGAATTTGTTCGTACGGTAAATAATGGGATCACACACAAAGAGAGAGAGAAAACAAACAAACAAAGAGATAAAAGAACAATGAAGTTGGAGTGATGAAGTCCCACGAGTCAAACAAGTAAATTTAATAGCTCATAAAATTTGTTGGTTGTTTAAAAATGGTTGAAGGCAGTTGTGAGCTATTAAAAGTATTCTTGTTACTCAGCGTTTCGATGTCACTGAGGTGTTTAGATCTTTAGAGTTATTATTGTTCTTTGGTGACTGTTTCTCTGAAATTTGGAGTTATGCTCTTACTTTAAATTTTCATTGCCATTCAAGACCTTCTTTAACTTGTACCACCCTCTCTTTCTCTCAATCTCTGAACACAAGAATGGTTGGATGTGCAAATAAAATTCCATATGATAGCTGAAGAGATAGGAAATCAACATATAAGGTGTGTGGATCTTTTTATAGTGTGAGGCCTTTTTGAAAAAATCGTGCGGGCTTGGTTCAAAGTGGACAATATTACACTACGCTAAGAGTATCTCCATACGATGTGGGTGGCACACAGTAAATCTCGAAATTTGACCCGTAAATCGTGTTAATGGGACACATGAAACTTAATTCGAGGAGGAGACATGTGAATCGTGATAGTGGGTCACATATAGAACTTAGTTCGAGGGAGAGATTGTTGGGTGTGCAAACAAAGACACACATTGGCAGCTGAAAAGATTAAGAGTCTACATATAAAGTGTTGGGATCTCTTAATGATGTGAGGCTTTTTAGGAAAAACCGTGCACATTTAGCTCAAAACAGATAATATATCATACTATGTTAAGAGCACTACCGTTTAATACAATAAGGTTTAGTCCAGAATAAAGATGACCGATGGCGTATCTTTTTTTTTTTTTTTAAAATTGACAGAATACATATAACTTAAACTCGTATAATAAGTATTCACCATTTTGATTCTCACAAAGAGAGTTGGGCCAAAAAAGAAAACCAAAGAAGCAACAGATTTTGATCATTGTCAAATTCATCAGTCATGGTCTCCCTTCAAACTACTAAATCATAAGATTTGTATAAGAAGAGAAAGTGGCGAGAAATCAAAGCAGACGAAATCTCTGAAAAGCCAAAGCAAGTGATATCTCTATTTGGCACCGAGTTTCAGCATGAAAGTCCTCTGCCTTTGGAGTGGCAACGGTGCCTTGATATTAAGGTAACTATTAGTCGTTTAACTTATATACATTCACGGTGCTAAAAACTTACACTATACCGATGTACTTTTATCTGATATATAACAGGTTATTTATAGACTCTATTTTGCTAGTTATCAATTTGATGTTTGTTATAGGAGTATTAGTTATCTGTAATTGTCTTTTACATGACTTGATATATCAAACTATTTTACAATGTATATCACTCTAAAAAACATAGGATGGTCATATTTTTCGTTTCAAGAACTTTGAAATTAATTCGTTCAATGTGCTTGAGGAAGAGCATTATGGTGACAGCAGGGTCAGACGTAGTATTCTGGTGACGGGTTCAATTGAACCCATAACTTTCGACGCGGGGTATAACTTTAATTTATGCGTAAAAATTTACAAAAAACTCAAAAATAGTATATATGAACTCATAACTTTAAAAATATAATAGGTTCATTATTAAGAACCTTAAAAGTTGAACCCATAGAGCTAAAATTTTGGGTCCGCCTCTGGGTGACAGGACTAACCTTGTTTTCCTTTATTCTGGTTGAAATGCAGTCTGGATATATATACTTCTATAACACAAGAACACAAAAGAGAACATCAAGGGATCCTAGATTGAGTCCTGAGCCACAAAGTCCAGACCATATGAGTTTAGACCTTCAACTGAATTTACCATGTGGATCATCAGAGAACAACCAAGTGGTTGACAACTTCAATAAACGTAATTCTGTTAGCAATTCAAGTTACTCCGGTGGTGATGCCGAGATCAAAAGGCGTGGTATCGCTCATTCTCTGTCGTGGTTGACGTTTGATGGTGATCAACAAGAGATGTTCACTGCAGTTTGCAAGAAGTATCATGTGTTGGTAATGATGTGCAAATCTTCACCATCATGTCCAAACTGCAAATTCATCAACCCGGCGCCAGACCTGAGCACTCCTACATACCCTGTTCAAGAGAAGGCTATGCCTCTCATGTTTAATGAAAGAAGTATTCTAGTTACCAAAGATTGAGGGTAAAATGTAGCAATATGATAAGTGTGGATTCATGTAACCGGCCTAAGTTTGCTTGGGATTGAGACGTAGCTGTTGTTGTTTTTCAGGGTATGAAAGATTGTCTGTAGCATCATTTGAGCTGCAATCTTTTAAATATATAGCTTCCTAGTCCCTCCATTTAACTTCTGTTGCTCCTTTATAGAGAGGGAAAATAGGAAAAGGGAAAGAGTTTTTATACTTCAGTTAAATGTTTATATTGATATAATGTAATAACTAATTGAAGAAAGCTGGAAACTGACCGTGTTAGTCCAAGCATTTGGTATCAAGATTGGTAGGAAGCAATGGGTTAAGAAATTGCAACGTCAAACTTTTGAATTGGGATGGCACAGTAAGAATGGATTTCACATCATTCAATATTGGCTAATTCGATCGACATAGTCACAAAAGTTATTAAACTTGATAATAACTACAACTTCCCCCGTTAGGCTATTAAATTCCGAAGTTAATGCACCCAACTCAATTGGCATTAAATGAGGGTCTATCTATCAACTCCTCAGCTAGCTAGGCCATATTCAATTAGAATCGTATAGCATTGCAGTAGTGAGTTTCTATCCTGTCTTTAAACTTGAATAAGCTACAAGATTTTATAAGCTAGCTATCCATAGGCATATAACTGATTAACTATCCAAGAGAACTTACTATGTATAGTATAGAGGATAAAAGTTGTAATTTAAAATGATAAATCACACTTTGGAGTTGTAATGGTATCTATTTAATGTTTTTTATATTTGTTAAGGGGCATTTACTGGCTATAATCATAAGATATATAACCTATTTGTTATCGCACCCTTAAACGTCTGGCTATTAGTTACTAGCTAGTACTATCAATTATGGCTAATTTAAGATCACATATTTTATAAATGTTCCTTTCTTTCTTAATGTTTGTGTCAAGTTAAACTACAGAAACAAAGTGAAACATGTTAGGTGTTTTCCTGATTTTTTCTTACCACATTTGGTTTTCTTATCTCTCGAAGAAAAGGGCAACACATTTACCATAATTGGATTTTCCTTCTTGTAGAAGGAAATTATAAATCTCCTATATTTTGGCTAGTCCCTTTTCTTGTAAGAAAATGTTTGGACTCCTATAAATTGAGGATCCTTCCTTCTCATTCAGTAGCATCCACAATGTAGCCATATGGGGTTTAAGAGTCGTGTTTAGGGGGAGAACTTTACGTGACAAGTGTTAGTGTGTCACTTGTGTTTGTCTCTTCGTGAGGTTGTTCTCTTAATATTTTGTACTCTCTTTTAATATAGCGGATTGCTCATCTCCGCGTGGACGTAGGTCCATTGACCGAACCACGTTATATGTTTGTGTCTCTTTTGGTATATTTTTCTTTTATTTTTGATTTATTGTGGATCAAGGTTTGCTTTACTGATTTTTGCATGACGCCTAATTTTTTCGGTCCTAACAAAACAAAGGGAGTACAAGATATTGGACTATACACGTATTGTGTATTCCCCAAAATATACGAAATAAAACCTTTACCGCTATCAAAAACTATACAAATAAAAATTTCCTTGTGCTTGAGCCTTATAGAAACCATACCAGCCATGTTCAGTCTATAAGGCCTTTTAGCACCATGAGGCAAATGAGAAGAACGGACTTTATTGACTCCTTTTAGGATATAAAGAAATAGATACTGAGACTAAATCTTAAAAACTAGCTTATTATAAGGTGAAGATTGCCCAGGATCAAATATTCCCAATCCGACGTGGGAAACCAACAGTAACCATTCAATACAGACCAATTCAGTCCAAAAAGAACAGCATTGGCTTCTTAACTGGAGGAGTAGTTTACGTGCCATATTACTTGTGACGTGCACGATATCATGTAAACTAAAAAATGACTTCTACACTTGTAAAGTCTATCATTTTAATAGCATGCTTGATCGACAAAATTCTGGAAAAATAAAAGTGTTTCTTTTAAGAACTGAGAGTTAATAGTGTTTGAAAAAGTTTCTAAAAAATTAATTGATTTTTGAGTCTATATGCAGAAGTTGAGAATTAATTATTTCATGAAAAATACCCTTCAAAAATTAATATTTATCAAACCAGTCCCTCCTTAATTTAACCCATTTGTTAGCCCACGCTCTCCTTAATGAAATATAATTTAATAACTTAATATAAAGCCTTCACAACAAATATTTAAAATCATTCTTGGAATAATCTTGATCTATCCTTGCTGCTAACCCAGGAGGAGCTATTATGTCAGTAGGATGGACTTTTGGTACATTTTTGTTTTCCTCTACTTTTGTTGCCTTCTCTTAACGGACGAGAAGTTCAAATAAATTATTGCAGTAGACGTTTTGTAACACAAGCTGTAGAAATGCAAGTGATTAAGAATTAACTCGTGATACAATAGTGCCCAATGTGTAAGTTTAGGGTAAGGGGCTGGTCAAAGGCTTGATTAATAATGTGGAAACACTGTATTCATTAATTCGCATATAAAAAGTTTTGTCTTGTAGTCATATCCGAAAGTCATACTGTAGCTGATTTAGTAGTGTTGAATACAAATAGTAGCAAGTGAAATAATTCTTACTGAATTAACAAGGAATCAATCATCTTGCTAAAAGGATAGGCCAACAACCCTCCTTCCTCGGAGTCCCTCTTTGTTTAAAAGGAAGACTTGAAGATGTTCTCAAAATTTGAACCTGTGTTCTGGAAAACAATGCATTCCCTTCTTTTTTTGATGTATTTGGTGCACACCGCGTGGGTGGCAACGGCTAATGTAACAAATGGTTGTGCTTCAGAAGTCAAGAACATATTCATTTTATCAGGACAGAGCAACATGTCAGGCCGTGGTGGAGTCTTTAATCAGACCAGCCCAGCAGGTATGGTTAATTTGACTTGGGGTGGTGTCGTTCCACCTGAATGTCAGCCCAATCCATCAATCGTCCGACTTAGCGCAGAACTTAAATGGGCTGAGGCTAAAGACCTCTACACAAAGACATAGATGTGAACAAAACTTGTGGGGCTGGTCCTGGTATGTCATTTGCCAATACACTCTTGAAGAGTGACCCGAATATTGGAGTGATTGGCTTGGTCCCGTGTGCTATTGGAGTCACAAATATTACTCAGATGAAGCGCTCGGAACACAGGGCCGGGTTCTTTTAGGTATTGATACACTTGTAAATTGATTCATCGACTTATAACCTACTCAGATGCATGTATATATATTAAAAACAAAACGTCTCGACTTATATCAATTAATATGTTATAATTGATTCATCGACTTTTAACCTAGTGATGAATGAATGTAATTCATTAACTTTGTTACAAAAAGTCGATGAATTAATTATAACATATTAATTGATATAAGTCGAGACGTTTTATTTTTAATCAATACTATATATATATATATATATCTAAAAAAACCAAAATAGAAAAAAAAGTTATTTAATTTTTTTTTAGAAATAGCGACCAACTTTGGTCGCTATTTTGGTCAAACGGTCAAAAAATAGCGACCAACGTTGGTCGCTACTTTGGTCAAACAGTCAAAACTTAATTAGCTACCAAAATACCGACCAACGCTGGTCGCTTTTTGTAAATCCAGAGTCAAAAATGGGTTTCCCCCTCCCATTCTCTTATTTTCTTTCCCAAACTCTCTCTCAACACTATCCCCTCCCCTTCTACGTCCCCCCACCCCGCGCCACCACTGTGACCGCGCCACCACCGCCACCACTGTCCGCTATCACCACTGTCCGCGCCACCACTGCCCGCGCCACCACTGCCCGCGCCACCACTCTCCGCGCCACCACTGCCATTGTTGTTCAAGGTTAGTAATCTACCTTATTAGCTTTTTAATTTTTAATTTTTGCTATATAATTTTATGTAATTTTTTTAGAGTTTTTGTCTATTTAGTATTAGGGTTTTTGGTTTGAACTACATTAGATTTAGAATTAAGGCATAGAACTCAAATTAATGAATTTAAATTATTTAATGTTTAAATTATGAACTTAAGGTAGAAATTATGAACTACCTTATGGACTTATGGTTCTTAATAGAACTCAAATTAATGAATTTAAATTACTTAATGTATAGATTATGAACTTAAGGTAGAAATTATGAACCACCTTAAATTATGAACTTATTGTTCTTAATAGAACTCAAATTAATGCATTTAAATTATTTAATGTATAAATTATGAATTTAAATTAACTAAATTAATTTGTTCTTGTTTTATTTGTATAGATGGAACATCGTACTTGGATGTACAATAGGAATTATCCTAATCGGCAGGGATTGCGGGAGGATTTTGTAGAAGGGGTGGATGACTTTATTAGACATGCAATGTCACTTCCACCATACCTAAGTGAATGAGTAATTAGGTGCCCTTGTGTTAGGTGCGACTGTATGAAGTTTGGAAAATCGGCGGAAGTTAAGCATCATCTTCATAGGAAGGGGTTTATAGCAAATTACTTTGTGTGGACTAATCATGGAGAGATCGATGGTAGCCATGGGATATTTCATAACATGGTTGTGGGTGAAAGTAGTAGGTCGGTGGAAAATACAAATCGTGATTCTAGAATTCATGATATGGTTACAGATGCTTTTGGGATGCACTTAGGGGGTGAGCCCAATGAAAATGTTGAACAAACTCCTAATAATGACGCAAAATATTTTTATGAACAATTAGAGGAAGTTAGTCGTCCACTACGTAATGGAAGTCCGCACTCTGAGTTCTCTGTTGCAGTTAGATTACTAAGTATCAAATCTGATTGGAATATTTCTCAAGCAGCCATGGACTCTTTCATTGACCTTATGACTGAACTAGTTGACTCTAATATCAAATTACCTGGTGATTTCTATAAGGCAAAGAGATTAGTTTCTAAGTTAGGACTTTCGTCAATGAGAATTGATTGTTGTTAAGATGGTTGCATGTTATATTATAAAGATGATGCAGCTTTAGACAGTTGTAAATTTTGCGAAAAGCCTCGTTTCAAGAGGCTTTCCAGCGGGAATATGGTCGCTATCAAGTCGATGCATTATTTACCTCTTATACCTAGGTTAAAGAGGTTATATGCGTCGATGAGTTTTGCTTCTCATATGAGATGGCACTTTGAAAATAGAAGACCACCTAGTGTTATGTGTCATCCTTCAGATGGAGAAGCTTGGAAGCACTTTGATAGGACATATCCAGATTTTGCTAGTGAACCAAGGAACATTCGGTTAGGTTTGTGTGCGGATGGCTTCACGCCTTTTTCTGTATCTGCGACACCATATTCATGTTGGCCTGTCTTTCTTACACCTTATAATCTATCACCCGAGTTGTGCATGACTAGTCCATATATATTCTTAAATTGTATTATCCCCGGTCCACGTAATCCGAAAAGTTTGATTGATGTATATTTTTAACCTTTGATTGATGAGCTAAAACAATTATGGTACGATGGTGTTGATACTGACATATCAACCAAGCAGAATTTCAATTTGCGTGCTAATTTAATATGGACAATTAACGATTTTCCTGCGTATGGAATGTTGTCTGGGTGGATGACTGCTGGGAAGCTAGCTTGTCCTTACTGCATGGAAAATAGTAAAGCGTTCACTTTGAAATATGGCCGAAAGCAATCATGGTTTGATTGTCATCATCAATTCTTGCCTCCTGATCATGAGTTTATAAGGATGAAAAATGCATTCAAAAAGAATAAAATGGAATATGATTCTCCACCTCCGATACTTTCAGGTGAGGAAATTTGGGAGAAGGTCCAGAACTTCAGTAAAGTTACTGAAGCTCCACCTTATAGATCCTTGGATACGGTGTTACTCATAACTGGACGAAACAGAGTATATTTTGGGAGTTGCCTTATTGGAAGGATAATCTTCTCCGTCACAACCTTGATGTCATGCATATTGAGAAGAATTATTTTGACAATTTGTTCAACACAGTGATGGATGTTAAAGGTAAGACAAAGGATAACCCGAAGGCTAGAATGGACTTACAAGAATATTGCAGGCGGCCTGAATTATACTTGCAGACAGCAAACAATGGTAAGGTGTTCAAGCCCAAAGCAAGTTACACATTCACTTTGGAGGAAAGACGGCAAATTTGTGATTGGGTAACGAAATTGAAGATGCCTGAGGGTTATGCGTCGAATCTTGGGAAAAAAGTTGATATGGAGGTAGGGAAGTTGAGCCATTTGAAAAGTCATGACTGTCATGTTTTCATGGAGACCTTAGTGCCTATTGCATTTTGTGGTTTGCCTGAAAGAATCTGGAAACCCATCACAGAGATTAGTTTATTTTTCAAAGACTTGTGTTCTTCCACATTAAGGGAAGAAAACCTACTCCGGATAGATCAAAACATTTGTGTAACTTCTACTAAAATGGAAAAGATATTTCCATGTGGTTTTTTTGATGTGATGGAACACCTTCCAATCCACCTTGTACACGAGGCACGACTTGGAGGGCATGTTCAATGCAGATGGATGTATCCCTTTGAGAGGTAATATTATAAGTTTGATGTAATTTTCTGTTTTATTTGAATGTTCCTGGCTAACCTGAAATTATGTAGGACAATTGAAAAATGCAAACAATTTGTTAAGCAGAGGAATAGGATTGAAGGATCTATATGCGAAGCTTATCTTGCAAAGGAAACTGCTCATTTTTGTTCTTATTACTTTGAGAGTAATGTGCCATGTGGTAGGAATAGGCCCAATAGGCACACGGTCGAATGTGTGAATGATCCATTATATCCGCCTATGTCCATGTTCAATCAACCAGGCCGATGTTCTAAGGATGTTAGAAAGAGAAGTTTGAGTGATATGGAGTTCAAGTCAGCTACACTTCATGTGTTGCTAAATTGTCCCGAAGTTGTACCATTTCTCAAGTAAGTATTGATTTAGTAGTTATCAAAATATAAAATTTACTGTGATTACATCTCAATGCAACTACTAAAAATATTTGATGTGTCACAGTTACTTCGTGGGTCAATTTGGCCATGATGCTGTATATACGAGATTTGATACGTGGTTCAAACAATTTGTAAGTTTATCCTTAAAATATTCTAACACTATGTAGGTAAACAATATTTGGAAGTTATGCTAACTTATGAATTTTTTTAACAATATGTAGGTAAATGATCCAAATAATGGTGTAAATCAATTTTTGAAAGATATATCTTGGGGACCTGGGCTTGAGGTCACAACAATGTCTAAGTACGTTGTGAATGGTTATAAGTTTCATACAGAGGATTGCTCTAAAAATAAAAATAGCAACAACAGTCGGGTGTGGGTTCAAGGTGGTGATGGCAACCAAGTTGGAGATATTGATTATTATGGTGTGCTCAAAGAAATAATAGAACTAGAATATACAGGTTGGCCATTTAAGAAATTGATACTCTTTAGATGCAAGTGGTTTGACCCAAATCCAACAAGAGGTACAAGAGTACACAATCAATACAACATAATTGAGGTTAATCATACGAGGGAGTATGATCACTATGATCCTTTCATAATAATGTTAGGCAAGTGTATTATGCTCATTATCCATTGCGGCGGAATAAGTCTGATTGGTGGGTTGTAATAAAAACTAAGCCTGTGGGTAGGGTAGAAGTCGAGAATGTGTTAGATGTTGCATATCAAAACGATATCTCCAGTGTTCACCAAATAGTGGATGAAGTTCTAGAAAATGATTTGGAACATCCTGAACACATATTGGAAGAAGTTGATATAGATGAAGTAAGAATTATAGAAAACGAGGAAGTAGAATCAACTGATGAAGCTCAAACTAGTGAGGAAGAAGAATTCTCGAACGAGGAAATATACGTCGATGAGCTTTAAA
>NC_031991.1:9229662-9251738 GCF_001879085.1 Nicotiana attenuata
AAAGGCAATGGCTTACCGCAAAGTTCTTAGAGAAGAGCGAAAAAGGAAAGAAAGCTCGCGCATCTGAGAAGGGAGGATCCTTTCACACTGGAGGTGCGATCAGCCTAGGGACAATAAAAAGAAGAATGGTACGTAATTGCTTAATTTATTTTAATTTTTAATGTATATCTATTCTGTTTATTAACTAAAATTTATGAGTTTTCAGGAAAAGAAGTTGGGGCGTCCGATGAACCAAGATGAGCTATTCAAGGAGACTTGTGTTGTAAAGAAGAAGAAAGAGACGGATCAAGAAAGGTGGGTCGAGGGCCGAGCCTCGGCTGTACATGTAAGTTTTCACTTTTCATTAAGTATTTTGATTTACTTTTATATAAATTTTGAAATACTAATTCAATGTAATTTTTCTTATAGGGTCGCTTCACAGCTGAAGTGGAGGAATTCATACGCAGTCAGCCACCTAATGAGTCGGGCGAGCCAATCCAACCTTCGGACGAGGATGCTGAAAGAATGTGGATGGAGGCTGCTGGCGGTCCAAAATGGGGGAAGGTATACGGGCTTCCTACTAAGAAATTCCATGTCTATAAGTGTGGAATGCAAGGAATAGGGACTTCCTCGCAAGTCGAGCAACTTGATGGGGAGAGCCTCTCCGCTATGCGGGAGACTGTGACAAAGCTCACATCCAAGCTAGAAGCGGCCAAGGAAAGAGAAAAGCTTAAAGATGCTCAGTACATTGGCATGCAAGCTCAGTGCCAAGGCATGCAAGAGCAGCTCAAATCTCTCCTAGCTTCTGGCGTTTTTCAGATTCCCCGGTCTCGTGAGTCATCGCCAGAGGCTCGCCTTCCCCGTGCTCGTTCCTCCCATCCTCCAAGTGCTCGTTCCTCCCGTCCTCCCCGTGATCGTTCTTCCCGTCCTCGACAAGTACACCCTTCTGGATACCGTCTTGGTGATGAAAGTTCATCAGACGGTGATGATATGATGTACAAAACAATCCTTGACTTTTATACACTTTGAACTAGACAAATAGAATCGGTTTTCGAATGGGCTTGTAATAACAGTTAACTTAGTTTGGTTAGCTTAATGTGTTAGTTCTATTGAACTTTATACTTTGTTGGTTTTAATGTTGTTGTTAATGTTGTTGTTGTGTTGTTGTTGTTGTTGTTGTTGTTGTTGCTGTGTTGTTGTTGTGTTGTCGTTGGTATTGTTATTGTTGTTGCTTGTAATAGGGATTTGGTATGCTGGCAGGTGGTGTAGCTGCCAAAACAAGCAGTTCCTGCCAAAATTATACCGAGAAAAGCGACCAACTTTGGTCGCTTGTTGGTCGCTTTTCTATTTAAAAAAATTATTTTCTGGGCAATAGCGACCAAGGTTGGTCGCTAAGTAACCCAAATTTCGTAAAAAGCGACCAACTTTGGTCGCTAGTCTATTAAAAAAATATAATTTCTGGAAAATATATAGCAACCAATTTTGGTCGCTTATGTTTAAAAAAATTAAAAAAATTAAAAAAATGGCGACCAACTTTGGTCTCTATTTTCTAGATTTTAAAATATAATATTTTGTTTACAGACCAAAGTTGGTCGCAATATTTTGATTAATAATAAATAAAAAAAACGTAATATAAATATAGAGACCAACTTTGGTCGCTAAATTTATATTATTAAAATATTAAAGCGACCAAAGTTGGTCGGTATATTGTTTACCCGGAATATTTGGTCCTTTTACCTTAGAGACCAAAGTTGGTCGCTAATTAGCGACCAACGTTGGTCCCTAAAGTAAAGGGACCAGCAAAATATCGACCAGCCCCGTTTAGTCGCTTTTTGATCTGTAAGCGACCAACTTTGATCGCTTTTTGTGGTCGCTTTTCTAGTAGTGTTTTTATAGCTTGTTGATGCTGCAAGTCGTGCTCTTAATCTCAGTGTGTAAAAAACTTATTGTTATACTGTTAATGTAAAGAAGTAGAATTCTTATCTATTTAGTCCTTCATATTTCATCATTTCATGCCTTTAATTAGTTTGTAATGGATGCTATGTTGTATTTCTGGCAGGAATTTTCTTTTCAGGCCTGAGTTTGAAGACTGCGGTTCTGTTGGCATTATATTAACTGCAACAGTATAGAAAATTCGGTTGACGCAATAAACCTGCCAACTTTTACGGTATTAAAGTTGCTGGCTGACTTTCAAAAGAATAAAAGATAAAGTTTGTGTGTGTTGACGTTTAAAAGAAAAAAGAAATTAGGTGTTTAATGATACTATTATTTCTACGTCATTCGTACTATTTTAAATTTCAGTTAATCGTTCTTCTCCTTAGCGGTGATCATATAGTTTTCTTTTATTACTAGTAGTTTAATTAGCTTGTAGAGGTAGCTTAGTATAAATGGTGGGTGTGGGAATATGCTAAAAGCCATTTGTCATGAGTAATCATTTTGTTGTTTTCTTCATTGTTATGTAGTGCTCCTTCCGCCTCAATTTATAATTTAGGGGTGTCAAATGGGGGCTGGGTCGATTTTGGGCGGGTCAAAGTGGATTGAATTAATAATTGGGGGAAGTGCACTGTTAGCCACTAATAACACATGTATTTACTTTTAAGCCACTGCTTAAAATGTCTTTCGTCTTTAGCCACTGCTTTAATAAATTTTACCTGCCCGGACGAAAACGCCCTTCTGCTCATAAAAGTTCAGGACCAAGTGTCCTTAACTTTTGAACTTGCAACTCTAAGTTCAGGACTTCAAGACTACATGTCCTTAACTTTTGAACTTGGAACTCGAAGTTCAGGACCACCTGTCCTTAAGTTTTGTGCTTGTAACTCTAAGTTAAGGACTACTTGTCCTTAACTTTTGAACTTGTAAGTCTAAGTTCAGGACCTATTGTCCTTGACTTTTGAGCTTGTTAGTTGTGACGATCCAAAGGGTCATCACCTGCGTTTAATTAAATTCTATGACTCCGAGGCCTTGAAAACCTCATTTAGAGTCGCCTCGAATTGCGTGCGGAGTCCGGGCGCGTAGCCAGAAAGCTTAAATATGAAATTCTGTGAAAAATGCTAAGTTTTGATGTTAAAATGAATAAATTTGACCTTGATCAACGTTTTGGATAAACGGACCCGGACCCGTGATTAGACGGTCCCGGAGAGTCAGTAAAAAAATATGGGACTTGGGCGTATGCCCGGAATCGAATTCCGAGGTCCCAAGCCCGAGAAATGAATTTTTTTGTAAAATTGTTTTCTGAAATTGTTTATGGAAATTTGAAATGAAAATTGATTAGAACGTGTTGGTATCGGGCACGTATTTTGGTTCCGGCGCCCGGTACAGGTCTTATATATGGTTTAAGTCATTCCTGTGAAATTTGGTGAAAAACAGACGTCGTTTGACGTAGTTCGGACCTAAATTGGAAAATTTGATGTTTTATGAAGTTTGAAAGAATTCATGGATTTTGAGGTTTAATTCGATGTTTATGATGTTATTTTGGCGATTTGATCGCACGAATAAGTCCGTAGGATGTTCTTGAGGTTGTGTGTATATTTGGTTTGGAGCCCCGAGGGCTCGGGTGAGTTTTGGATAGGCCATGGGTTGCATTTTTGAACTTAAAATTTGCTGGTATGGACTGACTTGCAGGCTTCGCATTTGCGAAGCCAGGCTCGCAATTGCGAGCCCGCAAATGCGACAAATTAATCGCAAATGCGAATCTGAGGACTGGCAGCCTGAGTCGCAAATGCGACTCCATCATCGCAAAAGCGATATCGCAATTGCGAACAGCCTCTCGCAAATGCGATGATGGCTGGGGAAGCTGAGGTATCGCAAATGCGATGCAAATTTCGCAAATGCGAAAGTCCTGGATTTCGTCAGTGTTCGCAAATGCGAACATTATTCTCGGAATTCCCACATCAGCAGGTCAGGGTTCGCAATTGCGAACCCCTGTTCGCATTTCCCATAACTGAGATCTGCAATTTTTACACTTAAACGATTTTGAGCTTCATTTTTCATATTTTCTCTAACCCAAACACACTTAGCCGATTTTCCAAGAACAAGTCTTCTTCCAAATCTATTGTAAGTTAGTTTTTACTCATTTCTTTCAATCATTAACATCTTTTAACATGATTTCTACCTAAAATCAAAGATTTTCATGGGGGAAATTGGGTGTTTTGGGTAAAACCTAGGTTTTTCAAAAATTGGGGATTTGGACCTCAATTTGAGGTCCGATTTCAAAACAAATTATATATTTGAGTTCGTGGGGGAATGGGTAATCAGGTTTTAATTCGAACCTCGGGTTTCGACCACGTGGGCCTGGGGGCAATTTTTGACTTTTTGGGTAAAACTTTGGAAAACTCATTTTCATGCATTGGGGTTGATTCATTTAGTGTTTATTGATGTAATTAAGTAATTTGTGATTAGATACGAGCGAATTGACGGTGGAATCAAGGGGTAAAGCTATAATTGAGACTTGAGTTGTGTTCAAGGCATCGAGGTAAGTGTTTTGTCTAACCTTAGCTTGAGGGATTAGGAGTTGAGTCCTATTTGCTATGTGATAATTGTTGAGTACGACGTATAGGCATGGTGACGAGTATCTATACATTGGTGTTAAGTATGACCGTGAGTCTTATATTGTGATTTTCATGATTTCGTTGTATTCTTCATGCTTTGGTGATGATTTCTAGTTGTTGTGAAAAGTTTGTGGAAGGAATTGAGACCTTTGAACATTTTGGAGCATTGGCTCGAGTTATATTACGAATTGTGAAAGTATATGAGATGATTAAACCCTTTGGAGCATTGGCTCAAGTGGTAAAGTGAGTTATGAAGTACAAGTGAAAGATAGAGAAAGAGTTATTAAAATGTTCCCTTGCCGGGATTTAATTATTTACTTGTTGCTCCCTTGCCGGGATTTAATTGGTAAATCGTTGTTCCCTTGCCGGGATTCCTATATGTTCGTGTTTATTTCCCTTGCCCTTGTTTGTGATTGTTGTTTGGGTGCGGAAGAGTGTTAAAGCACGAAGGGTGATGCCGTGCATTGTTTGCTATTGTGAGAAAAGAGTGTAAAGCACTGAAGGGTGATGCCATGCCGCACGATGAACCATTCCGTGCCAATTCTATTGATTATACGTGAGGAAAGAGAGTAAAAGCACGAAGGGTGATGCCGTGCACATTTTATTATTCTAATTATTTTGGTGAGGAAAGAGAGTAAAAGCACGAAGGGTGATGCCGTGCACATTTTATTATTCTAATTGTTTTGGTGAGGAAAGAGAGTAAAAGCACAAAGGGTCATGCTGTGCACGTTTTCATTATATTATTGTTTGGTGAGGACGAGAGTAAAAGCACGAAGGGTGATGCCGTGCACTTATCTTTGATTTTCCTGCTGATAATTGAGTTATGTTGTCCTTTACTTTTATTTACTGTTTCTTGTTGTTATCGATTCAAGTGCATTAATTGTCTTATTCCACTATTACTGTGATTCTTTATGTTGGCATTTTCCTTTATTGTTTTACTTGTTATTTTTGGCTCGAGGCATCCTTGCGCAACATTATGCCTTGAATTTATGCTATAATTGCTATATGTTTATGTGACTTAATTGCTACTTGACATTTAGCATACTAAATATTAAATTGCTTATTTGCTCCATAAAATCCATAATTAATTGCTACTTATCATTACTTGTTTTCCTCAGTGAGTCATAATTATTGTGTACTTGTTGTCTTATGAATTCGTATTAATTGTTGCGTTTGTTGGAGTAAATTTCATTTGGAAGAACTGTTGATTTAATGAAATGGGAGCGGGTGGTACGCCTACCACGAGATTTTATGAAATGGGAGCGAGTGGTACGCCTACCACGAGATTTAATAAAATGGGATCGGGTTGCACGCCTGCAACGAGTTGTGACCCGAGAGTGAAACCTGCCTTTGTTTTCCTTATCCTTGTTAGAAGTTGAATTTTGGTTTCCTGATAATTCTCTTGAGATTCTGTTTCAACTGTTATCTCCCCGTAACATGTTTCCCCCTCCCATCCTTACTTGTTTATTCCTTCTTTACTTTCCGTTGTACATTATATAACTGCACAGGTTTATTTGGTAGTCTGGTCCTAGCCTCGTCACTACTTCGCCGAGGTTAGGCGAGGCACTTACCAGCACATGGGGTCGGTTGTGCTGATACTACACTCTGTGCTCTTTTGCACAGATCTAGGTCCCGGACAGCAGTAGTAGCTCGGGAGCCAGCCTTCAGTCCGTCGAGACTCCGAGGTAGCCTTGCACGCGTCCGCAGGCCCGGCGTCTCCTCTATCTTATATTTCATTCTATTATCTCATGTTTTCGAGACAACAGTGTTATATTTTGTATTTAGTACTCTTAGTAGTCCGTGGATGTTGTGACACCAGGTTCTGGTTATAGGCATGTGTTGGTCTTCAGGATAGTTTGGTTTTATATTTTATTTAAGTCTTCCGCTGTCATTTAAATATTTAACGCTTGTTGTTATGATTGATAAAAGCATTTAAAATGAAATAGGTAGGAGTTTATGATTTGTGGCTTGCCTAGCTTCTACGAGTAGGCGCCATCACGACCCCCGAGGGTGGGGAAATTCGGGTCGTGACAAGTTGGTATCAGAGCTCTAGGTTACACAGGTCTCACAATTCACGGACAAGATCGGTAGAGTCTGAGGGATCGGTACAGAGTCGTCTGTATTTATCCCCAGAGGCTACGGAGTTAGGAAAACTTCACACTTGTTCTTTCCTGTCGTGCGGTTTTGTTTCTCAAATGCTAAATTGAAACCTCTACTCTTGTCCCTTCGCAAATGGCGAGGTCATGTACCGCTTCTTCAGCTGAGCAGCAGCACAGACCAGTGATAGATCAGCTACATCTTCGGAGGCTTTGTGGAGGTTGGATAAGTTTCACCAAGCTCTTCACTACTACATTCAGCGGTGCATCTACTGAGGATCCCCAGGATTATCTCGACAGCTATCATGAGGTTCTCAGGAACATGGGGATCGTGGAGAACAAAGGGGTCGATTTTGCTACCTTTCGCTTGTCTGGATCTGCCAAGACCTGTTGAAGAGATTATTGATTGGATATACCAGTTAGGTCACCAGCTTTGACTTGAGAACAGTTCATGCAGCTATTCCTGGAGAAGTTTCTCCCCATTACTCGGAGAGAGGTCTATCGGAGGCAGTTTGAGCGTCCCCAGCAGGGTTCTATGATTGTTACTCAGTACGAGATCAGATCCATCGACTTGGCTCCTCATGCTCTTATCATACTTCCCACCGTGAGAGAGAGTGAGGAGGTTCATTGAGGGACTCGTCCAGCCCGCTCAGTTAGCTAGAGGTGGAGGTAGAGGTATTAGAGGTGGCAGTAGAGATGCTAGAGGTGGAGGTAAAGGTATTAGAGGTGGAGGTGCAGGTATTGTTCTGGTTTGTGGTAGAGAAGCTTCGGTTTTATTTTGTGCCATATCTGGTCATTCCTAGTGATTCTTTGAGTGCCCCTGTTTATGTGTCTACGCCGGTAGGTGATTCTATTGTGGTGGATCGCGTCCATTGTTCATGTATAGTGGTTATTGGAGGTTTTGAGACTCATGTAGATTTGCTTCTTCTGGACAAGGATGATTTCGGTGTCATATTGCTGATGGACGGGTTATCACCTTACCACGCTATCTTGGACTGTCATGCCAAGACTGTGACCTTAGCTTTACCGGGTATACCTCGTTTAGAGTGGAAAGGGACTCCTGGTCATTCAACCCGCAGTGTTACCTCGTACGTGAAGGCTCGGCGTATGGTCGAGAAGGGGTGTTTGGCCTATTTGGCATATGTTCGTGATTCTAGTGCTGAGGTCCCTTCTATTGATTCTATGCCCGTTGTTCGTGAGTTTCCTGATGTTTTCCCTTCAGACCTGCCGTGTATGCCACCCGACAGGGATATTGACTTCCGCATTGATCTGGTTCCGGGCACTCAGCCCATTTCTATCCCGCCATATCGTATGGCCCCGCCTGAGTTGGAAGAGTTAAAGAAGCAGTTGCAAGACTTTCTTGAGAAGGGTTTCATTAGACCTAGTGTTTCGCCTTGGGGTGCGCCGGTGTTATTTGTTAAGAAGAAGGATGGGTCAATGAGAATGTGTATTGATTACCGGCAATTGAACAAGGTTACAATCAAGAATAAGTATCCATTGCCGAGGATTGATGATTTGTTTGATCAGCTTCAGACTGCCAAGGTATTTTCAAAGATTGACTTGAGATCTGGCTACCATCAGTTGAGGATTAGGGCATCCGATGTCCCTAAGACAACATTCCGCACTCGGTACGGGCATTATGAGTTCTTGGTGATGTCATTCGGGTTGACAAATGCCCCAGCAGCTCTTATGGATTTGATGAACCGAGTGCTCAGGCCTTATTTGGATTCGTTCGTGATAGTCTTCATGATGATATTTTGATATATTCTCGCAGCCGAGAGGAGCACGAGCAGCATCTTAGAGTGGTTCTTCAGACTTTGAGGGATAGTCAGTTGTACGCCAAGTTTTCGAAGTGTGAGTTCTGGTTGAGTTCAGTTGCATTCCTGGGTCATGTTGTGTCAGCAGAGGGTATCCAGGTTGATACAGAAGGGTGCCCAGTTCAGATGGTCGGACGAGTGTGAGGCGAGCTTTCAGAAGCTCAAGATAGCTCTGACTATGGCACCGATGTTGGTTTTGCCCACAGGTTCCGGGCCTTATTCAGTTTATTGTGGTGCATCTCGTACTGGACTTGGTGCAGTGTTGATGCAGGATGGCAAGGCTATTGCCTATGCTTCGCGGCAGTTGAAGATTCATGAGAAGAACTATCCGGTTCATAATTTGGAGTCGGCGGCCATAGTTCACGCATTGAAGATTTGGAGGCATTATCTGTATGGCGTGGCATGTGAGGTGTTCACGGATCACATGAGTCTTCAGTATTTGTTCAAGCAAAAGGAGTTGAATTTGAGGCAGAGAAGGTGGTTGGAGTTGTAGAAGGATTATGATATCACCATTTTAAATCATCCGAGAAAGGCCAATGTGGTGGCCGATGCTTTGAGTAGGAAGTCAGCGTATTTCTTTCCTGTGGCAGTCTCCTATTCATCCGAGAGGTTAGCTGAGATCTACATTTCGGAGATTGTTTGTCTACATGGTGTGCCCGTATCTATCATTTCGGATTGGGGTACGCAGTTTACCTCGCACTTCTAGAGAGCAGTTCAACGAGAGTTGGGAACGCGAGTTGGGTCGAGCACAGCATTTCATCCCCAGACGGACGGACAGTCCGAGCGGGCTATTCAAATTTTGGAGGATATGCTCCGATCTTGTGTCATTGACTTTGGAGATATGCCTACGACAACAGCTACCAGTCGAGTATCCAGATGGCTCCTTATGAGGCTTTATATGGTAGGCGGTGTCGGTCTCCGGTTGGGTGGTTTGAGCCGGGAGAGGCTCGGCTGTTGGGTACATATCTGGTTCAGGAGGCCTTGGACAAGGTCAGGATCATTCAGGATAGGCTTCGTACAGCTCAGTCCAGGCAAAAGAGTTATGCAGACCGCAAGGTTCGAGATGTGGCTTTTATGGTTGGTGAGCGGGTATTGCTCCGAGTGTCGCCTATGAAGGGCGTGATGAGATTTGGGAAGAAGGGCAAGCTTAGCCCTAGGTTCATTGGTCCGTTTGAGATTCTTGATCGAGTGGGAGATGTGGCTTATAGATTTGCTTTGCCGCCGAGCTTATCAGCCATGCATCCAGTGTTTCATGTGTCCATGCTTCGGAGGTATCACGGCGATCCATCCCATGTGTTAGATTTCAGCACTGTCCAGTTGGACAAGGACTTGTCTTATGAGGAGGAGCCGGTGGCTATTCTAGACCGGCAGGTTCGTCAGTTGAGGTCGAAGAGTTTTCCTTCTGTTCGTGTTCAGTGGAGAGGTCAGCCTCCTGAGGCATCGACCTGGGAGTCCGAGTCTTATATGCGGAGCCGTTATCCTCATCTTTTCCCCGACTCAGGTACTTCCTTCTTCGGTCCGTTCGAGGACGACCGGTTATTTTAGAGGTGGAGAATGTGACGACCCAAATGGTCATCACCTGCGTTTAATTAAATTCTATGACTCCGAGGCCTTGAAAACCTCATTTAGAATTGCCTCGATTTGCATGCGCAGTCCGGACGCGTAGCCGCAAAGCATAAATATGAAATTCTGTGGTAAACGGGCCCGGACCCATGATTTGACAGTCCTGGAGGGTCCGTAGGAAAATATGGGACTTGGGCGTATGCCCGGAATCGAATTCCGAGGTCCCAAGCCCGAGAAATGAATTCTTTTGTAAAATTGTTTTCTAAAATTGTTTAAGGAAATTTGAAATGAAAATTGATTAGAACTTGTTGGTATCGGGCCCGTATTTTGGTTCCGGCGCCCGATACAGGTCTTATATATGGTTTAAGTCATTCCTGTGAAATTTGGTGAAAAACGGACGTCGTTTGACGTGATTCGGACCAAAATTCGAAAATTTGATGTTTTATGAAGTTTGAAAGAATTCATGGATTTTGAGGTTTAGTTCGATGTTTATGATGTTATTTTGGCGATTCTATCGCACGAATAAGTCCGTAGGATGTTCTTGAGGTTGTGGGTATATTTGGTTTGGAGCCCCGAGGGCTCGGATGAGTTTTGGATAGGCCATGGGTTGCATTTTTGAACTTAAAATTAGCTGGTATGGACTGACTTGCAGGCTTCGCATTTGCGAAGCCAGGCTCGCAATTGCGAGCCCGCAAATGCGACAAATTAATCGCAAATGCGAATCTGAGGACTGGCAGCCTGAGTCGCAAATGCGACTCCATCATCGCAGAAGCGCGAACAGCCTCTCGCAAATGCGATGATGGCTGGGGAAGCTGAGGTATCGCAAATGCGATGCAAATTTCGCAAATGCGAAAGTCCTAGATTTCGTCAGTGTTCGCAAATGCGAACATTATTCTCGCAAATTCCCACATCAGCAGGTCGGGGTTCGCAATTGCGAACCGCTGTTCGCATTTCCCATAACTAAGATCTGGAATTTTTACACTTAAATGATTTTGAGCTTTATTTTTCATATTTTCTCAAACCCAAACACACTTAGGCGATTTTTCAAGAACAAGTCTTCTTCCAAATCAATTGTAAGTTAGTTTTTGCTCATTTCTTTCAACCATTAACATCTTTTAACATGATTTCAACCTAAAATCAAAGATTTTCATGGGGAAAATTGGGTGGTTTGAGTAGAACCTAGTTTTTTTAAGAATTGGGGATATGGACCTCAATTTGAGGTCTGATTTCAAAACAAATTATATATTTGAGTTCTTGGGGGAATGGGTAATCGGGTTTTGGTTCGAACCACGGGTTTTGACCACGTGGGCCCGGGTGAAATTTTTAACTTTTTGGGTAAAACTTTGGAAAACTCATTTTCATGCATTGAGGTTGATTCATTTAGTGTTTATTGATGTAATTAAGTAATTTGTGATTAGATACGAGCGAATTAGCGGTGGAATCAAGGGGTAAAGCTATAATTGAGACTTGAGTTGTGTTCAAGGCATCGAGGTAAGTGTTTGGTCTAACCTTAGCTTGAGGGATTAGGAGTTGAGTCCTATTTGCTATGTGATAATTGTTGAGTACGACGTATAGGCATGGTGACGAGTATCTATACGTTGGTGTTAAGTATTGTGAGCACGTGATTTTTGCCCTAAGCAATAATTCCCAAAATTTCAAACAAAACAATTTTTTAGGTATTTTATAAATTTTTTGTGAATTTTGTTGCATTCTTTGGTAATTGTTGCATTTTTATTTGTGCATTTTAATCCATATGAAAATACAAAAATATGCATTGGCATTTAGGGATTTAATTTCACAATTTTAGTATTAATTCGTTTTAGAATAAAATGTAAAGAAAATTGCAAGAAAATAGTTCTGCATTGTTAATTATTGCATTTGTCTTTAAATAGAATTTTAAGTAATTTTAAGAGTTAAATAGTGTAATTAGGTCTTTGCTTTGTTCTAGCATTTTATAAAATTAGAAAAAATAAATAAATACAAAAATACAAAAATAGATAAAAGAAAAAAAGGAGGGGAAAAGAAAAATTAAAAGATGATCTTAATTGGACTGGTCTTTGGGCCAAATTGGTTGAGCCCAAATGAAATAACCCTGAAAGACCCAAACCCACGTCCCAACCCGGTCCGTCTCCCCTACCCCACCCAAAACGACGTCGTTTGGTTAAGTTTTAATCTGGACCGTCGAGGTTAATTGATCAGACGGCCCAGAAGTCCCCAACCCTTGATATATAAATGTCCGAACCACCCCTACCCCCCTCAGAACCCCCTCCTACCCTCACCGTCTCTCAAACCCTAACCATGTAACACCACCGTCGCCCACCGTAACCCCACCGTCTACCACCGTCCCTCCGCCGTCCGCCGCCGGCCGAAAATCGTCGCCGGCGGCAGCGAAGCTCCGATCAACTCCAAAATTACACCCCAGCTTCTCCTGCTCATCCTCTTTCCAACCCTGCCATTGGTTTCCCTCGAATCAACGTCGAACCCGTCGAATATCCCGTTAAAGTTTTCCGGCCAAGCCGCCGGTTACGCCAAATGGTCCCAAACTCACACCACAGAACCGCCTTGACCTCCTCTACCCAACCCCCATAACCACTTGTCTCGAACATGGCCGGAATTGCTCAAATATCGAATCAAAAACTCGGCCAAAACCCTATCCCTTCCAGATCCGCCCAAATTCATACCCTACACTCCCCTAACCTCCCTCATCCCTAATCCCTAATCAAAACCCTTCAAATCCCGCCGGAACTCGTCGAATTTCAAATCTAGGGTTCCTGGGTTTTGGGAATTTTCAAAGGCGATTGAGTTCTAGTTAATATTATAAGCCTATTCTTGATAGAATAGACATATAATATTAACTGAAAATCAATTTCGAAGGGTAATGTTTGTAGAGTCCAAAGTCAGTAAGTTCCTCTTCTCAGTTTTAGTATTCCTTTTCTTTGTTCTCATGAGTTCTTGGTTTCTGTTAGTTGTTAGTCAATTTTGTTGTTTTCTGTGATTAGTTTGAGTTTTAGCTTGGTTAATTCTTAGTTGTATGTCATTTTACCTTGGCCAGTTTATATATCCAAATGTTCGTTTAAGCCAACCAATTGATAGTTTTGATTTTCTCATTAGTTTTGACAAGTTGATACGCTTGCTTTTCTGATAATAAATTTGATTCTGATTCATTAGGTTAATAGGTTTATTTGGTGTTTTGAATCCGTATTTGTTCAATAGATGTTGAGGCATGTCTAAAATTGGAGGTTTGGTTTGACTAAATGAACATGGTTGTTAGTGTAATTGGTTTAATTTCAGTTTAAGCTTCAGGTTCTATTAATTAATCTTAATTAGTTTAGGCTAGATTATTTGTTTGGTTATAGCTGGCAGGTTTATCAATGGTCAGTAGTTTCAGGGGGTTTTAAGGGTAGTTTAGGCATGGAAAGGGGCAGTTTTATTAGATTTGGTAATTCTTGAAGTGGGGTAAGGGTAGAATAGGAATTGTAACAAGTATAGAACCTTCTAGGATGGGCTATAGTGTAAGTTTTAGTAAACTTAGGGTAGTTACTTGTGGTACAAGTCAGAAAATAAGAGGAAAAAGTCAGAAATCTAGGAAAATTTAGGCTAAAACGAAAATCCAAGAAGGGGTAAAGTGCAAAACTGAAACCTACTGTTTGCCCTACCTGCCTTGCCTATAAAGGCATGTTTTCTTGCCTTGAAAGGCAGCTTTTGAATATTCTAAAATCTGAGAGAACCAAGAGTTGAATTACAGGGAGAATAAACTGGAGAGAGTTTGAAGAACTAAAAAAAATCCAGAACAAGATACGGAGCCTCTAGAGTTGAGGTTCACCTTCTAGCTTTGAAATGGGTTGAAAGTCAGTCAACGATTTCCTTTACGTGTTTTGGTTATTAGAATTCAGTATCCCTTGTTCAAATTGCATTTTTGGGGTTTTGCACTGTTGAGTTTACTGCTCCATCAGACTTTTAGCTGTTGTTTTGCACTGTTGAGTTTACTGTTCCATCAACATTAAATCTGGACTGTGTGTTGCTGGTTCATTCTCTGCTCAAATCTAGCTGCTGATTCTCCTTGTTCACTCATTTCTACCATTTCAGGTACACTACTTTGAACTACATGATGTATACATTGAAGCTCTAATGAGATGGTCAAGGATCTGTCTGTTTGATTGAAGGCCATTTGTGTTTTGTTGATAGTGTTCTATTGTATGTCTGGTAGTATGTATAATTCAGTAGACTCGTTTTAATTTGAATAACAACATATGAACCCAGTAGTTGATTTGGTTAAGATGTTAGTCAAAGTTCAACCTGTGAACTGGTTTGGTAGTATTTATATTACTGGTAGCAATTTTTGATCCAGCTAGGGAATAATTGGCTGTCTGCATTTGAATAGAAGTCTTAGATATCACTGATATAGGCATTTGAATTGGTGTTGACAAATTAGTGTTGAATTTCACCTGAATTGAAATGATTCATCTAGACTAGTAGTTCATGACAGTTAATTAGTCTTCCAGTATGAACAACATCTTTCTCATTACGCTGTATCGTGGATGTGGTTTGAGCTCGATATTGGCTTCATAGCCTATTAAATTGTGATTGTTCCTGCTGGGATTCGATCCCAGACTTTGGCATCACAGCTGCCTGAATTGCCCTCTACTTCCACTGGGCCGCTTGTTCTCATTTGGGCCTGGGTGTATTAATGAAGCTCAGGTTTGCTTTGACAAAACGATGACCACTTGTAGGCCTGATGACCGTGGCCCTGAAAATTTTAAGTTCACAATGTGCCTGTTTGCAATCTGGGCTCAAGACCCATTTTCTCTTTACCTATTTCTGGTTGTTTGAATTTGGGTTTGAAATCCATAGCCTTAACTGATTAGGACTTTCCCTTCATTTTAGAGACAGAATAAAAATAAGAGTCGTAATTGCATTAGGTTTGTCTCCAAAAATAATAAATGAGACGATCCTCGCTAAACAAAACAAACAAATTGCGGGGCCCTCGATAAGTGCTCATTGTAAGAAATGCCTAGACTTCGGGATATGTCGTTTAGCGAATTTCACGGCCTTTCCCAAATAATAACGCGACAGTCTCTTTAGGCACGCGATTTAAATAATTTTACCTTCCTAAATACGGGTGCACATTTATGTGACCCAAATCCAAATCTCAACGGAGTCGAAATGGATTGAAAGCCACGGGTACACTGGTGTGACGTGGTTCGAGATACATTTTCATGACGTTGCGACTCTCTTAAAATAATAATAATAAAAGCGGTTCAAAGTTAAAAGCATAGATTAAAACATGTACTAAAATCAAACAAATTAGCCAAATATGACAGTTGAGCGACCGTGCTAGAACCACGGAACCCGGGAATGCCTAACACCTTCTCCCGGGTTAACAGAATTCCTTACTCGGATTTCTGGTTCGCGGACTGTTAACAGAGTCATAACTTCCTCGGTTCGGGATTCAACCGGTGACTTGGGACACCATTAATCTCCCAAGTGGCGACTCTGAATTTTAATAATAAATCCCGTTCCGATTGTCCTTTAAGTGAAAAAACTCCTATACACCCTTTACAGGTGTAGGTGAAAAGGAGGTGTGACAGCTCTGGCGACTCTGCTGGGGATCGAACCCAGAATCTCTAGTTTCGCAGACCAGAATTCGAGCTTAGATATATTGTTGTATTTGGCTTTATCTGATTTTCCTACATGTTTCATACTAAATGTGCAAAATGTTGCTTTTTACCGCTTTGATATTATCTGGACTGTATATGAACTGTGCCGAAACCCTACTCTTCTCACCCCACGGGGATGTGCTCACTGGTGGAGACTCCCTATTCTGTTAGTGTCATACCTTGAAATAAGAAAGAGGCCGGACAAGTTACTAAGCCGGACGATCCCGCGGGTCCCCGGTACGTAGCCCCCTCCTCGACTCGATTTGTCCGCTCGGGTACACAGTCTAGAACACATACCCAGGTTTTGGACCTAGAATAACTTAACTTCATGCCGGATCCCTAGTAGGAACGCTTATTTGCATCACGTGCATTTTGACTTAGGGGACTCAACACAGGGGTTGGGTCCGTCTAGGACAGGTGTACCCGGAGTAATGGACCATCCTGATGCATCCTACTTGTGCATTTATCTGTTTTGGACTTGCATGCTGACCGGCTTTGAATATCTGGGCAATATTGAAAAAAAGAGAGAAAAAGCGAAGTAGCAGTGGGGAGAATTAATTACTTATACCAGGAAAAAAAAACCAATGTCCAAGTAGTGCCGAAATGCTGCCGGATTTTGGAGAAAATGAAAGAAAAAGAAGAAAAGTAGTTTGTTTTGTTTGCCAGTGGAAAAGAAAAACCAAAAAAAAAAGTTTTATTTTCAAATTAGTTCGTTTTATTTGCCACTAAAAAAAAGAAAATATAAAAAGAATCTTGCTTTCAGAAAAGTGAATTTGCCAACAAAAACCAAAAAGAAAAAAAAAAGTTTTATTTTCAAATTAGGGGGCGTTTTCAAAAATAGTTAGATTTATTTGACCGAACTACGCTGGTTTGATTCTCACCGGATGTGAGATACGTAGGCAACCCTCATCGGGTCCAACCACCCTTTTGCAAAAACAGCCAAAAATACCAAAATTTTAATTTTGTCACAAAATAAGTCGGGTGATGCCATTCTTGTTTAAAATAAGCCGAATGTCCCAAAAGGGCGCCGGAAGGCTATTTTTGCAAGAACAGCCACCCTGAGTCAGTTTCAACATTTAGCAGGCACAGCCTTGAAATCTTCTCCCCGAAGTGCTGAAAGGTCGTAACTGCAAAACCGGCCGTTTGTTTTAAAATTGGAAATTTGAACAAAAATAGTGTTATTTGCTTTTCTTTTTAGGTCAAATAAGTTATTAAATCACCTTAATAAATGTGCAGGATGAGCACGACTCAAAATGAACCCTTTTCAATCATGCATAAAATCCCTTTGGAGTTGCGTCTGTGGTGGAACGATTTGGGCAAAGAAGGGCAAGATGCGGTCAAGAAACATTTGAAAGGGCTTACCGGTTTGCTCGATATTGTGCCTCGGGGAGATATTATAAGGGCACTAGTTACATGTTGGGACCCAGCACATAATGTGTTCCATTTTTCGGATTTTGAGCTTACCCCGACATTGGAGGAAATAGCTGGCTACATTGGAAAGGATGAGGTTCCGTTGAAGCACAAATACTTGGTTGCTCCCAGAGTTGTAGCTGTACACAAATTTCTAGACTCCTTGAAGATAGTCAGGACCGTCCGTAACAGAGACCTGGCAAATGGTTTTTGTACTCTAAGCTTCATATATCATCGCTATGGTCATATCGGGGGGTTCAACAACCCAGAAAGTAAGATATGTAGCAAAGGAAACCGCCAGAAGTGGGAGGAGCATCGATGTTTCGCCTTTATGGTGGCTTTCTTGGGGCTTTTAGTATTTCCAAGGAAGGATGGGAACATCGATATAAAAATAGTCGGGGTCGTCAGCACGTTAATTACCCAGGCCAAAAGTACACTTGCACCTATGATATTGGCGGACATCTTCCGAGCCCTTACAACCTGTAAGGCGGGGGAAGCTTTCTTCGAGGGGTGCAACATATTGCTACAAATGTGGATGATCGAGCATCTGTGCCATCGGCCTCAGTTTTTGAGTTACGGGTTTCCAGGAAAAACATGCATAGAAGAATTTTACACAAGGATTAAAGGAGTCAAATTGCCGGAAGGAGTCACGGGATGGACAACATATTTCCGGTCCCTCACTGCTAGCCAAATAGAGTGGACACTGGGATGGTTACCCGTGGATGAAATCATATATATGCCGGCAGCCCGACCACATTTCCTTCTAATGGGACTTAGAAGCATTCAGCCTTACACCCCGTATCGAGTGTTGAGGCAGCTGGGGAGATGCCAGATAGTACCCAAGGATGATGATCTTAGTTTGCAAGTGGTTGAGATTGGCCCTGATGGCCAGTTTCCTGAAGCAATAGTTCGCCAGATTTGGAACGAATGCCAATACTTAAAAAAGGATACTTGCGTACAGGATCGGGCCAAAGGCGAAGTGTCGCCAGGATACCTTGCTTGGTATAGAAGAGAATGTGAGCACGAAAGGCCAGCTAAAAGACCACACGTCCAGGAATTTGCTGAAGCATCGCATGAACAGTGGGCGTGGTTAGCTAAAGAAAGTGAGTACAGGGCCCGCATAGGAGCACTGGAAAAACAGGTCCAAGACCTCCGATTTTAAAATAGCTTGCAAGGCGCCGCTGACGAAAGTGAGAGAAAAAGATTGGCCAAAGAGAATGAAGTCCTACGAGCCCAAATCCAAAAGATGAAGCTAGAGGCCGACAACCCCGTCAGAAGTGCCAAAGATACAAAGCTTATAGCAAATCTAAGGCAAAAGGTGAATGATTACAGTTTTGACCTCGACAAAGCAGAAAAGGAATTAGTTGGGGTCCAGAGGCAATTGGCTAAAAATGCAGAAGAACGGGCTCGCATGGTTAAGCAGTTAAAAGAAGAATATGACGATAAGGTCGCAAGATTAAAGGAAAAGGCCACTGCCGCAGAAAACCGAATGATTAAACAGGCAAAGGACTTCAAAGTCGAGAGAGAACACTGTTACATGGCATTGGCCCAGTTAGAAATGGACTTGTAGCAACTTCGAGAACAAAGCCAGGCGTTTGAGCAGACTTTGGAGGCTAGGGCCCAGCAGATAGGGCGGTTGCTTCAAGAGAAAGGAAGAATCCGAGAGAGAATCTTAACCGTTGCTCATTCTATTACCCGGAAATGCCAGATGTGCGAGAACATGACCCGTACCACCTTCTTTGCATCAGTAATGATATTTGTGAAGCAGATAATGAATGACTTAGACAGACTCTAAGGGGAACTTGCATATAGGCCCGCGGCGAGACCGAACGATGTCCCGCGGGCACCAGGAGCTTTAATGTATTCATGATTGTCTTTGAGTCTGCATTTCTTCTTCTACTAAAGTTTGCCTTTTGAGTCTGTATTTCTTTTTTTTATGGAGTTAGGTCACTTGGGCTTGTATTTCTTTTTTATTCGGAGTCTGTATTTCCTTTTCTGTATTTTGTGTGAACTAGGATAGGGATTGTGGAGTCTGTAGCTCTTTTTGCATCAGAGTCGGTTTGGAGTCTTTGTAATAGACATAGTTGCTATCAATAAACTTGAAAATTCCCAAAAATATTCTGCTTCTGCTTTACATTTATTCTTCACGAACTACGCCTGGTCTGATTCACGCGGGGTCGTGATACGTAGGCAATTTCCATAGGATTCGACCGTTTATAAATAATAAAAAGGAAAACTAAAAGGAATGATACAAATAGAGGAGAAACCAAAGGAAAGAGAATCCAAAAGAGGGAGAGCAAAACAAAGTGAAAAAGGAAAGATAAGAGTAGGAACTAATTGGCAAGAGAAAGAAATGGAAAGCCGGGATGACGCATGTGATTGAACAGCAACATAATAGCAACGTTTGACTGCTTAGGTGCATCCACCCATCAATGTGCGGTTATCTATTTGTTAATGCCCTAACCGCTAACAAGTTGTTGTTGATGAGTTCAGGCAGGTGTTAAGCTGACTGGCATTCTGGCAACCCACCCTTACAATACCCGCTCCAAGGACAAGTCGAAAATGGCCAACCAAGATCTAGAAGCAAGCATCGTTGACCCATCCAGAGAGGAGGAGGCAATGGATGTGAATACAATGAGGGAGGAGATGTATAAATTAAAGCAGCAGATGGCCGAAATGTACCAGGCCTGGTCGAAGGGACATCCACCACCAGTTTATCCTGCCAACCCCAATTATCTCCCACCACCAGCTCAACCCCAGGATCCTCCCACAGTGAACTCATATCCTGCTCTCCCTACTCACCAGCAATATTATGGAACCACCTCTCAGACACCACCACCACCACCCTCCAAGCAAATTCCATGTCCCCCACCACCAATTGCTCCAGTATTCGTGGCTCCTCCACCCACCGCATTACACAGATCCTCTAGTGAACCTCTGTTCCAAACCCAGGAAAACCACTATTACCCACCCGAACCCACCTTCAAACCCCTAGAACCATGCTCTTACGCTCCCCATTTTAATCTCTCAGCTGAAGAAGAGAAACCTCCCAAAAACCCGGAGCAAGAGGAGATGATGCGAAAGGTCAAAAGTTTAGAGCAGTCCTTCAGAAATATGCAAGGTCTCGGGGGTCAANCCTCTGTTCCAAACCCATGAAAACCACTATTACCCACCCGAACCCACCTTCAAGCCCCTAGAACCATGCTCTTACGCTCCCCATCTTAATCTCTCAGCTGAAGAAGAGAAACCTCCCAAAAACACTGAGCAAGAGGAGATGATACGAAAGGTCAAAAGTTTAGAGCAGTCCTTCAGAAATATGCAAGGTCTCGGGGGGTCAAGTGAGTGTGGCTTACAAGGACTTGTGCTTGTTTCCTGACGTCCAGTTGCCAGCAGGATTCAAATTACCCAAGTTCGACTTGTATGATGGCCATGGTGATCCGGTGGCCCACCTGAGGGGATTTTGCAGCAAGATGAGGGGAGCTGGGGGAAAAGATGAGCTATTAATGGCCTACTTTAGTCAAAGCTTAAGTGGAGCGGCGTTGGAGTGGTACACAAGACAAGATCATGCTCGGTGGTACACCTGGGATGACTTAGCTCAAGCTTTTGCATGTCATTTTCAGTACAATCTCGAAATTGTCCCGGACCGTCTGTCACTGACCAAAATCGAGAAGAAGCCCGAAGAAAGCTTTAGAGAGTACGGTTTCCGTTGGAGAGAGCAGGCAGCGAGAGTTGATCCCCCGATGAAAGAGAATGAGATGGTTGATTATTTCCTTCAGGCTTTGGAGCCAACTTACTATGGTCATTTGGTGTCCGCTATAGGGAAAACTTTTAATGAGGTCGTGAAGATGGGGAGTATGGTAGAAAAGGGTCTCAAGTCTAACAAAATTATGAGCTACTCAGCGCTCAAAGCAACCACGCAGGCCATCCAAAGCGGCACCGGAGGAGTATTGGGAAAGAAGAAGAAAGAAGAAGTGGCAGTAGTGGAATCAAGGGTCTGGTCCAGGGGTCCATCACCATATTATCACCAACCTCGCCCTCACCCCCAAGCTTACCCGCATACTTCATATGGCCCACCACAGCATTACTACCCACCTCCTACTCCCCATTTCTCCGTCCATCATGCCCAGACATACCCTCAACCTCCTACCCGTGCACAATGGCGCGGCACCCACTCCCCAAAACACTTACCCACCCCCAAGAACCAACCGAAATGCCGCTGGAACCAGTTTCCAACCCAATCCTGCATATAAGAATGATAGGTCGCAGAAGAAGAAGACTTTTACTCCCTTGGGAGAATCTTATACGAGCCTGTACCACAGACTGAGGCAGTTGGGTATGTTGAACCCGATCGAACCCAAATTACCAAACCATCCCCCAAGGAACCTGGACCATTCAGTGAATTGTGAGTACTGCTCAGGAGCCTGGACATGATACAGAGAAGTGTTGGCATCTGAAAACTGCCATTCAGGAACTGATTGATACACGGAGAATTGAGGTGCAGGCTCCGAAGACTCCCAATATCACGCAGAATCCACTACCGATTCATCATGAGGCTCACATGATCGAGATAGTGCAGAAGGGAGAATACAAGAAGCCGTCGCAGACTGTGATGATGATTAAAGCAAGCGAAAGTAAAGCAAAAGAGGAATTGGTTGACAAGAAAGCCTTGGTCGCAGTGGGCCAGACAGTCAGTGAACCAGTGAGGGTAATAAAGCCAGGGCCTGTTAAGGTGACAATACCAGGAGCAGTTGTCGAGCCTGTGTTGGTTGTAAAAGGCGTTCGAACATAGCATCATCAAACCGGTGACCCAATTGCCCGTGGTTAGCGAGAAAGCTGTCCCGTGGAATTATGACAGGGTAACTGTGATGTACCAAGGAAAGGAAATTAAAGAAGAAGTGTGCGAGACTCATGGGTTGACTAGATCAGGGAGGTGCTTTGCCCCTGAAGAGTTGAGAAAGGTTAAAGCAGCTAAAGACAATCCGACACCGACAAGAAGGCTGTACTGAA
>NC_031991.1:9253116-9275505 GCF_001879085.1 Nicotiana attenuata
AATGATTGCAATTTCCTTCTCTCTTCACTCCTGATTAGCCTTTATTTTGTTTCTTTTCTCTCTTGTACAGTCCCTTTTATGCTGGTTTCAATGATGTGTCATGCATGAGGAGTTTCCGGCCTAGTCTTGAGATTCCATATGAAATAGTAATACAAGAAATTGAGTATGATGGCGAGGGTGAATACGATGACGAGGAAGCTTTGGAAGAAATCAGTAAAGAGTTATATCAATTTGAGGAAAAACCCAAGCCTAACTTGAATGACACAGAGGCGATCAATCTAGGGGATCGGGAGAATGTTCGGGAAACAAAAATAAGTGTCCATTTGGAAGCCCCACTCAGGGAGGAGATAATTGAATTGTTGTTTGAATACAAAGATGTTTTTGCATGGTCATATGATGACATGCCAGGTTTAAGTACCGATTTGGTGGTCCACAAATTGCCCGTTCATTCGGAATGCCCGCCTGTCAAGCAGAAGTTGAGGAAATTTAAAACAGATATCAGTGTGAAAATCAAAGAAGAGGTTACCAAGCAGCTTGAGGCGAAGGTCATACGAGTTACTCGATATCCTACCTGGTTAGCTAATGTGGTGCCAGTGCCAAAAAAGGATGGGAAGACCAGAGTATGTGTTGATTACCGTGATCTCAATAAGGCGAGCCCGAAGGACAACTTCCCACTCCCAAACATCCATATATTGATTGACAATTGTGCCAAACATGAGATTGCTTCCTTTGTGGATTGTTACGCGGGCTATCACCAGATTTTGATGGATGAGGAGGATGCAGAAAAGACAGCGTTCATCACACCTTGGGGGACGTACTGTTACAGGGTCATGCCATTTGGGTTGAAGAACGCAGGGGCAACGTATATGAGGGCAATGACTACCATGTTCCATGACATGATACATCAGGAGATCGAGGTCTATGTGGATGACGTGATCATAAAGTCGAGGAAACAATGTGACCATGTTAGGGATTTGAGGAAATTCTTCCAGAGACTCCGCAGGTACAACCTCAAGCTTAATCCAGCAAAATGTGCATTTGGAGTTCCATCAGGGAAGTTATTGGGATTCGTGGTAAGTCGGCGCGGTATCGAATTAGACCCGTCTAAGATCAAAGCCATCCAAGGGCTACCACCGCCAAGGAACAAGAAAGATGTGATGAGTTTGCTTGGCAGGTTGAATTACATCAGCAGGTTCATTGCCCAGCTTACAACTACTTGTGAACCCATTTTCAAGTTGCTAAAGAAAGATGCTGCGGTCAGATGGACGGACGAATGTCAAGCAGCATTTGACAAGATCAAGAAGTATTTGGCTAGTCCACCAGTGTTGGTCCCGCCAGAGCCTGGAAGGCCCTTGATCCTTTACCTGACTGTGTTAGACAATTCGTTTGGTTGTGTGCTGGGGCAGCATGACATCACAGGAAGGAAAGAGCAGGAGATTTACTACCTCAGCAAGAAGTTCACATCATATGAGGTAAAATACACTCAACTCGAGAGGATGTGTTGTGCTTTAACCTGGGTAGCGCAAAAGTTGAAACATTACTTGTCAGCATATACTACCTATCTCATCTCTCGGTTGGACCCATTGAAGTATATTTTTCAAAAGCCCATGCCCACAGGGAGGCTGGCGAAATGGCAAATCCTGCTTACGGAGTTTGATATTGTCTACGTGACTCAGACCGCCATGAAAGCACAAGCACTGGCCGATCATCTAGCTGAGAATCCCGTTGATGACGAATATGAGCCTTTGAAAACATACTTCCCGGACGAGGAGGTAATGCATGTTGAAGAATTAGAACAGGTCGAGAAGCCTGGATGGAAACTGTTCTTTGATGGAGCTGCCAATGCCAAGGGTGTCGGAATAGGAGCAGTACTGATTTCTGAGACAGGGCAACACCACCCTGTCACTGCTCAACTTCGTTTCTATTGCACCAACAACATGGCTGAGTACGAAGCCTGTATCCTGGGACTGAGACTAGCTATAGACATGGGTGTCCAGGAAATCTTGGTCATGGGTGACTCGGATCTTCTTGTACACCAGATTCAGGGAGAGTGGGAAACACGGGACTTGAAGCTCATACCATACCGGCAGTGCTTGCATGAACTTTGTCAACGGTTTCAGTCAATAGGTTTCAAACACATTCCAAGGATGCACAATGAGGTTGCTGACGCTTTGGCCACTTTGGCATCAATGTTGCATCATCCGGACAAGGCTTACGTGGATCCGTTACATATTCAGGTTCGAGACCAGCACGCCTATTGTAATGTGGTGGAGGAAGAGTTTGATGGTGAGCCTTGGTTCCATGACATAAAAGAATATCTTCGGATGGGAGTATACCCGACACAGGCTACAAGGGATCAAAAGAGAGCAATTCGACGCTTGGCAAGCGGATTTTTCTTCAGTGGAGGAGTGTTGTACAAAAGAACTCCAGATCTTGGGTTATTGAGATGCATAGATGCCAGACAGGCTACAGTTATCATGGCTGAGGTACATGCGGGAGTTTGTGGGCCTCATATGAGTGGATATATATTGGCAAAGAAGATCCTCCGAGCAGGGTATTATTGGCTTACTATGGAACGGGATTGTATTAGTTTCGTGCGCAAATGTCATCAATGTCAGATACATGGAGATTTGATTCATTCTCCACCCTCTGAATTGCATGCAATGTCGGCACCATGGCCCTTCGTTGCCTGGGGAATGGATGTTATTGGACCGATTGAGCCAGCAGCATCAAATGGACATAGATTCATTTTGGTAGCTATTGATTATTTCACTAAATGGGTGGAGGCAAAAACCTTCAAATCTGTGACTAAGAAGGCAGTTGTCGATTTCGTGCATTCAAATATCATATGCCGGTTTGGGATCCCGAAGGTAATTATCACAGATAATGGTGCCAATCTCAATAGTCATTTGATGGCCGAGACATGTCAGCAGTTTAAGATCATGCACCGCAACTCTACCCCATATCGCCCTAAAGCAAATGGGGCAGTCGAAGCAGCTAACAAGAATATCAAGAAAATACTTCGGAAAATGGTCGAAGGGTCAAGGCAATGGCATGAAAAACTACCTTTTGCCTTGTTAGGCTATCGCACTACTGTCCGTACTTCAGTAGGAGCAACTCCCTATTCCTTGGTGTATGGAACCGAAGCAGTAATACCCGCAGAAGTCGAAATCCCGTCCCTCCGGATCATCGCTGAGGCAGAGATTGATGATGATGAATGGGTTAAAGCCCGCCTGGAACAACTAAGTTTGATTGATGAGAAGAGATTGGCAGCAGTGTGTCACGGTCAGTTATACCAACAGAGAATGGCAAGAGCATATAACAAGAAGGTGCGTCCGCGGAAATTTGAAGTAGGGCAGTTGGTGCTGAGACGTATCCTACCTCATTGGGCTGAGGCAAAAGGAAAGTTCGCCCCAAACTGGCAAGGGCCATTTGTTGTAACCAGAGTCTTGTCCAATGGCGCTTTATATCTAACGGACGTAGAAGGGAAATGTGTAGAAATGACTATCAGTTCTGATGCAGTCAAGAGATATTATGTATGATTTCTTTATCTTTGTGTACCTGATTGTATTTGGCATGTTTTGAGATTGAAATGACGAAGGCATTTTGTTCTGCTATCTAAAACACTTTATCCTTTGTTACCCCTTTGAGCCTTACTTACTTTCTTGCATACCTCTCTTTCGGAATCAATAATAAAGCTCGTAAGCCCGAGCGGGGAAAGAAAATGGAGAAACAAGAGAAAAACAGTGAAAAAAAAGAAGAAAAAGAAAGAAAAAAAAAGAAAAAAAAAAGAAAAAAAAAGAAAAGAACAGTGAATTAAGCAGAAAAATAAGAAAAGGCAAAGAAAAGAAGCGAAAGGAAAGAAAACAAAAGTGGAAGAAAAGGAAAGATCGCAACAACGAACGTAGTTTTATGTCTGAACTACGTTTGACTTGATCCCGAAAGGGTACGTAGGCAGCCTCACTGAGGTTCAGTCATAACAAAAGAAAAATCCAAGAATCCCCAGGAAGGAAATTGGGGCAGAAGTTATGGTTGTTGCAAGAGATATGATTCCGAAAGTTGTAATATTGGACCCACGTTTGAATTATTTTGAGCTCTTATACCTTTCTTTCTAAACCCATCCAAAAGCCACATTACGGTCCAAAGAAAGACCTTCTGATCAATTTTAAGAAATGTCAGTACAAGCAGGTAAAGTGATCCTTGTTGGGGACAACACTCTGGTGCCAGAAGGAAAATGATGAAATGAGAGAGTCTTATTGGTGAAAACCCTCACGGGCACCATAGGGCGATGTGAGTTGAGAGAAATGAAAATGAGAGAGTCTTATGGGTGAAAACCCTCACGGGCGCCATAGGGCGATGTGAGTTGAGAGAAATGAAAATGAGAGAGTCTTATTGGTGAAAACCCTCACGGGCACCGTAAGGCGAAGTGAGTTTGAGAGACATTAAAAATGAGAGAGTCTTATTGGTGAAAACCCTCATGGGCACCGTAAGGCGAAAGTGAGTCTTCAGATGTGCAAACGAAGGAAGTCTGTGGTTGAAAGATGTTTGGAAACATGGCAAAAGAAGCAAGGCTTGGGTTTTGGTGAGAGTCGGGCGTGAAAGTATGAGACAACAAATGGGGTAATTGACAATTTATTGGTTGGACAGACTAGGCTGGGATCCAAAATGCATGGCACGATCAATAGAATCAGCCTTTCCGCTCAGATAAGTCCTGTCCTTTTCTCTTCATTACCGCTCATTCATTTTCAGAGTTTTTCTATCCTCAAAACCTTCGAGGTCATTGCATTTCATTTTCTTGAAATTTGTCTATAAGACGTTTCAGTGTCAGTTCTATCTTCTATTCAAAAACAAAAGAAGGATGTTAAAGCTAACTACCGGCTTCCCAGTTGGGTGGCACAACAAGGTGGAGACTTGTCAAAAAGAGTAAAACATGAAGGACCAATAAAAATCAGTGGAATAATCAGGTGTTTGCAAGGAAGAGGCAAGGTTCACAAGAAGGGAACAGGAACACCAAACAGCAAGATGAAGTAAAACATATGGGTCATCGAGATCAGAGGGTTGAAAGTTAACTGGGAAATCGTGGCAAGCCAAAGCAAATCCAGGAAGCAAGTCAGGGTGAAGTCGGAAGCGGGAGCATGGCCAACAAGAATGCCAGCAGCTAATCACCATTTTACATTAACAAATTTTTCTTTGATTGAAACAGGGGCAGAAATTTTCTTTGTTGTTTATTTTGTTGAAATCAGGCGCCCACCTGGAGAACAAGGGAATACATTTCGAGTTTAGAAGTCAGGCGCCCACCTGGAGAACAAGGGAATACTTTTCAAGTTTCAGCAATCAGGCGCCCACCTGAAGAACAAGGGAATACATTTCAAGTTTCAGCAAATAGGCGCCCACTTGGAAAACAAGGGAAGTACAATTTAAATTTTTAGCTTTTAATATTTGATAACACACTGTACCCAGTTACCAAACTGGGGCAGAAATTTTCTTTGTTGTTTATTTTGTTGAAATCAGGCGCCCACCTGGAGAACAAGGGAATACATTCCAAATTCAGCAATCAGGCGCCCACCTGAAGAACAAGGGAATACTTTTCAAGATTCAACAATCAGGCGCCCACCTGGAGAACAAGGGAATACATTTCGAATTTAAGCAATCAGGCGCCCACCTGGAGAACAAGGGAATACATTTCAAGTTTCAGCAATCAGGCGCCCACCTGAAGAACAAGGGAATACATTTCAAGTTTCAGCAATCAGGCGCCCACCTGAAGAACAAGGGAATACATTTCAAGTTTCAGCAATCAGGCGCCCACCTGGAGAACAAGGGAAGTACAATTTAGATTTTTAGCTTTTAATATTTGATAACACACTGTACCCAGTTACCAAACTGGGGCAGAAATTTTCTTTGTTGTTTATTTTGTTGAAATCAGGCGCCCACCTGGAGAACAAGGGAATACATTCCAAGTTTAGAAGTCAGGCGCCCACCTGGAGAACAAGGGAATACTTTTCAAGTCCCACCTGGAAAACGGACACATGTTTCAAATGGTAACAATCAAGCGTCATTCGGAGGCATGGCAGCAATATCGCCAATCACAATGCAAGACAACAATAGGAATACCATCGGAAGATCACAAGATACAGGTTCAAGGCAGCACAAGAACAAGTTAGAAGACATAGATAGGACTCTCCTGTAATTTGATCATAGCTTAGGCTAGCTTCTTTTATTTTAATATGGTGTAATAAGGAGGTCAGCAAGCAGTAGCAACAGCAACAGCAGAAAATCACAGTTCTTGGTAGCCCTAGCTACCAAACCTTCCCGAACTACACTGACCTGATTCCTGTTTAGCCCAGGATATGTAGGCAACCTCTGAAGCAGGGTGCGGTCAAGTTTTTTCAAAAAATGCTTCACACGGAATATGCAAACGGGCAAAAATCGTTCATTTCTGCTCACTTGTCTTTGCACGAAAACTCTTCGTGTTTCCGGGCAAAGAGGGGCAGCTGTGAGCACGTGATTTTTGCCCTAAGCAATAATTCCATAAATTTCAAACAAAACAATTTTCTAGGTATTTTATAAATTTTTGTGAATTTTGTTGCATTCTTTGGTAATTGTTGCATTTTTATTTGTGCATTTTAATCCATATGAAAATACAAAAATATGCATTGGCATTTAGGGATTTAATTTCACAATTTTAGTATTAATTAGTTTTAGAATAAAATGTAAAGAAAATTGCAAGAAAATAGTTCTTTGCATTGTTAATTATTGTATTTGTCTTTAAATAGAATTTTAAGTAATTTTAGGAGTTAAATAGTGTAATTAGGTCTTTGCTTTGTTTTAGCATTTTATAAAATCAGAAAAAATAAATAAATACAAAAATACAAATAGATAAAAGAAAAAAAGGGGGGGAAAAGAAAAATTAAAAGATGATCTTAATTGGACTGGTCTTTGGGCCAAATTGGTTGAGCCCAAATGAAATAACCCTGAAAGACCCAAACCCACGTCCCAACCCGGTCCGTCTCCCCTACCCCACCCAAAACGACGTCGTTTGGTTAAGTTTTAATCTGGACCGTCGAGGTTAATTGATCAGACGGCCCAGAAGTCCCCAACCCTTGATATATAAATGTCCGAACCACCCCTACCCCCTCAGAACCCCCTCCTACCCTCACCGTCTCTCAAACCCTAACCATGTAACGCCACCGTCGCCCACCGTAACCCCACCGTCTACCACCGTCCCTCCGCCGTCCGCCGCCGGCCGGAAATCGTCGCCGCCGGCGGCGAAGCTCCGATCAACCCCAAAATTACACCCCAGCTTCTCCTGCTCATCCTCTTTCCAACCCTGCCATTGGTTTCCCTCGAATCAACGTCGAACCCGTCGAATATCCCGTTAAAGTTTTCCGGCCAAGTTGCCGGTTACGCCAAATGGTCCCAAACTCACACCACAGAACCGCCTTTGACCGTCCTCTTACGCAACCCCATAACCACTTGTCTCGAACATGGCCGGAAATTGCTCAAATATCGAATCAAAAACTCGGCCAAAACCCATAATCCCTTCCAGATCCGCCCAATTTCATACCCTACACTCCCCTGACCTCCCCTCACCCTAATCCCTAATCAAAACCCTTCAAATCCCGCCGGAACTCGTCGAAATTCAAAATCTTAGGGTTCACTGGTTTTGGAATTTTCAAAGGCGATTGAGTTTCAGTTAATATTATAAGCCTATTCTTTGACAGAATAGACATATAATATTAACTGGAAATCAATTTCGAAGGGTAATTGCTTGAAGAGTCCAAAGTCAGTAAGTTCCTCTTCTCAGTTTTAGTATTCCTTTTCTTTGTTCTGCATGAGTTCTTGGTTTCTGTTAGTTGTTAGTCAATTTTTGTGTTGTTTTCTGTGATTAGTTTTGAGTTTTAGCTTGGTTATTTCTTAGTTGTATGTCATTTTAAACCTTGGCCAGTTTATATATCCAAATGTTCGTTTAAGCCAACCAAATTAATAGTTTTGATTTTCTCATTAGTTTTTGATTCAAGTTGATACTCTTGCTTTTCTGATAATAAAATTTGATTCTGATTCATATAGGTTAATAGGTTGAATTTGTGGTTTTTGAATCCGTATTTGTTCAATAGATGTTGAGGCAGTGTCTAAAATTGGAGGTTTGGTTTGACAAATGAAAATGGTTGTTAGTTGTAATTGGTTTAATTTCAGTTTAAGCTTCAGGTTCTATTAATTAATCTAACTAGTTTAGGCTAGATTATTTGTTTGGTTATAGCTGGCAGGTTTATCAATGGTCAGTAGTTTCAGGGGGTTTTAAGGGTAGTTCTAGGCATGGAAAAGGGCAGTTTTATTAGATTTGGTAATTCTTGAAGTGGAGTAAGGATAGAATAGGAATTGTAACAAGTATAGAACCTTCTAGGATGGGCTATAGTGTAAGTTTTAGTAAACTTAGGGTAGTTACTTGTGGTACAAGTCAGAAAATAAGAGGAAAAAGTCAGAAATCTAGGAACATTTAGGCTAAAACGGAAATCCAAGAAGGGGTAAAGTGCAAAACTGAAACCTACTGTTTGCCCTACCTGCCTTGCCTATAAAGGCATGTTTTCTTGCCTTGAAAGGGAGCTTTTGAATATTCTGAAATCTGAGAGAACCAAGAGCTGAATTACAGGGAGAATAAACTGGAGAGAGTTTGAAGAACTAAAAAAAAAATCCAGAACAAGATACAGAGCCTCTAGAGTTGAGGTTCACCTTCTAGCTTTGAAATGGGTTGAAAGTCAGTCAACAATTTCCTTTGGGTGTTTTGGTTATTAGAATTCAGTATCCCTTGTTCAAATTGCATTTTTGGGGTTTTGCACTGTTGAGTTTACTGCTCCATCAGACTTTTAGCTGTTGTTTTGCACTGTTGAGTTTACTGTTCCATCAACGTTAAATCTGGACTGTGTGTTGTTGGTTCATTCTCTGCTCAAATCTAGCTGTTGATTCTCCTTGTTCACTCATTTCTACCATTTCAAGTACACTACTTTGAACTACATGATGTATACATTGAAGCTCTAATGAGATGGTCAAGGATCTGTCTGTTTGATTGAAGGCCATTTGTGTTTTGTTGATAGTGTTCTATTGTATGTCTGGTAGTATGTATAATTTAGTAGACTCGTTTTAATTTGAACAACAACATATGAACCCAGTAGTTGATTTGGTTAAGATGTTAGTCAAAGTTCAACCTGTGAACTGGTTTGGTAGTATTTATATTACTGGTAGCAATTTTTGATCCAGCTAGGGAATAATTGGCTGTCTGCATTTGAATAGAAGTCTTAGATATCACTGATATAGGCATTTGAATTGGTGTTGACAAATTAGTGTTGAATTTCACCTGAATTGAAATGATTCATCTAGACTAGTAGTTCATGACAGTTAATTAGTCTTCCAGTATGAATAACATCTTTCTCATTACGCTGTATCGTGGATGTGGTTTGAGCTCGATATTGGCTTCATAGCCTATTAAATTGTGATTGTTCCTGCTGGGATTCGATCCCAGACTTTGGCATCACAGCTGCCTGAATTGCCCTCTACTTCCACTGGGCCGCCTGTTCTCATTTGGGCCTGGGTGTATTAATGAAGCTCAGGTTTGCTTTGACAAAATGATGACCACTTGTAGGCCTGATGACCGTGGCCCTGAAAATTTTAAGTTCACAATGTGCCCGTTTGCAATCTGGGCTCAAGGCCCATTTTCTCTTTACCTATTTCTGGTTGTTTGAATTTGGGTTTGAAATCCATAGCCTTAACTGATTAGGACTTTCCCTTCATTTTAGAGACAGAATAAAAATAAGAGTCGTAATTGCATTAGGTTTGTCTCCAAAAATAATAAATGAGACGATCCTCGCTAAACAAAACAAACAAATTGCGGGGCCCTCGATAAGTGCTCATTGTAAGAAATGCCTAGACTTCGGGATGTGTCGTTTAGCGAATTTCACGGCCTTCCCCAAATAATAACGCGACAATCTCTTTAGGCACGCGATTTAAATAATTTTACCTTCCTAAATACGGGTGCACATTTATGTGACCCAAATCCAAATTTCAACGGAGTCGAAATGGATTGAAGGCCACGGGTACACTGGTGTGACGTGGTTCGAGATATATTTTCACGACGTTGCGACTCTCTTAAAATAATAATAATAAAAGCGGTTCAAAGTTAAAAGCACATAGATTAAAACATGTACTAAAATCAAACAAATAAGCCAAATATGACAGTTGAGCGACCGTGCTAGAACCACGGAACCCGGGAATGCCTAACACCTTCTCCCGGGTTAACAGAATTCCTTACTCGGATTTCTGGTTCGCGGACTGTTAACAGAGTCATAACTTTCTCGGTTCGGGATTCAACCGGTGACTTGGGACACCATTAATCTCCCAAGTGGCGACTCTGAATTTTAATAATAAATCCCGTTCCGATTGTCCTTTAAGTGGAAAAACTCCTATACACCCTTTACGGGTGTAGGTAAAAAGGAGGTGTGACAACAGGGTCTCGTGAACTGGGTCACTCGGGAGGAGTGTTGTTGAGTTTCGTTATGATCATTGAATGGAGATACTATTATTTCCAAGGAAAGTCAAGAGTGAATTGGAAGAAGTTAGCTTGATTAGTAATAGTTGAATCATCATGATTGTGGCAATGATCAGTTCCTTCGGCGTGTAAAGTTATACAAGTGATTTGTGATTGTACGTGCAGGCTCGGCAGCCACTATAACTTGATTGATCTTGGAGGTATTTGATTCGAATGGCTTTGTAGTGTAAGTGGATTCCGGAAGAGTCATGGTTGTTTAAATCACAACTTGAAGTTTGTATTTTCTGCGGTTTGGGACTTCAGTTGCGTGTTGCATTGGTTTCTTTGAAATGAGCTAAGTGAAAGGCTTTCTAGCCAATGAAGTATTTATCCTACTAGTAGTTTAGGAATTATGATGAATTCTGGTATTCTCGCATAGCAGGATGATAGGTGCATTGAGAGACATGGGAATTTGAAAGCTGAGGGTCAAGGTTACGATTCGGTGTAGAGAGGAATTTCGAGCCCGAATGAGCAGGAGTGAATTCAGATGTTCAAAGTAATCTGGCATTTTCTTTAGTGTCACCTGAGGATGATGTTCTGTGTAAGAGGCTTTGTGTATTGAATTGCGGGTTCTTGAATTGCTTTACAGGATTTGTATGGTCGATGGTATGGGTATGCGGACTTTGCTACCTGAGCGGAAGGTCATGGGAGCGTACCCCACGAGAGATTTGTATAAGTGTGACATGTTAGTAACTTGATGGTTAAAGATTAAACCAAGTATGGAGAACATTGGTACCATCATTAATGTGAGAGTTTATGCCTGAGAGGTGCTCTATTCCTTTGGTTGTGGACTTTGTGTGATTTTTCGGATTGGGGAAGGAGTTGTCCATGGGATGGACAACGAAGTGTATCGATCCTCCCCGGCCTCTTCTCTTCTGCTCGCGTGTGGAATGAAATGGGGCCATTGTGGATCCTTACTAGGTTATTGGCTCAGTATGGTATGATCAGAATCGGCTTGAGGTCCGTTGTTAGGTGTAATGTGAATGTGTGCTCTACATCGGGTCGGATGTGTTCATTCAGCATAGCGTTGCTTATGGAGGGTTTTTGAGCGTTGGATGTTATTTTTGTCGTCAACTATTCCATGTAATCCCTATTGTGCCATTTGGGTTTTGAGACGACTTGATTATTCGCACATGTGTTGTTGTCTCGTGTAGCTCGTGGTGTTATGCAAGCAGGATAGCTCTCGAGATGCAGGTCATTTATTTCACCTTAGTTGTGCTTGGGTTTCATAGCATATTGTGCTATCCGCCCCAGGATTTGTATTATGCACTTGCGTGCTTGTGGTCGATATTCGGGCATTTTGTAAGTATAAGCGTTACGACTTGATTTGTGTATATCCTTCTTGATGGTTATGTGCGGATCGGGTGGCATGCCGCCACGGGTACATTGTTTTGATCGGGTGGCACACAGCCATGGGTATGTTGTTTGGATCGGGTTGCACGCTGCAAAAATGTCATATTGGATCGGGTTATACGCTGCAACAGTGAGATGTTGAGTACAGTTCCATATATCTATTCTGGTGTATTTTGTTTCTCATTCTCTGAGAAGGGTCATAGCATTTGTTCGACCGTCTTATTCATTATGCGGGCTGGGTAGTTCTTTTTCTAGAATTTGTTTTCCTTATGTATCGCGTTCGAGTTTGTGGCTTGTTGGTGCATTGTGGGCGTCATATGAGATTTTTGGCAGTATTTGAGATGGCTTATTGCCGGAGCGGCTTGTACTGGGCGAGACGAGATTATTGGACCTGAAATTAGTGCAATCAGATTTACATAAGGTATAATAAAGAGCAAATATCGCTATTTAGTTTAGAATGAGGTAATGGTTCTTGTCAGGAGGGGAGACTCCGTGATTTGTTGGTTCTGCAGGTGGTTATTGATTTCTATACATCTCTTCCGTCATGGCAGTATTTCGAGAGTTGGAACAGGCTTATATGTGCTATAAGGTATATTGCGGGCATTAGATTGGTGAAATTCCAGCCAATGTGGTCGAAGGATGTTATTATGGGCAATCGATTTATGTGGTGCATGGTGTGATTTCAACATAGGTGCATGATCATATTTGGGTATAATGTGTAGTGATCTATACAATGTTCGTATGTTAGAATCAAGTCCGGTAGAGAAATTCAGAGGTTGGGATTTGGTCCTAAGGCTTATTGACTAAATAAAAGGGAGAATCTGCAAACTGGCTCGAGCTATGTGGTCAACTAGGTTGTGGTGGCATGGGTAGGTGTACGAGGTGTTAAACAGTGATTTTGGACAACCATGGAGTAGTTCTTAGCATGTTCGAGGACGAAGGTATGTTTAAGTGAGGGAGAATGTAATGACCCAACTAGTAGTTTTAAGCTCTAGCACATCGTTCAGCGGTAAGGCCCTGAGTAGCTTCACTTCAGGTATTATGACTTGTACGTGTGGTCGGAATTGAATTTCGAGAATTGCGGAATTGATTTGGAGAGAAAATTCTAATTTCGGAAGCTTTAAATTGGAAGAATTGACTAAGGTTTTACTCATGAGTAATCGACCTCGAAATCGGGATTTGAAGGTTCCAATAGTTTCGTACGATGATTTCGAACTTGGGCATATGTTCGGATTGAGTATCGGGTGGTCCGGGAGCGTTTCGGCGCTTATTTTAGAAAGTTGGCATTTTAGAAGTTCTAGAATTTCATATGTTTGGTTTGAAGTGGATTTTGATGTTATCGATGTTTGTTTGGAGTTACGAGCCTTGGAATATGTTCGTATTGTGATTTATAACTTGTGCGCAAAGTTTGGCATCATTCCGGTATGTTTTGATAGAGTTCGCACGCATTCATCGAAGTTTTGAAGTTTGAAATATAAAGAAGGATTTTGATCGTCGATTTGTAGTTTTGATGTTGGTTGGTATGATTTGAGACCTCGAGCAGGTTCGTGTTATGTTATTGAACGGGTTGGTGTGATTAGACGGGGTCCGCGGGGCCTCAGGTGTGTTTTGGGGTGGTTTCGGACCAAATTTTGATAAAAAGCTGTTGCTGGTTTATTGGTGCTGGTGTTGTCTTTCGCGAACGTGGATGAAGAGATGCGTTCGTGAAGAAGGATTTCTGGGCTGGTGATTTTGCCCTACGCGAATGTGAAGAGGGGCCTACGAACCGTAGGTGGGCGTGGCAGACTGGCAGTGCTTCGCGAATGCGGAGCCTCAACCGCGAACGCGAAGAGGAAATGAAGGAAACAGGGAAGAAGGCCTTTGGTCTATGCGAACGCGACTGGGGAATGGCGAACGCGACATTAAGGTCGCGAACGCATAGAGTTAATTTGGAGGCTGTGATTTTTGGCATTCGCGATCGTGAATAAGAGCAGGCCTGCGCAGATTGGATTTAATACGGGATTTGACTCATTCTCTATCATTTTTCACTTGGTTGTGCGATTCTTGGAGCTCTTGGAGGGAAGATTTTCATCATCTATGTCAAGGTATGTAATTCCCGCACATTGTGAGTTAAATTACATGGTTTATATATGTATTTAAACATGAGAATTGGTAGAAATTTTGGATTTTGAAGAAAAACCTAAAAATTGGTATTTTTTGAATTTGACCACGAAATTGGACATGGAATAATGTAATAAATTATATGTTAGAGTTTGTGATGTTATGGGTAAAGTTTATCTTCAAAAATTTTCGGAATCCCGGCACGTGGGCCCGAGGGTTGACTTTATTGACTTTTTGAGCGGAGTTAGGAATTGTTATGAATTGATTTATTATGAGTATTTGAGTGTATTTTCATTGGTAGTACATTGTTTGACTAGTTTTGGAGTGATGAGCATCGGTTTAAAGTATTAGAGTGGCGTTGGAGCCGGTTATGGAACTTCGAAGTGAGGTAAGTCTCCTGTCTAACTTAGTGAGAGGGAAACTACCCCTAGGTGATGTAATTGTTACGGGCTACTAACTGTGGGTGCTACTTACGCACGAGGTGACGAGAGTCCGTGCGTAGCTAAAGCATGTTATGTCCGGGTAGACTTAGGATTTTATCATGCAATATTTGAATTACTTGAACTTATTCAGCTGGCTTAGTTAATTGAAATTATAGTTGAACTTGATTTAGAAATTACATATATCTTAGGCAAGCCTTATCACCTTGAGTTGTTAGCAAAATAAAGGTTATACCCTCTTGTATTCATGTACTGAATTGTAAGCGCGTGTCTCGTAATTCAATAATTTCCTTCCTTTCTTGTGAGCGGGCCGAACACCTCGGCAGTATATAGATGCATCTATGGATCGTGGTGCACGTCCCTCGGCAGAGTACACGTTATTCTGGATCGGGCCGAACGACCTCGGTAGAAATGTGCGTTATATGGCGAGTAGTCTGAATATTCACGAGTTAATCTTCCTACTGATGCCCTCCACTTTACGATATTTCTTATTTATTTGGTATTGACACTTGGCATTTTATGAGAAACTAAGGTAGAATGCAAGATCGAGAAATTTATGCTTTAAAAGGAATAATCGGAACATTATGAAATTACAGATTTACTCCACTATTGCTGTGCACTTCATATCTGTTATGAATTATCATTTATTTTATTTGGACCTCTAGTAAGTATCGATGTCGACCCCTCGTCACTACTTCTCCGGGGTTAGGCTAGATGCTTTCTGGGTACGCGTTGATTTACCTGCACTTCTGCACTTAATGTGCAGGATTTTACAGGCCATTTGGTGATCATCTTTATGCGTAGGCGCATTTGTTGATGAGACTTTACGTGACCTGCAATTCAGGCCGCGCATCGCAGTACATCAAGTCTCCATCGTACTATTTACTTATCCTGTCTTATTTACATTCTGGACGGATGTATTATTATTATTGTACTCCTTAGACAAATGCTCATGCACTTGTGACACCAGGTTTTGGGTGTTTCTAGTAGATGTTTAGTATATGGTAGTTCACATAATTATTATCACCTATCCTGTAAATTCTATTTATTACTGTTTAATTATTTGGAATTAGTAATTTCAAAGTAATAAAATGGGTAATCTAATCGATGAATTAACGTTGGCTTGCTTGATGGGTGTTGGGCGCCATCACGACCTATAGTGGATTTTGGGCCGTGATAGCTTAGTATCAGAGCTGTAGGTTCACTTAGGTCTCACGAGTCATGAGCAAGTCTGGTAGAGTCTTGTGGATCAGTACGGAGACGTCTGTACTTATCTTCGAGATGCTACAAGGCTGTTAGGAGCACTTCCTATCTTGATTCCTCATCGTGCGACTTGGTTCTTTTGAGGCTTATGCCTTTATTTTCCTTCCTACTCATTCTTATACGATGTTCGACGCTCGTTTAAATTGGGCATCGAGGAGTTGCAGTGGTACTACATATGTGGAGCAGGATGTTTCTCCCTGCGCATTCGAGCAAGCAATTATCGTCTTCTTACGAAATGATGTTCTATTATTCGGCTCAGTAAGGTTACTAATTTCGTTGTAGTTGCACCCAGTACAACGTCGTTGGAAGATGCCGGCATGAAATTTCCACAGGTGGGTTATCTCCTGTGAGTAGGTTAGCGGTTGCGTGATGTTCATGAAGCTTCTACGAAGAATTTTTCTTGCTACTCAGAAAGAGGTTGAATATGTGATTGTGGCTGACGATTCAGAATGTACATGAAATGTTTAACAAAATGGTTTTGAGAAATTTTGCAGGTTGATGGTGCGAGATCAAGGTGATTGAGAAGGAGCAATCTTTGTGGGTTTTACAATATGTGATGGTAGCTTAAAGCTAAGTGGGGAAGCACACTGTCTACGATTGGATCGCGTGGTTGTCTGCTCGTATGACTTTTGGTTATCAGTGCATTTGTGGATTATTCATGATAACGAAAAGAAAACATCAAGGGTAATTCAAGCAAAGGATTTGATGAATGTGTGCTACATTTCGCCCTATCGCCCCATATGCAGGCTTTGGAAAGACTCAGAGTTCATGCTTCTTGTGGATTGGATGTACAAGGAAAAGAATTCATTCAGTTGCTTCGTTGGGGGTGTTCATGTGCTAACAGATGTTGGAGTTCGATTATTATTCGGGACTAGGTCAGAGTGGGGTGACTCTCAACAACAGTCCTAGTGGGTTCAAGAATTTATGTGCAGTGCCTAAGGATTTTCGGGTCCGTAGTGTGGTTAAGGAATGAGTTTTGCAGTGGGTTGTGAACGGGACTTGGAATGTACTATGTTATCAGTGTGTTGCAGTATTGGAGGAAAGGAAGAAATAGCTTCGGATTTGCGAAAGGTCTTGCAGAATGGCTGTACCAGTTGGAGATGCCATTGTGCGCATGAGGAAGTTATGAGATGGTTCGTGGGTATTGAGATGACAGGGTCTCGTTAAGTGGGTCACTCGAGAGTAGTGTTGTTGAGTTTCGTTATGATTCTTGAATGGAGCTACTATTATTTCCAAACCAAGTCAAGAGTGAATTGGAAGAAGTTAGCTCGGTTAGTAATGGTTGAATCAGCATGATTGTGGCAATGATCAGTTCCTTCGGCGTGTGGAGTTATACATGTGATTTGTGATTGTACTTGCAGGCTCGGAAACCACCATAACTTGATTGATCTGGGAGGTATTTGATTTGAATGTCTTTGTGATGTAAGTGGATTCCGGAAGAGTCATGGCGGTTTAAATCACAACTTGAGGTTTGTATTTTCTGCGGTTTTGGAATTGAGTTGGCCCTCTTTCACCGAGGAGGAAAGAATAATCTTCCAAGCGGACAGAGACCTAAATTTCCATTAGTGTTGCATTAGTTCTTCTAGAATGAGCTAAGTGAAAAGCTTTCTAGCCAATGAAGTATTTATCCTACTAGTAGTTCAGAAATTATGATGAATTCTTGTGTTCTCGCATAGCGGGATGATAGGTGCCGTGAGAGACATGGGAATTTAAAAGCTGAGGGTCAAGGTTACGGTTCGGTGTTGAGAGGAATGTCACGAGCTCGGATGGGCAGGAGTGAATTCAGATGTTCGAAGTAAGATGGCATTTTCTTTAATGTCACCTGAGGATGATGTTCTGTGTAAGAGGCTTTGTGTATTGATTTGCGGGTTCTTGAATTTCTTTGCAAAATTTGTATGGTCGATGGTATGGGTGTGCGGACTTTGCTACCTGAGCGGAAGGTCATGGGAGCATTCCCCACGAGAGATTTGTATAAGTGTGACATGTTAGTAACTTGATGGTTAAAGATTAAACCAAGTAAGGAGATTGTTAGTACCATAGTTGATGTGAGAGTTTATGTCAGAGAGGTGCTCTATTCCTTTGGTTTTGGACTTTGGGAGATTTTCTGGATTCGGACGACTGCTCGCGTGTGGCATGAATGTGGCCATTATAGATCCTTAGTAGGTTGTTGGCTCAGTATAGTATGATCAGAATCGGCTTGAGGTCCTATTACACCCCATGTTTTTGTACATGAAAATATGCCATAAGTGAATTGATAAAAACTCGAGAATGAGATGTTACATCCCGCATTTTCGTATGTTAAAGTTTCGATGTAAGTTAATTGACGTAAGTTCGGGAATGAGATTATTTTGGGATTATAAGCATTATGCTATTTCAAACACGTGATGAGTAAATTCGTGAAGGAGAGAAGGTGAGCAAATAGAAGAAAATGAGTTTCGTCAAAGTTTGGAAATTTGGGATAAAATACGGTCCAAGCTATAATACCCCGTATTTATGGACTAGTGCCATACAAGGTAACATATGACCACAATAGTATGATGTATAAGGGTGTATTAAAAATAAGTAGTATTTTAAGTATTTGAGATAATTCTTAACTATATGAGAAATTGGTTAATTATTGGTAATGGGAGATTACCTAGTTAATTAAAGAATTATTGGGTGATTAATTAAGCTATTAAACTTCAAGGTGGCAGCAAATTAAGGCCAAGTTGATGACTCATTAGTCATTAGGATAGGTGGCATTAAGGGGTCTTTGGGCAATCTATCAACATAACACATGGAAACTACACTTTGCCATTAAAAACCGCAGGAATTTCAAGTTAGTCATCTTTACAAATGATATTCAATTGATATCAAATTCATTTTTGGAGGAGATGTTGGAAGCTCACATAATACTTCATGTTACAGTAGCAACGACAATTATTAGATTAGTAAAGAAATTCATACGAAATTACACTTCGTAATAACAACGGGATTTGCGATTCTAAGGGAGTACGGTGCAACCTTTTCCAAGAATATCATACGGATTTTTTTCTACTACAGGTATGTTAAGGCTAAGCCCTTTCTTCATTTAGTCATGATCTCGTAATTACATACGTTTGATAACAAGGTATAAAAAGAAATTCATATCCCGGAATTTACGTATATTTTTCTAGTTTTGTAAGTTAGAATATTCTCCTTATCGTGACTTCATATTCAATTGAATTTTTCCTTCTTCCAGTCAAGAGACAAGAGAGTCTATATATACAGTATTACAGTATTTTTATTACCAACGAGCTATAATCGATGGGCAGACCCTTATTGGGCAACCCCTAATCGGATGGTAAGTTATATACCGAGCCTACTGTGGCCGAGCGCCTATGAGCGAGCCCAGTTGGCCGAGATATAGAGTCTAGTATGGCCGAGCGCCTATGATGGAGCCTACTACGACGGAGCAGTTATATATATACCGAGCCTTATAAGGCCGGGCAACTATTTTACTTACTACATTGAGAGAGTTGAATCAGTATCAGCAGTGGAGCATACCTTCAGATTATCTCTGACTCCCAGTTACTTTAAGTGTTTATATTATCAGTTCAGCTTCAACTTTCCGTATATTACCTTATTCGTACTGACGTCCCTTTTCTAGGGGCGCTACATTTCATGCGTGCAGGTTCAGACAGACAAGCGGGTAGATTTACTTATTAGGTGTTGCCCGAGTTCAACTTGATCAGTAAGCTCCATGCTCTTCGAAGTTGCCGAGTCTAGAGCTTTATGTACATCTTGTGTATATATGTATATATGTTATGAGTAGGTCGGGTCCCTGTTCCGATCACAGTACACCCATAAGTAGAGACTTGTAGACATATCCTGTCAGTTAGTGCAGTATATTGGGCTTGCAGGCCTTGTATGTATATTTGGTTGGTTTGTCAGCTGTAACAATTATGACGGCCTTGTCAGCCCAGTTTTATATTGACATTTAGTCAGCATTCACAGTTGTCTTGCAATGTGGCCCATGGCCAAAGTATGAGAGTCCCTTAGTTGCAAGTTGGTACGCAAGGATAGGTAAGGCACTGGGTGCCAGCTTCGCCCCCCAGGTTCGGGGCGTGACAGGCCCGTTGTTAGGTGTAATGTGAATGTGTGCTCTACATCGGGTCAGATGTGTTCATTCAGCATACCATTTCTTATGGAGGGTCATTGAGCGTTGGATGTTATTTTTGTCGTCAGCTATTCCATGTAATCCCTATTTTTCCATTTGGGTTGTGAGACGACTTGATTATTCGCACGTGTGTTATCGTCTCGTGTAGCTCGTGGTGTTATGCGAGCAGGATGTCTCTCGAGATGCAGGTCATTTATTTCACCTTAGTTGTGCTTGGGTTTCGTGGCATATTGCGCTATCCGTCTCCCCGGGATTTTTATTATGTACTTGGCGTGCTTGTGGTCGATATTTGGGCAGTTCGTAAGTATATAAGCATTACAGCTTGATTTGTGTGTATCCTTCTTGATGGTTATGTGCGGATCGGGTGGCATGCCTCCACGGCTACATTGTTTTGATCGGGTGGCACACAGCCATGTGTATGTTATTTAAATCGGGTTGCGCGCCGCACTTTACGGTATTTCTTATTTATTTGGTGTTGACACTTGGCATTTTCTGAGATATTAAGGTAGAATGCAAGATCGAGAAATTTATGCTTTAAAAGGAATAATCGGAACACTATGAAATTACAGATTTACTCTACTATTGTTGTGCACTTCATATCTGTTATGAATTATCATTTATTTTATTTGGACCTCTAGTAAGTGTCGATGTCGATCCCTCGTTACTACTTCTCCGGGGTTAGGTTAGCTACTTACTGGGTACGCGTTGATTTACGTACTCATGCTGTACTTCTGCACTTAATGTGCAGAATCTGACAGGTCATTTGGTGATCATCTTGGCGCGTAGGCGCATCTGTTGAGGAGACTTTATGTGAACTGCAATTCAGGCTGCGCATCGCAGTCCAGCGAGTCTCCATCGTACTATTTACTTTATCCTGTCTTATTTACATTCTGGACAGATGTATTATCATTGTACTCTTTAGAAAAATGCCCATGCACTTGCGACACCGGGTTTTGGCGGTCTTTACTAGATGTTTAGTATGTTAGTTCACATAATTATTATCACCTACCCTGTAAATTATATTTATTACTGTTTAATTATTGAAAATTAGTAACTTCAAAGTAATAAAATAGGTAATCTAGTATATGGATCAACGTTGGCTTGCCTGACGGCGGTGTTGGGCGCCATCACGACCTATAGTGGATTTTGGTCGTGACAATTATACCGTTGCAGTATAGCTATATAGTCATATAGTATATTGTATATCGTAGTAGTATTCTATTAGGTAACTACGTTCTTTTTCGATTATTACAGTATACCGTTGCAATATATTGTATACTATAACAGTATACTGTTATAGTATAGTTATATACTCCTACAGCATATTGTATACCGTAGCAGTATACTATTGGGTAACTGTGTTCTTCTTCGATTTTCAGCTGAAAAAATTGATCTCAGTCACCTCAAATTAGCTCCAACTGCGATCAAATTTCAGTATGAACTTCTGGAAGGTACTATAAACAATATTTAATAACACCCACTTTGAACCAAAAAAGAAATCTTTAAAATAAAAATTTTAAATTCAGGAGTTTCAAGTCCAACAATGGTGGATATTCAAATACACATAAAAACTTAGATCCGGAAGCTTATTCGAAGGTACTATAAGCAATAATTTATAGCACCCACATTGAATCAAAATAATCTTCAAAATAAGCTATAAAATTCAGGAGTTTCAAGCTCAACAATGATTTGCCTTCATACACACACAAAAAATAGACCTGGTACACTTAATATATTAAGTAATTATATGTGCTACTTAAAATAAAGAAGGACCAAATTATTTAGTTATCAGATTGTAATAGCTACTAAGTAATCTTGCAAAAATGACGTTGGATGTTTTAACATTCTGTACTTCAAATGCGAAGGCAAATAGCTAATGGATGGCCGGATAAATAGTATGGTTTGTACAGGTAGGAAAAATAAATAATGTAGGTTTGAGTGTTAAGCGGTAAATCATTTGGGCTTAATGAGTATAAAGTAAGATTTTTCCATTTATAAATTTTATGTCCATTTACCAAGCGAGCGAAATTTGTCCGATTATCCAATTACTTTTAAAGGAAAAATTAGCCACCGGACAGGCGGAGAAAATTTAAGGAATGACCTCTAAAAGGCCATATTATTTAAATAATCCCATTGAGTCATTTCCCCTTTGTTGGACTAAAAGCTAAAACTTGGGTGATCGATTTGCTTGTGCTCATTTGAGTTAGATGAAGCACAAAGCTAGTCGAAACCAATAGAAATTGGGATTTTTTTATATATATAAAAAATTAGAACGATATTTACCCGATTTTGCTAGGTTTTTCTATTATAAAAAGTAACTAATTTTTTTACAAAATATATGTAAATCCGGTCAAAGCTATAGATTTACAAACAATTGGCATATAACTTTTCATTGTACAAAATTCAGGCAAAAACTATAATTTACATATAACTTATACACCATTTGTAATGTGTCATTGTACAAAATATGGTCAAAAACTACAACTTACATTCAACTTATATATTGTTATGTTCATTAT
>NC_031991.1:9275525-9281439 GCF_001879085.1 Nicotiana attenuata
TATATATATATATATATATATATATATATATATATATATATATATATATATATATATGTTGTTTGTACACGTACAAAATATATATATTTTTGTATGTCTTCTTCTTCGAGTTTCAATATGAAATTCTAATCCAAATCAACTCGAATATTCATCAAATTCCCTCAAAATTGAGATATAAATATCCGATGGTTATTTTTAAAATACAACAGTCGAATTCAAAGATTCAAAACTTTTTAATATACGTCAATAGAGTTTAAGCACTTAACTAGTAACATAACCTCGATTTTAAATTCAAAGCTTCAATACTAGTTACTACCATTCAGTTGCTGCCCATGATCCATTTGACATCTAATAACAGAACTCTTTCAGATTCTTCAGGAAAAAAAATTCCAGACACGAGAAGCAGTTCAGGATCTTTCAAATTTTGCGGCACTTGGCTTTTACACCTTTTAGGCTTGGTGGAAAGATTACTTTCTTATCACACGTGGCGATTACTTTTGGACAAGAGTATGTCGTTTATTGAATTAGGTGGAATGGAGAAGAAAAATAGAGAGAAACTGAAAAAAAAAGTGGAATCTAATACAGTATTTCGTGTATATATATATATATATATATATATATATATATATATATATATATATATATATAGATATAGATATAACAAGGCCACAATAGACATCAACATGACAGCATAAAGGTTGGCAAGGCCATATAGAACATACTAGACATACAACAACCAGTCTACAAGCCTCTAAGCATATAACATTGCCCCGACCTACATAACCATACCAAAACCTCTAGACTGGGCTAACCCCGGGAGACACGAAGCTTACTGATCGACCGCTAAACACGAGCAACCACATACTGAGGAGGCCTGTCAGACTCTCTACTTGGCGCTGCAATATGAGATGCAGCGCCCCGACATAAAGGGGCATCAGCATGAAAAGAAAAATCAGTAAGTACAGAAGAGTGCAAAGGACAACATGGAAGTACATATGCCACAAAGGGCCTTCCCCGTCTGAGTATAGCTCAACCGGTATATATATTTTAATAAAAATAATGTCTCTGACTGCAGTGGTATAGATATGATGTAATAACGTCCCCAACTGCAGTGGTATATATAAAATATATACAGTAGCTCTGAGGCTCATTACCCAATCCAATGACAAAATATTCAGAATGACATAAGGTCGTTAGCTTGCTGAAAAATATTATGGATGTTAATTCCAATACATTTATTTTTAGAGTGAATCAAAACTCAATACAAGTACTGTGGAACATCAACCAACACAATAACGTCAAAGGTAAACATATAAACCTAGATGATATCATGAATGGAGTATTTCGACGAGATGTTTCATTAAGCTTTTCTTTAAAAAAAATTTCGTTAAGGAGGATTCATCCCGAAAAGGATCAAAGGGATAACCATTACATACCTTGATTAACAGCCCTCCAATAAGTCACAACGCCCACACTCCACCATTATGTGGCATTTCTCCATGCCTTTTCTCCTCCAAAACCTCATAAAAATAGCTGAACAAAAGACAACCTAATAACAACATGAAACATCCCACAAAATAGTCTAAAACAGTCCATTACAAGTTGAACAACTTGAACTCACGACTTTCGATCACCTTCTCATGAGTTCTTACTATTATGGAACAAGTTTCTCTACCTTTTTAGTAGAAAAAAAGGATGAAAGAAGATAGTATACATAACTTACTCGGTGAAGAGCTCAACTCTTAACTTGGGTTCTTCAATTCTTAGGACTTCCCCCAAACTAGAACTTGAAAAGAAAAGAAAATCACTTAGGGTTTGAGGGAGCTTGGAATGGCCAGCTTTGGAGAGAGATTCAATGGTTTCTTTTGGGAGTGAAGTTTGCTTAAATAAAGTGAAAGGAAAAGAGGATGATTAGCCCCTTTAATTAAGGGGTCCCTTTGGCTGAACCTACCCCCTTTTTTATTTCAAAAAAAAATTATGGCCTTTCCTTTTAAGCAAGTAGGTGGTCCGCCTACTTGTCACCTACTTGCTTAATAGGTGATACTGATTCTTATTATATTTTTCAACACGTTTCACGCCCTCATTTAATACTTAAGACATGTGTCAAGTAGCTATGACTGTCACGACCCAAACCTATGGGCCGCAATGAACACCCGGTACCTTACTTAACCGAGTACCAGTATAACATATCTTTCTTATTGTACTTTCATTAGCAAATGGGCCGTCATGGGCTAACTAGAATAAACATAGGGGAGTACTCAATGTAGAACAACCCAACTTGATATAAGAACTTATACATGTAATATACAGGCCTATAAGGCCAACATGATCATTTGTAAACTCAAAATATAGGCCGGCAAGGCCATACAAGCATTCGTATACATGACATCTGTCCATAAGCCTCTAAAAGTACAGGGCCCGCCATACCAAACAATACTCGTCTAAATCATACTGACCAAACAAGTAACTCCGGAGCAAATGGAGCGCACCAACATCTTCTACTGAGCTGATAGCCTACTAGGAGGACTCTCGACCTGTCTATTGGGACCCGCGGGCATAAAACGCAGTGTCCCCAGGCAGAAGAGACGTCAGTACGAATAATGTACCGAGTATGTAAGACACATAAATAAGTACATAACAGACATGGAATAAATATAGAGTAAATGACTCAACCTGTAAGTCTGGATAACTCTGTATATCATAAAATAATTATAGTGTCATGCATATGTGTATGAATGTCATGTCGTGCATAGGTATGTATTTCATAACATCATCAGGCCTCTAAGGGCATCCCATCATATCATCTCAGCCACTGTGGGCAAAATCATCAACGTACACCAGCTGATCAGGTGGTGGTGCGTATATAACGTCTTAACCTTTCCCATATCCAATATATATATATATATATATATATATATATATATATATAACGACATCTGGTCATGAGTCAATGTGCATGTATAAATGCATGAAATGCATATGAAATACGTTAATAAAATCTCTCGGTACGTCATAAAACCATTATGCCTCTGATTAATATCATGAAATCAACTTTACCAACTTACATATTTTTGAGACCCATGAACAGATGATAGAATAATATGACCCATGGGGGATCGAGAACATAAGCATCTCTAGTATTTCAATGAATAGAGTCATTTATGGAAGTTGTGCTTTTGCTTGTTTTGTTTGTATCGTATGGATCATGCCAAAAGAAATAAGGGATAGCCTTAACATACCATGAGTAGGGAAAAAACTGCATGATATTCTTGGAAAAGGTTGCACCGTACTCCTTTAGAACCGCAAAATTTTACGTTGCTAAAGTGCTAATAATTCTCGTTGGAATTGATCCGTTCGCACGAAATTTTGTTGGAAGCTTGTTTTAGCGTTTGTTCTTGGAATGGTTTGAATAAGGAAGAAAGGTATGTGATTCTCACTTAAGTATTCAATGTCCAAGTGAAACCAATTTGAATGTCTTACATGAAGTAGACTTATGACTAAGAGACTACTATTACACGTAAGTAGACTTAGTAATAAGTCTTACTTTTAAATGGCCACCTAAAACAATATGACTAAGAGTCATATGTCGTAGTAGTGGCTTGCTGCCACGTGGGGATGGGTGGAGATTTTAAATCTTTATCCACTAATTTATTAATTAATTAGGTAATATTTCGCTATCCGATAATTAACCAATTACCCACATAATTAAGAATTATATCAAGTTACTTAAAATTCTACTTATTTTTAATACACTTTATATACCATACTATCATGGTCATATGGTACCTTGTATGGTACTAATCCATAAATATCAAGTATTTTAGCTCGGGCCGTATTTTACCCTAAAATGTTAAATTTCGACGAAATTCATTTTCTTCGATTCGCTTACCCTCTCACCTTCACGAATTTACTCATCACTTGTTTGGAATAGAACAATACTCATAATCTCACAATAATCCCATTTCGGAATTTACGTCGATCAACTTACGACGAAACTTTATCGTACGAAAATGTGGGATGTAACATCTTATTTTCGAGCTTCCATTAATTTATTTATGGTGCACTTTCACGTACGAAAACATGGGGCATAACATCATTCTCCCTTTTGGAACATTCGTCCTCGAATGTTGACTGATGCACTTATCATTCTCATAACCCATAGCTCTTGCGAATACTCTAATATTCTCCTTTCCATTCATACAACTGTTCTTTGAATAAATCCAAAGGCCAGGGCATTCCCCCCTTTAAGCCTCTTTCTCACACCACGACTTGTAGTCGGAATCCTTCTAATCTCGTTACTGTTGCTACCTTCTATCATGCAGCCTGTACGACTCTAACTTTGTATGTGCTCCTATGCGACGCTTCTCTCCCATTTCCTCTAGCTCTTAGCCAATTTCTAGGCTTCACTTTGTGAACATATATAAAATTATGTCTAGCTGTCCCTCTGGGCGTCATTAGCTTTACTAAATCTTACTATACCATAACTCTTACTTCGATTTATTGTTACTCAGGTCTGCGACCAAACTCCAGGTTACTCTTGTTGCTTATCCTATATGCATAAAGCTGTCTTTTAACGCTTCTCCATTACTGTTCATCTTAAGAACGATGGTCTAATCTCATCTCATACTTTGTATCTTTTATCCATCCATTGTTGATTCACCTCAATGTTGATCTACAATCTTCCATTGATAACTTGAAACTTCTTACGTAATACATTGCCAATAGAGCTTATGCTATATCGAGGAATATTTGAAGTGATTTTCCTGATCCACTTAGGGGCGATACTGTACTTCAATAATTGTATTTTATAGCATTCCAATGTGATTCACCTTACGTTTTTAATTCCGTACAATCTATGAAATCCTCTTCAAATCATTACTCAGTCAAAGGCCCAAACGTCATCCTTTATCTATCACAATCACACCCTCATTCCACTACCAGGGCAACATTCCATTTTTTTTCTAGATATTATTCGTCTTAGACTCCTTTGAGTTCATTCAGGCTATACTGAACTTTCTATAACTTAGAGAAACCATTAGCTCTCTTGTTTTCATGAGCTTAATCCCAGGGACTTATCCATTCTCGTCACCTTCTCACTCGCCCTTTCTCGTTCTTACTCCTGTCATAAAACTTTGTCACTTTACTATACTTTTTCTTGGGACCTATACATATCTATTTATACTGTTAGCGGCCTTCCTTCACATTGCTTGCACCATAGATTTCCTTGTGTTATTCTGGAACATCAAGTGAGACGTCATATCGTCTCTAACTCTTCTTTACTTTCTTGACTAGATCTCTCGATACTTAGAAACCATAGGCTAGAAGGTACGCCACTGACGACGCTGCTATCAATCCTAGATATTGTCACACCTCTTTTTTTCCACACAACCCTATTACGTGGTTGAGTTAGAAGAGTTTTTCCAATTAAAGTGACGTTTTGAAAAGGGATTATTTATTATTTGGAGTCGCCACTTGGAATTGAGTTTTGGTGTTCCAAGTCACCTTTTATTTGAATCCCCTTTCAAAAGGAAGGCTCGACTCTTAGTTTATGGTCTACGAAAACAGAAGACTGAGTAAGGAATTCTGTTGACCGAGGGGAAGGTGTAAGGCATCCCTCGAGTCCCGTGGTTCTAGCACGGTCACTTTTATTGACTAATGTAAGGCTTAAATTAATTTTTAGCTATTCTTGTATTTTATTATATTTTTTTATTGCCTATTACCACTTAATTAGTTATTGTATTTTATTAATTGTGTTCACCAAGATGCGATACGCACACAAGGTATTCTTCTTTGAAGTTGGATGTTAAACCAAGGTACGGGAATGTTCACATGGTTAAAACATAATTATGGTAAATTTAAAGGTATCAAGACGCGGAATGCACACATGGTCCTTTTATTATTTTAAGTATAACTA
>NC_031991.1:9285047-9288529 GCF_001879085.1 Nicotiana attenuata
TTTTTTCTTCTTTTTTTTTTCCACCTTTTCACGTTTCTTTTTTCTTCTTTCTTTTTTTATCCCCTTCTTCCTTTTTTTAATCAAGAGAATTGGTGGTTATCTTATTATGTGCTAAGGAGTTATAAGTGGGGATGTGGGATTGTGAATGGAGGAAAGTGGGGAGGTGGAGACGTGAGGAGTGGGGAAGTGGGATAGATATGTGGGGGTAGTACGTGGGTAATGGGATAGGGGAGTTAAGCAAAAGATAAATGGGGCTAAAAATAAATTAAAAGCTACTAGTCTACTTATTAAGTTCTTAATTAAACAAAAAATATTTTTTTTCTTATATTTAAATATAGGAACAAAATATAAACTCTAAGAATATGCAACTTTTTTTTTTTAGCTTTTTAATCTTTCTCAAATAAAAACAATGAAAAAAATGAGATAAAAATTTAAAGTATCAATATTAGACACCTTAAAGAAATATTTACAGTAAAATAGAATAGAATTTGGGTCTGGTCAAAACTTAGGTGTTCACAACATGCCCCTCTTTGCTTGGAAACATGAAGAGTTTTCAAGCAAAGAAAATGAACAAGGTGACTGATTTTTGACCTCACCATTATTAAAAAAAAAAAAAAGATGCGACCGAGCCTTGGTTTTAGGCAGCCTACATATCCCGCGTTATAAGGGAATCAGGTCACATATAGATCAAGTGAAAGAAGAGTGATGGAGTATTCTTTGATGGAGAGTCGAGCGAAGTTCCGTCGAGGTTCCGATCCGCGGTTCCTACTATTACATCAAAATGAAAAGAAAATTACATACTCTTGAAATCTAAGAGTTATAAAATTCCTATCTAAATGCTATCTGGAGTCTTGTCTTGATTCTTGACTTGCTTCTCCCATTAACTTTAGACTGAAACTTGATGCTTTTGATGCAACAGGCTATGAAATATTCTCGCAGGCTTATTTCTTGATCAGATGATGGGAAGAAAGATCTTGACCATATGTCTCTGCATGCATTACGCCAAAGCTGGTTGTGGCTGGTATTGAGATCAAATATTCCATTTTCTCTGGAAAGAACTGAAATCTTATTTTTGCACATCAAATCCGTGCTTTGCAGAAAAACCTACAAGCCACCACTAAACAAACAAAACGAACAAAAATTTTCTGCCCCAGTTTGCACTAGGAAATTTTTGTGAGTTATTCAAAACACATTAAACAATCTTTGCTATTGCAGAGTAAGGAATTGAAAAAAAATGCATTTTTAAATAATAGGGGATGGTGTACCCTGTGTTAACAAGAAGGAAGGCAACCAGGGGATGTGGTACCCTGTGTTGGCAATAAGATAAGACTCGTGGCACTCTGAGATTCTACTAGGGGATGTTGTACCCTATGTAGGAAGAAAGTAATGCAACCAGGGGATGTAGTACCCTGTGTTGGCAACAAAATGAGGCTTGTGGCACTCTGAAATGCAACTAGGGGATGTCGTACCCTATGTTCGCAGAAAATAATGCAACCAGGGGATGTAGTACCCTGTGTTGGCAACAAAATGAGGCTCGTGGCACTCTGAAATGCAACTAGGGGATGTCGTACCCTATGTTGGCAGAAAATAATGCAATCAGGGGATGTAGTACCCTGTGTTGGCAATAAAATGAGGCTCGTGGCACTCTGAAATGCTACTAGGGGATGTCGTACCCTATGTAGAAAATAATGCAACCAGGGGATGTAGTACCCTGTGTTGGCAACAAAATGAGGCTTGTGGCACTCTGAAATGCAACTAGGGGATGTCGTACCCTATGTTGGCAGAAAATAATGCAANTTTATTGTGCCCAGACCCTTCCTCAGGCAAATCATCATCGCTGAAAGAAATTTTGTTCACCTCAAAGAATCTTTCAGCCATTATTTCTAGTTGATTCACCGTTGTCTTTTCTGAGACATATGCCTCGTTCAAGGTTTTGATCAACACAAGGCGATGTTCTTTCAAGTGCAAAAGTAGAGATAACAAAGATATCTGAGCATGGGTTTTCCTTAGTTGATCAATGATTGAGTAGTCTTGCATTTTCATTTTCTTAAGGAATTCCTCCGCTTCTTTTTCTGAAACAGTTTCTTTCACTGGAAAGTGATTTTCCTTGGCTTTCTTAGCTTTTCTCAATTCCTCTGGCGAGTAGCACCTTCCAGAGCGGGTCAAGCCTCCCATTTCATTTGTTTCTTCCACTATCTCTTTTCCTTTGTATGTCATGACAGTCTTGTTATAGTTCCAGGGAATAGCTTTTGTGTTTGACACTGGAAGTTGTGCAACAGGTCGGATCACAACTGGCTCTGTTATATTTCTCAAAGCATTATTCGGAACAATCTTTTGAATGCCCCCAGGGATATAAAGTTTTGGCCCACCCAATTGAACCTCAATCTTTTTTGTGCTTCCAGGGACATAGAGAACCGTTTTTTCAGAACCTGCCAAGTTTGAACTAGAACTCGCGCCTTTCACAATCAGCGGTGCCAATTGTGGCGGGCTTACTATCACTTTTGGCTCTGGCCCTATGGTTCCAACAATCATCTCTGTCTTGCCAAATTGCTTATAATCCCGATCATCACAAATCATCCCAATAAAATCTATATTATCATGAGCTGGGAGCGGATTGTTTGTGATATTAGGAGTATCTTCATTGTTTGCCACCACAATTGCCTTTGCTTCAATCAAATTTTCAATGGCTTTCTTTAATGTCCAACAATTTTCGGTACTATGACCTTGGGTGTTAGAGTGATACTCACATCTCGCATTGGAGTCAAAACCTTTTGAGTTTGGATTCACATAATACGGCACGATAGGTTCAATCAACTTCAGCTGCATCAACTTTCGAAATAGGCTTGTATACGATTCTCCAATTGGGGTGAACTTTTTCTTTGGCTCCTGTTCTCTCACATATTCCTGTCTGGGACGAGGATTATATGGCACCTAAAAATTTGGCCGGAGTTGACGGAAGCCTTGTGGAGCCGGTGCTCGCCATTGTTGGTGATTGGGAGGCCTAGCATAAGCCTGAGCATTAAACACTGTGTATTGTTGTGAGGGCACCGAGTACCGAGGATCCTGAGGCGGATAATAATGTTGAGGAGAATTAGATTGTCCTTGTTGGGATTGCACGTACGAAGGAACTATTCCTCTTTGAACTCCCCCGAACCCAGATGCCATCATGGATCCTTCCTCCTTCTTTTTTCGATTTCCGAAACTGCCTGACCCACTTTGAATTGCTTGCGTGATCGCCTTAAGGGCTGCCTGACTCACAATTTTGCCCAACTTCATGCCATTCTCAACTATTTCCCCAATCTTAATCGCCTCAGCAAAAGGTTTACCAATGGCGGCGAAACATATAATGGAGGTAATCAGGATCCTGAGCTTGGAGAAAGTAGTCAATCATTTCTGCCTCTTTCATTGGCGGTTTGACCCTAGCAGCCTGCTCTCTCCACTTGATTGTATATTCTCTAAAGCTTTCTGCTGGTTCTTTTTTA